>NW_006494614.1:61669336-61670277 GCF_000325575.1 Pteropus alecto
CAGGTCAAGGGCTGCCATGATTATGAAAATAGCGGGATGCTCAGAGCCCTATGTCTCTGACTTTATAGATCTCGAATCCTCTCCTCCTCTCTAAGTTGGTGCAAAAACCCTTATTAAAGCTATAAATTGAATTAAAACTCACATTTAATACTTAGTTATGGTGCGGTTAACGGTTTTACAGGCCAGGCTGTGGCCTTCCTATTTGCTTACAATGTTGTCCTTCATGTTTGCAAAACCAGGCTGCTCAAATGACGGAGTGAACGCCAAGTTATTAACAATTATTACCTTTTACAGTCATTTTTGGCCCCAGCATGCTTTTTTGGTGGTCTCATAATTTCAAAACAGGGACCTTTGAAATCGTACCCAAGACCAAATGGGCCTGCGGAGGACACTTCCTCCCTCCTGGCCCAGTCCAACTCATTTCCCACTGTGAGATGTTTTCCACACCACGTGTGCTCAGTGTGAGCAGAAGCTCCTGGCCTGGGATGCAAACTGTTTTCCCAGAGAAAAGGAGCCCTGTGTGAGGCCAGGGGCCCTCCGAGGGCGCCTTCAAGGTAGGACATGTCACACTGATTGCTGGGACAGAGTGTGACATCAGGACTGCTAGTGACAGACAAGTACTTGGGTAGCCTTTGCTGTCATGAGTTGAAGACACAAAGAGGCCCCACACAAAACTGCTGACCCTGTGACCACACTTCAAGCAATACCTTTCACAGAGCTACCCTGAGCCTCGCAAGTCTGGCCCAGATTGTTAATTGCATAATTATATTCCATGCATGAGTGATCTGGACACGGGGTAGGGTGTGTGTGTGTGTGTGTGTGTGTGTGCACGTGTGTATAAGAGACAGAGAACAGAGCGATATCTCATGACCGTCCAGTTCTCTAAACAACTTTTATGAAATACATCTTTCTTAATGTCTTCCTTGCTTTAAAATAAATAT
>NW_006494614.1:61670338-61676493 GCF_000325575.1 Pteropus alecto
ATATATATGAAAAAATCTGTGTTATTCTTCCTTTTGAGTCCCACATCTTCCAAAATCAAATACTTTATTCTAAATGTCAAACAAAGGGGGTGGGGGATAGGTACAAGTTTTCATAAGTAGAGACCAGGCAGTAAGTAGTAAGGACTGGTTCTGGATATTGGTTTTACTCCTCTCTCATTCTTTCAGGAAAAAGTGCAAATGCTTGGAAAACCGGAGAAGTGTGTAAGGACCCAGTTGGACCAGATATCCTTTCTCAGTCCTGGCTTTAGCAGCTCTGCTCACCCACCAGCACCCCTTTTAGTGGTGGACCACCCCTCAAAATATCTCGGTCCATGAACTGATGGATAAACAAAATGCAGCATAGCCACATCGTGGAATATTATTCAGCCGTGAAAAAGAATGAAGTCCCGACACGTGGATGAGCCTTGAAAACATTATCTTGAGTAAAAGAAAACAGTCACAAAAGGCAGCATATTGTGTGATTCCACTAATATGAAATGTCCAAAATAGGTAAATTCATAGAGACAGACAGCAGGTGGCTGCCCGGGGCTGGGAGGAGGTGAACGTAAAGTGACTGCTAACGGGTGTCTTTTGGGAGTGATGAAATATTCTGGAATTAGATAGTAATGATGGCTGCACAATTCTATGAATCTACTAAAAACCACTGAATTGTACATTTTAGATGGATAAATTGTATGGTAGGTAAATTTTATTTCAATAAAGTTGTTTAAAAAATAAAATATCCCCTACTGGCCCCAAGCGTCCCCAGCCTCTGCCTAATATACCCCCATTCTGGCACCTGGGTGATCTGGCTTGGTGGGGCTTCCTGGGTGGCCAGGACTTTACCACAAACGCATCTGGTTCCCAAGAGAGACAACCCAGAGCATAATGGGTTTCTGCAGAGTGAAGTGAGTTGGGTATTTATTTTCCAGAGATCCCCAGAAAAATCACCTCTACCCGGCTGAATCCCCACTGCAGTTGCCACTCTGCAATGAGACTTCCTTCCCTGGGTACCAAGCTGACCACTCAGTGAAACTGTGACTGATGATGCTGGCTTAAAACACAGCAGTGTGAAAAGTAGGCAGGTGGGTGGCTTTTAACTCTGTTATAACTCTATCATAAGGGACTAGCCAGTCTCTTTCATCTGTGGTGACCCAGCCCCTACATGGGCATACTGAAAAAAGCCACATTTTATAGACAAAAGCCTAAAAGAAGAGGTGGTGACCAATTAAAGATGGACACAGTCTTTTCTTCTCCCACAAAGAGTCAGTCTAACTTCCCTCTTCCTGAATCTAGGCCAGCCCTGGAGACTTGGTTGGCCAATGGAATGCGGTAGGGTGACATGCTGGGATGCTCAAAGCTACTTCTAAGAAGCCTTCCTGCTTCTGTGTTTTCTCTTGGGACATTCACTCTGGAAGGCCTGAGCCGATAAGACCACTCTGAGACTGCCATGTTGGGGAGGCCACCTGGAGTTCCAGATGAGCCAGCCTTCTTCCCCCATCCCCTCCACCAAGGCACCGGACGTGTGAGCAGAGTCACCTATAACCCCCAGAATAGCCCAGCCACTAACTGAGTATCACCAAGTGACCTCCATGAATGTGACATTGAGCAGAAGAATCACCTAGCCAAACCCAGACCAATTCCTGACCCACGAAATCATGAGATAAAATATTGTCATTGCCATCTTAATTCCTGCTACCCAGATTCCTGGCACTAATATTACACTGGAAATTCTCAACGACGGTAATACTTGTGCCTAGAAAATGTTTGGAAACTAAAGGTATGTTTGGATGAAACATTGATGGGGCACTACTGGCATTTATGGAAGGAGGTGTGCAGGGAGGGGATAATTAGCATCCTGCAATGTGCGAGATAGCCTTGTTCGACCAAGAACTACCCCACTTTTGACAGTCATAGAGATGAAAGTTCATTTTATAATTTTCCAAGCCTGGAACATGATTCTTTTTTCACATAGAGATATAAAGCATTTTAAAAATGATTTTCACATACCCTGAATTTTCCAAGAATGCAACCACCATGTAAATCAAGAGAAGACTACAGTTTGCTTGGTTTGAAATCTTACTAGAAATTGCTCAGCAAATCACAGTGAGAGCTGGTGAGCCCTCGCGGTGTCTGAGCCATCCACACAGCACTCAGAGCTGCTCCTTATAAGCCCGTCACCCCCAATGTAAGTCTTTGAGTCTACGAACAAATATACTTAGTCCTTATTTCAAAATCTCAAGTATGTAAAGTAGGGCTTGACAATATGCTTGACAATATGGAGAAGTATTGCCTTTAAAATCCAAGTTCATTTATGCTAAGTGGATAGAAGCATTTGACGATATGGTCAAGACTTCTAGTATGAGCAAGCCTGAGCACTTACGTATTGAAACACATATTTTAAATAGATAACTTTCCCTTATTTTCTCCTTTACATGAGGGTCATGACATTGTCTTTGAGAATGTGTTTGTAGGTAGGTTATGCCACGTGAATCCCATTGCAGGATAAGAAGGGAGGGGTTATAAAATAGTTGTTACGCGAGGAGGCTTTGGGTTTGACAAGGTGGCAAACCATCGTGCTGCCTGGACTTGGGTTCCTGGTGCCATTTGAGAAGTGTGCAAGTTTCTGAAAGAGTCAAAGGCCCCTGTGGCTGCTGTGGTCCTTTTTGCCTGCTCCTTCTAGCAAAGGATCATAAAGATGGCTAGGGCAACGTTAAGAGATGATTGGAAGGGAGAGGATAGCACTTTGCTGGATGTTAAGGACAAGTGGAATGAATAAAGATCTTCACGCTCAGGTCAAAATTAATTGTTAAAGTGTGACTTTGACTCTCCCAGGGCAGACCTGGGCCGAATCCCTGTTGCCTGACTCCCATGTGACCCAGGGCAAGTAGGGCCCCTTTCTGAGTTCCTTTCTTGTCTATAAAGTGAAGGAATTGAGGGAGGCGGTGTTGAAGTGCCTCAAGGGAACACAGAGTCCCCGGCAAAAAAGCGACCATGCCCCTCTGCTGGGGAACCCCTGGAAGGTGACCTATCTGTCATGAGCTTCCATACATGGGCCGGCGGAGAGTGGTCCAGGGATGGAGAGGGGAAAGAAAGAACGCCCATTTTCGACCTCAAAGTCAAAACCCACTATTTCAGAGTGACCGATATTAAAGACAGAAAAGAAAAAAATGGTTCAGAACACACATAGCAAGGTCGTTTCTGGAGAGAAAAAGTGAAAAAAAAAATAGGACTTTTTAGACTGTGAATAAAAAGTGTCCTTTAACAGGCGATAATTATATACAGGAAGGCAATTAAAGTTTTAATAATTTAATTACCTTCCTGCAAACCCATCAAGGGAAAATATGGAGTGAAAACATTTTTGAGGGCCAGCAGCCACGATGAGAGCGATCAAAGGCCTCTGAGATAGCTCAGTTCTGAGGCAGTTGACACATTAATTTTTACGGGCTGACCGCCGTTATTAATAGAAGAAACTAGATGGAAGTATTTTTCCACGGCGGGGGGGACCACATCATCATTTGATGCCTGATGTTACAGCAAACATAGTTTTGGCTTCTCCCTGGAAATAAATCTTGTTTTCTTTGACCTTCATTTGGCTTGAGGCGAGGCCAACTTTCAAGACTGGGCTTCATACAGAGGGCTCCCTGCTCGGGGCTGCCACGTCGAACAACAAGAAACCGTGAAAGGAGATCAAAGGGAGTCCAGTTAGAAACCGCAGGGCTGGCATGGCCGGGCACGGTGAGCGAGAGCATCGCCCCAGAGGTGGCCTGGCGAGTCCGCCCCAACCTCAGCCTATCTCTCACCCCACGGAGATCATATCGACCCAAGAGCCAGCGGTACGGTTCTTGACTTAACATCTTTTTGAAAGTCACCTACTACTTCATTGTTGTTTTTTATTGTTGTAAAATACTCGTAATGTAAAATTTACCATTTTAACCATTTTAAAGCGTACAATTCAGTGGCATTAAGTACATTCACGAGGTTGTGCAACCATCACCCCTATCTGGTTCCTGACTTTTTTCATCACCCCAAAAGGAGACCTCACACCCATTAGCAGTCACTGCCCTTTCTGCCTCTCCCAGCCCCTGGCAACCACTGATCCATTTTCTGTCTCTGTGGATTTGCCTACTCTGTGCATTTCATATAAATGGAATCCTATACTATCGGGCCCTTTGGGCCAGCTTCTTTCACCCCTAATCTTTTAAACTGAAGTAAGTGTATCTTATTATCAACAATAAGGACCTGGATCACTTGCCATAAATAGAAAAGCACCATACAAATTAATACACTGAAAATAAGCTCACGTCACCCAATTGCTCACTTCGGCAAACCTGTGCTGATCTGCTCTGAACTAGTCACTGATATCTGTGGGCAGCTGGAGCTTCTGAGGAACTTAGGAGTTTTACCTGAGTTTCGCTCCAAATGCAAGGAAGTATGGACTGACTCTTACCCCTTCCCAGGTAAAGCGTCCGCTCCTAAGGAGTTCATCTCCCCACCCTTCCTGGCTGTAGCCATGGAGAAACCCCTAAGGCAGAACAAAGAGGCATGCAGGGTCCTGAAAAGGCTTGCAACTGGCGTGCACAGAAACATCCACCCAAGTGAGAAGCGAGTGGATTTGCAGGAGTACACAGGAGCACAGAGCCTTGAAAGGCTCTGCCCTCAGGAAGTCCTTTTACATCCATACGTACGTTCCATTGTGCAGCCACATAATATTCCACGGTGTGACTAAGCCATCCCTTACTTAATGCAGTTTCTACTAGAAATGTGTGATGTTTCCTTTTTTTTGCTAACAAATACAACACTGAAATTGACATCTTTGTAACGATCTCATCTATGCGAGGGTAGAATATTAATATAAATTTCTAGAACTGGACTTGCTGGGTTAAGGTACATGTGTATTTTTTACTCCGATAGGTATTTCCAAAGTACTTTCTTAACTTACAGATGGTCTCAACTTACACTCTCACCAGCAGTGCATGAAAATGCCCATTTCTGCATCTAATCACCAAGACGGTGAGTCATCTCATATCTAGATATTCCCCAATCTGTAGGTGAGAAATGCCTACACATTCCTGCGGTTTTAATTTACATTTGAGAAGATTATTTCATTCTCTATTTTAGAGATGAGGAAACAGACCCAGAGAGGTTAAGCAACTTGCCCAAGGTAACACAGCTAAATACAAAACCAGGATTTAACCACAGGTCTACCTGACTCCATTTGCTGGGTTTGACTCACTACTTTATTCCTGCTTCCCATGGCATGTGATGGATTCTGTCACTTGTGGGTGGAGCAGGAGCTCCTCGTTGGCATGTTCTGTACCCCTTCCATAAGCCATGTGAGGCTCAATGACAAGATGCGAACACCCATAGACAGTTTGGTGAAACCGAGATTGCGTTATCATACTTGCAACCCACAATACAGCCTGACATCAAGGAGGCCACAAAAGAAAAAGGTAAACCATGGGGACAAAACAGCCAAGGAGTCCTTGTCGTGGGGATACCTCTGTAACCTCACGGCTTCTGCCAGCTTCCCAGACCACCTGGCTCACCAGTAGAACCTCAAGGGCATCTTCAGAAAAGAGGACAAATGGGGATGAAGGTGTTAATGCCAAAAAACATAGAAATGGGAAAACATCTTCCACCAACTATACAAACTTAGAATGGTTTTTTCATGTCCCATTGGTTCTGGCAAAAGTGAGACTACATTTTTCAGGGCGTTGGGTGTTTATTACAACTTACTGTATGCACAAATAAAGCCCCAGTGATCTGAGAGTCCAAAGGACAATCTGAGCATCCCTAAGGAAAGAGAAGAGGGCAGAGGGAAGCCAGTCATTGACTGCACTTGAAGGGCTCCTGACAAAGCCCATTTGTCACACACACACTTTCTCATTCTATGCTTCACAGCAACCTTCAAAGGTCCACTTTGCAGAAGAGAAAATGGAGTTTCAGAGTGACGGTGTAGCTTGCTTAAGGTCCTGTGGCTGGTACAGGCAGATCCAGAGTGGCTTTGGGTGAATTCGACGCTCAACAATTACTCCCAAAAGATCCCCTTCCCAATACCCCTCTCAGGGACTGGGGTCCCCCAGGCCTTGCTGTTCTGGGAACAGCTCCAGGTCCTGAACCTTGTTCCCACCGGAGCCTCCTCTTGCCACTTC
>NW_006494614.1:61676532-61680395 GCF_000325575.1 Pteropus alecto
TCCCACGTCCTGGAATGCAGCTTGGCGGTGGGGGGCTCGGAAGCTGCCAGGACCTCCTTCAGTACCCGTGCTCCCCTCCAAGCACTGAGGTCTGACCCACACCACAGGGGCTGGGTGTTGGCAGGTGGAGGGCCTGCGCACCTCCTCCTCCCATCCTGGGCTCAGCAGGTGCTGGGCGTGGGCCTGAGAGCATGATGCCGATTCCAGGAGAAGCTTTGTCAGCCCCAGCCCTGACCTGAGGCCTAGCTGGGTGGGTCTGGGAGGAAGGGCACCGAGTCTGGGCCCACGTGGCCTCGGCGCCTGCATGATCTCACAGAGCATCGTGGATGTCTGGGCTGGGCTCCAACCAGCCCCTTCACAGCTTGCAAGGGCAGGCTGCAATTTGAATCTACATCTGCGAGGCTAAGAGAGGGATGAAGTGACCAGGGAGAGGCCGCCCTTCCTCAGGGCCCTTCCAACAAAATGAAGGGTTTAAGAGAGCAACCAGCGGGAGGTCAGCCCATTAGCTGAGCAAAATCCACTGCCGCGCTCAAAAGGTTACATATCTATGATTCCAACAATATGATATTCTGGAGAAGACAAAATTATCAGGATGGGGAACTGATCAGGAGCTGCGAGGGGCTACTGATGAGGGAGGTGTGACTGCACAGAGTTAGCATGTGGGAGATTTTTGAAATGGTGTTAACGTCCATGGAACCAAACAACAACAAAAAAGGTCAATTTTAGTATACGTCGGTTTTTTAAAAATAATAAGATAGGAAGGAGTGGTTTGTGTCAGAGCTCTGTGGCCCCCTACCCTAGACCCTGTGCTAATGAAAAGGAACGTCCCCCAAACCGTGTGACTCTGGCCAGAGCAGTGTGACTCTTACTCTGTACCGGTCGGTGTCCAGGGAAGGGGGAGAGAGCCTCCCACGCGAAATGGAGAAAATTCACATGTTTGCTGGAAATTGCATAACTATAATTCTTGTGCTCAGCCAATTTAGTCCTGAACCTAGAATGAGGTAATAATTATACACCCTGAGGAATCTTAACAGCATAGAAGAGAAACCCAAGCAAACCCAGCAAGGGAGAAGTTGTACCAGAAATGAGAAATTCGAGCCTGACCAGAGTCCTCGTGGTTGCTTTTTCTCTTGAGATGCGAGCTCCCGGCCAGGGCTCTGTTAAGCCCCCGAGATGGGCTCTGAGCCTCCCAGTCTGCAGCAAACATGCCGCAGAGGCAACGTTGCGGGTAAAATCCCCGACCCACTGCTTCTCATAGGGGACCCCGCCATCGTGGGTGGGACGGTTCTCAACCACGCAGAGCTGCCACACGCGTTACAAGACATTTTGCACACTGGTCCCCGGTCCCTGAGTGTGGTCGCTCCTCCCAGCTACTGTGACAGCCAGAAACTTCCATCCCCGGGTAAGCCAAATAAACCTGGGGAGGTACCGCCCCCAATAACCACTGCTCAAGTAGTCAGAAAAAGAAAATGGCATTTAGTGGAGAGCAACTACTCCTTTGTCCTGTTGTGGGAGAATGTCCCCAAGTCCTGGGGACAATTCAATTTCATGCGATGAGATAAAAACTGTAAATGTACCAACATCCTCAATAGTTTCTGTCCCCGGTAGGTGAGAAGGAATGCTGGCTCTGGCCACGCAGCCCTTCCCTTTTTCAGTGCCCTTTGAAGAATGGTCTATAACCATCAGACTGCGAACCACACGGGCCAAGCCTTCCATGGGGCTGCAACCGGACCTTAGAACTTGTGGTTCAGACGGTCAGCAAGGCAGCCTATGGTCATACAGAATTCCCCAGATTTGGAAACAGAAAACCTAAGTCCAAGCCTGGACCTGATTTCCTTACCTCTCTGAGCCTCAGTTTCCTCATCTGTAGAACAGGGATAAAAGGTCAGCCTCCTTCTCACATCACATTCTGAGTGTTGTGCACATTCAGAATGTTTTGCACATCCTGTTCCCTCTTCTGAGAGTCTGCTCCCAGGCTCTCCTTATGGCTGGTTCCTTCCTATCCTGGAAGTTTTCTTGCAAATGCCGTCTCTTTAGAGAGGCCTCCCCATCCAAAGTGAAGTCCCACCGCAGTCACTGTGCATCATAGTGTCCTTTTACTTCACCAGACATTTACCACTACCCGAATTGTCTCTGCCCCTTTCTTGACTGTCCTCTCCCAGACCGGAATGCAAGCGCCCAGTCGTCTCACCTGCGCTCTGTATACCTGTGCCCTGTATGCAGTCCAAGCTCATTGCATTTCGGCTGGATGAATGACTCACCCCCAATTTCCTGGGTCACTCCCAGGGTCAGGGGAGAGCCTGTGTGAGCGAGCACTCTGCACCTCAGAGGTACCAACCCTATTCCCCAGGAAACGAGAGGAGGAGTTTGGTGTAAAAAGCCTCTAATCGTAATATTCAGAATGTTGCGTTTCACCAGCTTGCCAGAATACTGTCTTGCTAGGAAATAAAAAAGTATAATATTGCCAGAAAATTCAGAACCAATAAGAGTCGTACTTTATTAGCCAGAGCAGATGCATCTTCCCCCTCTGTGTCAGTTACATTCACCAAACATTCGAGAATCAACTTTCAGTGTTCTCTCAATACAGGAACCAGGCCTAGGGCTCCACACTTCAGCTTAAATTACATTTGGACACTAAACTTGAACTCGAAAATGAAACCAAACTTCTCCATGGTGTCTCAACAGCCCACATTCCCAAGAGTGATCGATCCATCAGCCGGCATTCAGGTTAGAAGAGCAGGGTCTGCACTTTGTAACAGTCAGACCCCAGGCGTGTCACCTACCCTCTCGGTGCCTCAACTTTCCTCAACAGTAAATGGGAATGATGCTGAATAAATAGATACATGGAAACCAGTTCTTACAACATCATGTAGTACATAGTAGGTACTCAATAAATATTACTTAGGATCCGTATTCCTTGATGGGAGAATTTGAGCAAGCCATTTCACCTTTTGAGCCTCATTTCCTAGTCTGCAAAGTGAGCACAGAACTCTCTCCTGCTTGCAGGTTTGCTGAGATGAGTCCAATTAGATCATGCCCCAAAATGAGCAGGTTCCCAGCGATGGCTCTCCCCTTGCTGCCCTGAGGGGAATTATAGAGAGCAAAGAAGATTTGAAAAACATTTCTTCTTTAAGCAAAAGCCATGGAAATAAAACCTCTCCTTAATTTAAGCCAGAGCTCTGAACCAAGAGTTAGGGGAAATAAGTGAGGGGTGGTGGGGGTGGCGGGGGTGGGAGGAATGCACTATGATTGATAGGCACCACCATGGGAGCACTGGAACAGCAAGATGGAGTGGTGGCTAGAGGTGCAGGCTCCAGGTCACCTAGGGCAGGAGGGAGAAAAATGCAAGGTAGAGCTGGGGATCTAGGCAATCTAGCTGCACAGCACAACAGCTAGCCAAGTTGGTACCCCTGTGCAAATTTGAAAAAAAGACACTTTTTCCCAAATTTGGCATGATAAATATATAAATCTACAATGATTATTACATGAATGGTGTCTGGGATTGTGCAGTGCACAACCTGCACAACTATATTCAGCAGCCCAAGGAGCCCATACACCCCATAAGGCTTAAGGAAATTAGTTGCATATGAATATGTGGGTTTAAAATGGTTACAAAATAGAACATGCAAGGACCTAAGCAGACGTGAAGGAGTGAGAATCCTTGTACATTGCTGGTGGGAATGTAAAATGACTCGATCACTGTGGGAAACAGTTTGGCAGCTCCTCAAAAAGTTAAACACACCAGTACCACATAACCCAGCATTTCACTCCTAGGTATATGCAAAAAGGAAGGAAAGAAAAAGAAAGAAGGAAGGAAGGAAGGAAGGAAGGAAGGAAGGAAGGAAGGAAGGAAGGAAGGAAGG
>NW_006494614.1:61680450-61704554 GCF_000325575.1 Pteropus alecto
GAAAGAAAGAAAGAAAGAAAGAAAGAAAGAAAGAAAGAAAGAAAGAAAGAAAGAAAGAAAGAAAGAAAGAAAGAAAGAAAGAAAGAAAGAAAGAAAGGAAGAAAGGAAGAAGAAAGAAGAAAGAAACAAACAAACAAAAAGTCATACATAAAAGCTCATGACAGCATTATTCACAGTAGCTAAAAAATGGCAACAGCTCAAATGTCCACAAGCAGAAGAACTGACACATAAAATGTGGCTTATCCACACAACAGAATATTAGCAGTCATAAAAAGGAACGAATGAATCACTAGCACATGCTACAATGTTACTGAGCCTCGAAAACATTATGCTAAGTGACAGAAGACAGTCACAAATAGCCATGTGATTCCATTTATATGATATGTCCAGAACAGGTAAACCCACAGAGACAAAAGGCAGACTAGCAGTTGCCAGAGCTTGGAGAGAGAAAGAAATAGGGAATGACAGCTTAAAGGATAAGGGTACTAGGTCTCCTTTTGGGGTGATAAAAATGTTTTGGAACTAGATAGAGGTGTTGATTGCCCAACATTGTGAATGTAGTAAATGCCACTAAATTGAACACTTTAAAATGGTTGTTATGTGAATGTCATCTCAATTTTTAAAATACCTCAGCAGGTACATTTAGGGAAAACTCACAAAGGCAGAGAATGACACATGGACCAGGGGCTCACCCCTTATGTTAGAAGGATACATAAACTCTGGCGGGAACTTAGAACCCCCCTTAGAAAGTGGGGGAAGAGAAGGGATGCAGAGGAAACTGACTCTCCAAAATGAGAGTCTAAACCAGACATGACTGAGCTCCTTGGAACAAGCAGATTGAATCTTCCTGCACTCAGTGGAAAAGGGATCCCAAGACATAAGTATGATTATACAGAAATAAGGAAAGGCACAGCTGTGCATACCTGATTTCGCAATTGTGAAAGTCAACATCTACACTTGCACTAGAATCCTATTATCATTCCCATTGTATATACAAGGACACCAGGGCCTGGGATGCTAAACCAGGGACACAGCTAATACCTAATACATGAACCCCGGGTAGCCTAACCCCAAGCCCCAGCCTGTCCTCACTCCCTCTACCACCTACGACATGAGGTAATCAGGCTAAAGAGGCCACCAAAGCAAAGGAGCAGAGTGTTGAAACAGAATGTGTGTCTGTGAAAATATGCAAAGCTTGAATCATGGAGACGGTGATGATGGTGACAGTGGCGATGATAATGATGATGAAGATGACAACAGTGATTGTGAAGGTGATGATGATGGTGATGCTGCCGATGATGTTGATAGTGATTATCTTAGCCAGTTTGGGCAACTATAAGAAAATACCATAGACAGGGTGGCATAAACCAACATTTATTCCTCACAGTTCTGGAGGCTGGAAGTCCAAGATCACGGCACCAGAATTATCAGTTTCTTGGTGAAGGCCCTCTTCCTAGGTTGAAGATGGCTACCTTCTGATGGTGTCCTCTCTTGGTGGAGAAAGAGCGAGTTCTAGACTCTCTTCTTCTTCTTATAAGGACACTAATCCTACCTGGGGGACTCCACTCTGATGACCTTATCTAAACCTACTTCCCACCTCATGATACCATCGCACTGGGGATTAAGGCTTCAACATATGAATTTTGGGGGACACAAACATTCAGTCCATAACAGTAATGATGATGATGATGGTAATGATAGAGATGGGAATAGTGTGCATAGCACTGGGTCGTTTTAATGATTTATTTAGGAAAAATATTTAAACCTGTGTATAATTTCTAGCATAGGACGAAGCTCTCGGTGAATGCCAGCTATTGTGACTATTCTTGCCATCATTATAAACTTCTAGTTTTAAATCGAATATTTTAAGCACTTTTAAGTAGATTTGTAAACATCCCTCAACCTGCAGGCTGTATTAAAACTCTTCAGTTTACAGACAACAAAGGCCCATTTTAAGCTAGCTCACGCCGGTCCAGGAATTCTCCTAACTAGAGTCCATGCTGTGATGAATATGGACCAAGAGGCTCAGACAGTGCCCCCAGGTTCTGGTCTCGCTCCTTCTCTCTACTGTTTTCCTCTGTGCCGGTTTCATCCGGAGTAGGTTCTCCTATGGGAATGACAAGATGCTTCAGGCAGCCTCATGTTCAAATCCTCACAGCATGGCCATCCCAAGATGAGGGGAGCGTCTCTTTCGCCATGGTCCAGTAGAAGACCCCCCACTGAGAGCTCTCACTGGACTCATTTGAGTCACAGGACATCTCCAAACCATTCCTGTGGTCAGTAAAGAGGGAGCCTTCTCACTGTTGAACCTGGTCTGGTGGTCACCAGAACCGGGTGGACCAGAGGTAGAGGGAAGGTGATTCTTTAAAAGGGAACAAAAGAGAGATGGATGTGGAGTGGGCAAAATCAACAGATGACCACTGCATGCCCGTGACCCTGGGAGATCCAGGCGTGGACAATCCGCTCATTAGGGGAAAACATCAATTCGACTGGTATGTATTGAGGGCTTGCAATGCACCAAGAAAATCTGTTGTGCTCATAAGCTATTTCCTGCAGGAAACTGAGTCAGAGCTGGAGAAACTGGACTTCTTACCCAGCCCCTGGGAGAGAGGCTGCAGTCCACGGCAGCCTTGGGTAAGGAAAGACATACCTCCTTGGTTCCGCCATTACAAGAAAGAGTTAACGATGAGGGGGAGGAGCTGCCCACTTTGTGCAGCCCAATGGGAGGGAGCCCACCCACAGGCTTCCTGTAGGGGAGGGAAAGACTGGGTGGCCTGAAAGCAAGGTATGCTGGGGTGGGTCTGGTTACTCAGAAAGGCCCAGAGCCAGCAAACCATCGGGTCAAAGTTTGGCCCCCAAGAGCCACTGGGTTGAGTTCATTCTTCTCAACTGATATCATGAGACATCTTCTGGAGGAGAAAGGAAACGATTTCCCCAGAAATGCCTGTAACGATTATCTAGAGGGTGTTTCTGTGATTAGGCAGATGACAGGAGCTGCAGAATTGAAAGAGATGTGTGTGTGAGTGTGTGTGTTAGTATGAGTGTGTGTGTAAGTGTTGTGTGAGTGTGTATGTATGTACATAAGTGTGTGTGCATTGCAGAAGGATAAGGAGAAAGAGTGGACAAACTTTAATTTGTCTTAGTAACTAATCCCCTAAAACCAACTACGATAACAGTAAACCTTCCCTGAGTACTTCTTATGCGGTAGGCACGGAGCTGAGAGCTCTCCAAAGCTGTCTCTGCACCCTCAGAGCAGCCAAATGAGATGAGGGTGGGCTAACATGGTTACCATTTTTCAGAGGAGGGAACTTCGGCTCAGGGAAGTTACTGACGTGGCCAACATTGCAGGCTGGGACTCAAACCCAAATCTGTCTGATTCCAAACTTTCCCACTAGAGCCCTTGGCCTCCCCTACCCCTGAAAATAGCTGTCTGTGTTGCCTTGTCCAGGATTAGGAAACTCATCAAATCTGAAGAAAACAACTCTAGGCCAGTGGGTACAAACTGAGACCCCTCGGGTTGAGTTCACGCCTCACATGAGTTTGTTTGGCCATCACCTTGTTTTGAGAAAAATTGGATTTCATTATCTTCGGGCAGTTCACCCTAATCTCACCACACCATATTTCCTTATACCCTAAATTCCAATCATTTACGTTATCTGCCTGGCTTCTATGGGCATTAGAGTGCATGACCAACTGCTAATCTAGTTGTCACACGGCTCTCTGTTAGTGAGCTGGGACTTCAGGCCTCCTGGATACAGTTCTACCTTCTACACGCAGAAATTGTATAATCCATTCTCCCATGCTGCTGAGGGAAATGGTGGTGATGATGAGGACGGTCGTGATGAGAATGAGAGAAGGATGATGTTAAAGAAAAAAATTATTCATGACCCCTGTGACAGATGCAGTGAAAAATTTTGACCTTTCTCCCCTCAGTTATACAATCCTGAGGCTGAGGGTCATGGGCACCTTTGCTAGATATTTGCAAATTGACGTTCGAAAGCCTAATTTCTCCAAGTCAGAGCAGTGTGGCATATGATGGAGATGGAAGGGAGGGACTGAAGGAGGCGGAGGGAGAGAGCTGGCACCTCTCTGACTCCCCAGTTCTCCACCTAGCTGAACTCACTGCGGGAAGTCAGAGTTTATCATTCCTTCCCCAATAGAAAAGGAAACTTATAGACTAGCAAAAGACACCAACATGGAGCTCTAACACCACGTCTGGCAACCAGTCAGCTTTCAGCAAGTTGCAACCATGTTTGTCCTACCATGAGGGATTCTCCAGCTTGATTTTCATCGCTCAACAAAAACAAAGCAGACTTTTAGTATCTAGAATGTTTCACTGAGAATGATTGTGTTCTTGCACGACCAGCTCTTTCTGCAGGCATGGGAGTCGGGAGGCCAGTCCTCTGTCGTAGGACTTGATTTCCAAAGCCAGAATGCCACTGTATCAACAAATCCGACGGTGTTCGGTAGCAACGTGAACCTCATCCTTTCTCCCTTGTTAATATGCTCACTGGAAGCGTGGCCTGAAAGGCCTTTAAACTCCATGCTCTCTGATGAAGGAGGAAAACATCCTGAGTCCCTGATGACTTGAGGCCCCGTGTCCTCTATCCAGAGTGAGTGACACAGTCATTGTCTGTCTTAAAAGGGGGTTTCACAGAGGAATGGCCCAAGCCCCTGGGGACAGCATAGAAAGGTAGGTATGGCCCCTTCAACGGGTACGGGTCACCTGAGAGGCAAGATGCAATCTTGCAGACTCTGAATCATCTTTCCCAAATTCCAAGGAGAGGACAATCCACACCGACATTCCACTCATAATCCAGAGGCCCTGTAGCCTCTCCTTGGGCGTCTCCTTGGGCAGGGGTGGTGGCTGTTCAATAGGGCATTTCAGCTCATGGAAAATTAAAATTTATCAAGGGTACACGCAGGTCAGTGAGCGGGCGTATGTGTGCACACATCCATGTTACGCCTAATCTTCCCTTTTGTGTCAGCTGGAGAGGGTGGGTGGGAAGGTGACTTTCAAGGTTGGAGAGTAATTGACCCGAGAATGCAGCGAGCAAACATCTTAAAACACCACAGAGAGCCTCTGGAAACTGATTGGAACCATTTGTGTGGTCAACAAGAATGAGGGCCGCAGAGAACTGGAAGGCCGGGACAATATCTGCTCTGTTCTGAGGCATGGAACAGATGCCAGCGTTCCTTCTGACTTTACAGCTTTTTCTTGGCTTGTGCGGGTGAAAGAGGCTGATTAAAAACGGGGCCCGCACTGGATGTTGAACAGCCTGCCAGAATGTGGCACAAGACCCGGTGGGCCGGGGATGGACTCCTCGCCGGCTCCAGCCCCCCACCCAACACGTGCATCGGGCAGCCCCTGCCGCCTCAAGGCCCAGGAGCCCCCGGGATGCACCCTTACTCTCTCTCAGAGCTTCCTCCTACCCCTACACCAGAAGCCAGGCCCGGGCTAAGAGGCAGAGCGACACCAACACCCCTCAGCCTTCCTCCAACTAATAAAACCCTTCAGAAATGGATGGAAAGACATTCATCCCCTCCAAAGCCATTCCTTCCTGTAGCGGTGTCTTAGGTAAAACCGAGTAAGCCCAGGGCATTGAGTTTCACTGGGCGAGTCACTGTGTGGTCTGTTCTGAGAGCCAAGACTTTCCAACCATACATTTCAACGGCGGTTACTCAAGTTTGGGTAAGAAAACACTTACCCAATTTCCGAGCAGACAGTGAACCGCGGGGCCTGTAACAGATATGGAGAGACAGGGTCCGAGTTCCCGGCAGCGCCGGGCTCCCCGGCCTGGAGCGCACGTCCGAGAGGCTGATGCAGGATGCAGCCGTGCCTGCCAATTAGCCCCTGGCCCCTTCGGTGGGAGATGGGGCAAGGTTCCCCCTGTGCGTTCCAGAGAATTTCACACGGTGCCCGCTCCCCTGCCAGAGGGGTCGAGGCTCGAGGGAGGAAGCTGGAATGTGGATTGGAAAATGAAAATACTCTGTTAATGAGGAGCCAGAAAAGATTGGAAATGCCAGAGTTGGAAGGGGCCTTGGAGAGGGGCGAACTCAGGTCTTGGGGCTTCGGTGGCCTCGTTCATAAAATGCGGGAGCGGGGGTGGAGGGGAGGTGACTGAGGCCAGCCGTCTGAGGCCACCCAAGGTGTTAGTGGCTCAGCTGGGCTCAGACCCCTGACCCCAATCCAGGCGCTTTCCGCCACGGCATGCTCCCATCCAGCATGGAGCTCAGTGAGAGCACTCAGCAGGAGGCAGCTTCCCTGCAAGTATTTGTTCTGCTACACCCAGGAGGGAATTCTCCAGTCCAGAGGATCATCTAACCTCCCAGTTACGCAAACCCCCTGAGAGGGATCTGACCCCCTGAGCCACTTCTGACAGAGGCTCTTTCGTTCATTTTACAGTGGTCTGACTTGTTTCATGTTGTGTGTACGTGTGTGCATGTGCATGTGCATGTGTACATGTGTATCTGTGTGTGCATGTGTGTGATATTTACTGAGCTGTCCCCACTTCCATCCCAGCCAAAGATGTGCTGCTCTTGTTCTGGACTCTAGGCATCACCCCACCCTATAGAAGTTCCAATCCAGCTGAGGAGGCAGATGCTGAACAAATAATTGGCAGTGGTATGATAGGCAGGACAGTGATCCTTGCTTTCCCACAGACCAGCAGTTTGCTGGGGATAGGCCAATAAGCTCTCTCCAACCCAAAACCCAGTGCCAAGCAGATGACTGACAGCTACACACATTGTTGGTTCATTGGTGGCTGGTTGTTAATTAGCTGATCAGTTGGTTGGTAGATAAGTTGGTTGGTTGGCTCACTTAGTATTTGTTGGTTGTTATCGGTCAAGTCGGTGGTTATTCATTAGTTGTTTTGTTGATTGGTTGGTGGGACAGTTAATTGATTAATTCTTAGTTGTTACTGGTTAAGTGGGTGGTTGTTCATTAGTTAGTTGGTTGGTTAGATGAATTGGTGGTTAATTGGTTGACTAATTATTGGTTATTTGTTATTGGCTGAGTGGGTGGTTGTTCATTAATTGGTTGGGTAGTTGATTGGTTGATTGATTGGTCAATTAGTTGATTGGTTGGTTGATTGATCTAAACCAGTATGATATCATAAAGGGAGCCTGGATCCCACTCCCAATTCTGCTGCTTCCAAACTCTGTAACCTGGAGAAAGTCCCTTCTCATTGACATTTCCAAGCCACAATTTCCTCATCTGTAAATAGGGATAATGGTACCTTCTTTAAAGTTAATATATGTAAAGTGACATACATCAATGGCACTCAGCAAATAGAAGCTATTATCATTGCTATTATTCATCATTGAAATGAAGGATTAGATTCTATAATTGTCAAACATCTTTCTCATAACCTTTAACATGATGTTACTTTGAGATTTTGACTAGTGAGCCTATGTGATGACCCCAGAAAGAAATAGAGTCATTGCAGCTATTACATAATAAAAGCCAATCTGTAACTTAGAAAGTATAGAGAACCCTTGAAGGAGTCTCAAATCTCGTTGGCATTCAAAGCTCCCCTCCCTTGGCCATTTGGAATTAAAAGCCAGCACCAAACACATGCTACTGTTGGTGAGAAAATTCCCCAAAGCTCACCTATACATGACCTACAAGCATTCAAAATATTTACAGTTTACAAAGTATATTTGCATCTATTATGTCATGTGACCTTCAGTGTACTCCTGGCAGACAAGCAAAGCTCGGTTAGTCTCCTTATTCTACAGATGAGGAAACTGAGGCTCAGAGAAGTAGAGTTACTCAAACAAGTTGCACAGCAGAGCCCATGGAAGTCCTATTCCTTTCCTGCTCTGGGGCACATATTTAAGATCTTAGGCTGCAAACATGTTTTGAGCAGGAATCCTAGGTCCCAAAACAACTCTGAAATTGCTGTTTCAGTTTGAAATCCAAGGCAAATGCTTTTGGCAACATGCTCTCCAAGGACAATCCACTACTGAAACACAGAAATGTTCTAAACCACCATTTTTTAAAATTTTACATGAAAATACTAAAGAGCTATAAATGAAAAATAAACACCTGGATATTAATATTAAATTAAACATCGTACAATTCTGGAAAATACCAGAGTAACCAGATGCCAGCTCAAATGACCATGGCTCAGTTCCCATCACATGTATGCAGGGGACTAGCATCTGATCCTTCCAGGATTCTGGGAAGTGGGCATGGCTTCTTTTTTTTCTTAGTCATGTCTGGCTCCCAGCTTTTATTTGCCTTGAAGTTTTCCATTCATGCATCATATCATTGTCCCATATGTGACCATCTCTGTTATTTTGGCCTAGTAGATTAGACTCAGTAAAGAAGAAAATTAGTGAATTAGAAGACAGAGCTAAAAGATCACATAGAATGCAACATACAGAAATTAAGAAGTGGAAAACATGAAGGAGAGTTAAGAGACATGGAAGATAAAATGAGAAGCTCCAACAAATATTTAATAAATTTTCTAAAGAAGAACATAGATAATGAGAGAGAAGTACCTATAGGGGAAATAACACCTAAAATTTTTCCAAAATCAAACAAGGACTTGAATATTCAGACTGAAGGAGCATACTAATTCACAAGCAGCTTGGGAGGGAGGGATGGATGGATGGATGGATGGATGCATGGATAATCTAGTGGTGGACATGAATAATGACCTATCTGTGAAAAGACTCCCTTAGCTTAAAATCAAACAATAAATTTCTAATTCACCTTGCTGCCAAATTCATCTCTCAGAGGTTAGAAAGAGATCTAATATCCTGAAAATCATTCTGACCTCCCCCCACACACACACACAAAACTAAAGGAATTCTCGGAGATATGGCAATATAGGGATTTTATTACAAAGTAGCAAAAAGTACATCCCCACCTCATTTCATAGACAAAAGTAAACTCTAGATTCATTAAATAGCTAAATATGAAAAAGCAAAATATTAAAGTGTTTAGAAGAAAATATAAAAGAATAGTTGTATTTATTTTGAGGAAGATTTCTTAAACAAGAGGTAAAAGTAAAAATCGTAAAGGCAAAGTTGGTGAATTTGCAGATGCTGGAGAGTGTGCAAGGCTGAGTCTCAATGAACAACTCATCAGTGATTGGATTCAGTGATAATCAGGAAAGACATCTGGGAGTGTCTGAATTCCTTCAAATCATCCTAGTAGGCAATCATCTATTCAATCAAAGTATCTAGACCAGCAAAGAACACTTATCATCACCACCATAATCATCATCACCATCGCCATCATCACCTTTACCATCGTCATCATCACCATCACCATCACTACCATCATCACCATCATCATTAGCATCATCATTCACTTACACATACTGAATATATAAGTTGACCTTATACATTCTATCTGCATTTGCTCATTTAATTCTTATGAAAACCCTCAGTGATGTAGGTAAAATCATTGTTCCACTTTATAGATGAGAGAGCAGAGAGAGCTTATGAGACCTGCTCCCTGTTCCATAGCTGGAAAGTCAGGGGTTTGATGCCAGGGCTGGCCCACATCCACTCTGTGGACGTGGCCATGCTAAGTTCTCCACCAAGTGTCTTCGACCTGCTGCCTTGAAGTCCACCCTCTTCTCGCACTGGCCAAAATATATTCATCTATATCACAGAGTTTGTTAAGACCTACTAGTTCCTGGGGATTATGCAAGACCCCAGAGATACTGAGTTCAATTTCACATGACTCATTTCATCACTGACAGAAAATATCAGGGCAAAGATTTTTTAGTTTAAAAACATAAACATATTGACAGCTTTCCAATAGTTCCATCATATAAGTAAGCATCAACATGAGGCTGTTGAGTCTAATGGAATGCAAAGGTCCATGCCGGAGAGATAGACATGAATAAACCCTCTCCCCACCCCCAGGTTTACTGGAGAGAACTGTTTTTTGCAGTTGGAAAAATGACTACATTTCAATCAAGATCAAATTCCGAAGGCTTTGCCAGCACTCACAAGTGCCCACATGGTACAGGGCCTGGCCTGGCCAACTTCCTACTCAAAAACCTATTTCTATGGCTCTTTGGATATGAAAAAAAAATAATAAAATACAAGATAAACTCAGCTGAAACCCAAATGAATGGATTAGTTCCCATTTTAATGCCATTTGAGGGTGTTTTATAGCCTGCACTGTGTATCTTTTACACATCTATTTTTAAATACTGCAAACTTAAGGATCTTGATAGAATATATTAAACCCTTTATGAATTCCATCGACAAAATTAAAGCAAGAACTAGGCGGCAAAAATGTGCAGTCAACGCTGTTAAGCAGAGACGGTAGAGCCCGAACTGTACTAAATGAGTCCTCTTTTGAACAAGGGCCAGGAGCTAAAATGTCTTGGTCTTCTTCCTGAAGGTTTCCCCAACTGTAAACTCACCTCTTCCATGAAAATGCAGGAAGTTACAGGTGATCAGATGCAGTTCAGTGATAGTGAAGTTGTGAAAACTGAGGTCAGCTCACAATCTCCAAACCATCTACCTGTGAGAAAGGCCTTCGGCCACTTTAAAACCAGCCAACACCTACTACAGGCCAGGTGCTATTCTAGGCACTTACATATATTAACTTACTTAAGACTTACCACAGCCCTGTGAGACAGGCACTGTCATCATCACTGAAATAGTAAAATACTATTTAACCATAAAATACAGATGGGGAAACTGAGGCTCAGAGAGGTTAAGCAAGTTGCCCAAGGACACACAGCTAGTAGGTGGCAGGGCTGGAATTTGAACCCAGACCCACTGGCTCTGATCCTTTCTCTTAACCACCACATTACCCGACTCTTGTGGATGCCTGCTAGCAAGGTCATACTTGATTGTAGATACACTGCTATTAGACATAGAGATATATAATGATCCCAGTGTCCCCATTAGACTACAGATTTCCTCCCTCCAGATGAAGTGGGCAGTGACTCCATCCAATAATTGTGCCACTACTGGCCCATATAGAACTTCAGTGTGAATTAGAAAATGGTGACCCTTCTTCAATCTGTCAGAAAATGGTTATAATACACTTTTTGTTGTAACAAGTCACTTTACTAATATCTGTTGAAAATGTCATAGCAAGCCTCTGTATCTATAATATCTGTGATGTAAATGGAGCCCTTAGGTTTGAACAGTGCACTACCTGAGCAACTGTACATAGTGGCACTACCCTCCATCCCCAGTCAAGCCAAAACAAATGCAGTTTGAAAAATCTCCCTACAAAACAGATGGCAGTAAAGCAGAAAGGCTCAGAAGTGGTCTCTGGAGCCACATCTCCTATGGTCATTGTTAGGATTTGGCGAGGTAATATAAGTAAAGTGTTCCTAGAAACTGCTTAGCAAACGTTAGTTATCTCATCAGTCCATTCAAAACAAACCCTCTTCTTTTTATTCCCCAGTTGCAGCCCCCAGACAACATTAGAGAGGCTGGAAATTTCTGCTCTAGGAGGATTTGTCCACCCAGCCAATCAGTGCTTCAAAGAGTTTTCTCCCCAGGAGGTTCTCATCCAAGTTCTCTTACATATTTTTAAAACTTCATCAAAATGTTACTTCCCCTTTATGGAAATGCTGGCTTGCTGATGCTTAAAGTGATCTAAAATCTGATCTGACTCTATATCTCCCTCAGTACAGTGGGCACACATATGACCCCACTATTTTTTCAAGACAACCCTCTGAAGGAGGTATTTTTATCCCTATTTTACAGATAAGAAAACTGAGGCTCAGACTGAGATGTCTTGCCTAAGTTCACACACTCTGTAAAGAGCAAATCTGACACGTCCAATCTGAAGTATTTGGCCTTCATAGGTATTGTTTTTAACCAAAGCAGTAATTCAGCCAAAATAAAACCATTTTTTAACTTTTATAGATAAAGCTGACAGTCGTCAAGTCACGGCCCTGAAGCATGCTTCCACAAAATCCTTTTGTTAATAACAGCTCGAGATCTAATTTGCACCATGCTGGACATTTTTCTAGCTGTTATCTCATTTAACCCACATCATCTTTCCATTGTAAAGATCTGAAAACTGAGGCTCAGAGAGATTGTCGTTCCCAAGGTACGTTCCCAGCTGCTCCACGGTAGGTCTGCCTGAGTCGCGTCTGGGGATCTTCTCGTTCCTCCGCATTCTCTCTGCAAAAAACAGAATGAGGCTTGAGGGTGCAGTAGGTGGCAGCTGTCCTGTTTTCACTGCGCGGTGGTATGTTTGAGAGACAGCTACAACACTGTACTTTTGACTGGTTTACATAAACTCAAATGCATGCAATTTATCACTTTGTCCATGCGTATCCTTGGGTCGGAGATGTGCCCACATCTAGGGAACCCCTAGGAACAAGCATTACACAAATAAACTTTGTTTCCCCAATTCTTGGAGCTACTGAGACAGCACACCAATATTTCTATAATTTTTTAAATCCCACAAGAGAAAATTAGCGAACACCAAAAGCCTCTGCGGTTGCCAGCTGCGTGCTAACCCTCCTCCTGCCAAATTTCTGAATAGATTGGCCCCAATATTAAAGGGGATGGTCTGCCTGAGAACACTAGTCATGATATTTTACTCAGAAACAGGATGCAAGCAGTGACAAGAGTTGAAAATCAGGGAGATGGGAGCCCTCAACAAAATTCCTTCCAAAAGCCCTAAAGTCTCGCCCAACAGTGGGTAACACACAAACCATTATTAAAAGTAATCAAATAAAACCAGAAAAATACCACAATTTTACAAAAATTCAATGCCTTAAAACCAATTATTTTATTTTACAATAATTAAAGCCAATAAAATACCATTAAAACCAAAAAAAAATATCATTGCCTTTGGCATAATTATAAGACAACTGGAATATGTTCTAGAAAGTATGTCCTCAGTGACAAGATCATGTATGAGGACGATGAGGAGCGTAGGTCCCCACCCTAGAACCACTCTCTGGCTGAGAGGCTCTGGCCGACTCATTCATTAGTTTTCTTGTGGGTAAAATGGAGACATGGAGTATGGCATGAGGCTGTGTAAATGGTATAGCATCTTCAGATCTGTGTTGTCATTCGAGGAGATTGTGGTGTTTAAAATGTTCCACAAATCGTAATGAATGTGGGATCCCGGAGTACAGAGATGACAAAAGCGTTTCCACTCAAGTTTACCGATTGGAAATGGAGAACTGTGTTAAGAAGGATTCTGAGGCCAAATCTAAGGTCAGTGTGATGGAACTCTGAAAACAGGCAGCAATGTCTGCCATAATTGTAGAGACTTGGGTTTAAGAAACGATAAGGTTTGTGTTTTTTTTTTTTAAATATAAAAATCCAAAAAGTGAGAACTTTGGTAACATATTCCAGGCATTAGCTATTCTCTGCAAGACATTTTCTCTCACTTAGTTTAATTCTTGTGAACTTTCCAGGGAAGGCCTAAATTCCATCCTTCTCTACTCCAGACTTGATACACTAATGGAATAGGGGTTTCCATTTTCTCAGGCTTCTGACCCTTCCAAACAGGACACAGAGATGTGTAGTCTTCAAAGAATTTTTTCATGTTCATACAAAAAGGCAAATTTTCCCATCTGCCTGGAGGTTGCTCTTGGGCCACAGCCATGGGAATCGCAGAGAGCACTACCACATTCCAGTGAGTTCCCCGCCATCACGACTTCACCCTGGCCAGGGAGGGGGGACCCCGACTCCGCACTTGCAGAGGCTGCTGCGTTGGCCCTAAGACCCGCAGTCCCGGCGGGCCGGCTGCTCCCCAGGCCGCCTCTTCCTGCTTATGGAGCTGTCTCTGCTTGGAAGGCCCACATCTGCTGCCCCGGCCACAAGCGATCCACGCTCCCCATCGCCAAGGGCTGCGGTGCCAGCCCCACGGCGAGAGCCGGATTGTGGTGGTCTGTCTGTGTTTGTTGAAATTGGGCAGGAGAGCCGGCCTCCCAGTCAAGACTGCCTGGAATGTGCGCCCGAGCGCTGTGCAGACGGCTCTGTCAGCAAGCTCAGGAAACGGGCTGGAAGGGCTGGGACGAGGCCCAGGTCTGGACCAGCTCGCCCAGGAACACACCGTCAGGGAGGGGAGACCGAGGGACTGCGCCAGGACAGAGGTCCCTTCTGTGTCGATACTGCCCTGCTCTCTCTCAGTTTGCAGTGCGAGGCCCTAATTGCCTTGACCAAGGAGAAAATCCAGTAGGAAGCGTCGATTTTCCTATTTGATCACAGCGGCTTTTTCCAAAAAGAAAGCTGAATCATGCTGACTCTGGAGACTGCTGGCATAGCCTCTTTTTTTTCAGAGGTACAATCTCTGGACAACCATTCCCGCCCCCCATCTTAAAATATCAACAGAACAACATTAGTTATAATGAAAGACGTTCCCATGTATTGAAAACTTACTACAGAGAGTATGTGCCCTGCTGAGTGATATTCAAATTATTTAGCAACCAGCAAGCTGCAGACACCGGCTGATAAGCACACACTGGAGCAGTCTCGGAAGCCCCCACTATGCCGAATGTTATCCTAATTTAGTCTCCGGACCATGAGAAAGTTGGGAGGGGGTGGTCCTGGGGGCATGGCAGGGGCAATAGGAGGGCACTTGGGACCTCTGGAAAATGGTTATTTATGAACGAGTGTGACAAAAGTTCAATATGCAACAGTCATGGTCCCAGTGCCTTGTACCTGTGTGTCAGCCCCAGCGAGAAGCACCTGTACAAAGTGGTTTCCAAAATGCCCCCACCCTGTGCCCATGAGAGTTGGAGTTTGTGTCCTGTCCCCTTGACTCAACTGGGACTGGGACTGCTTGGCCAACAGAATGCAGAGGAAGTAACATTTGGGCGGTCCAAGGTCAGGTATTAGGAAGGCCTGGCCCTTGGAGCCCTGAAGCTCCTAGGAAAGAACAGCCATGTGAAGAGGCCCTGGAGAATGAGAGACCACGTGAAGAGCGGCCACACCAAGGAGCCACACTGCTTGTCTGGCCACAGCCCCTGCTGTCGCCTCGGGACAATTGCAATGAGAGACCCCAGTGAGACAGTGGAAGCCCCAGCTGGCCCACAGAGTCATGAGACCCAATAAAAGGCTGTCGTTTTAAGCCGCCACGTTTGGGGATGTTTTGTTACACAGCACTAGCACGCTACTTGACATATGTTCCCTTATTTATTATCACTGTGAGGTAGTCATTCTTGCAGATTCCAAGAGGTTGAAAAATTCATCCAAAACCACACTACATACTCAAGACCAGCTTGGCTTGTCCGCGAACCCCCTAAACCATTCCGATTTACAGAAGGACTCACAAGCTCCTCTCAGTCTCAGACTCCCACTCTTCACCGAATCTCTTCATGTCTCCAGAAAGCATCTGCGAGTCTCGCGACTTCTGCTCGTAACTTTGTCGGTCTTGCCGTTCTGCCCATCGGGGCGTCTTGGCCTCCGTGCCATTAGAACCAGAAAGCCCACCGCCGTGCCAGCTGCAGCCCCCCTCCCTTTCAGAGTGCCCGTGCAGCCCCAGACCAAGTACCTTCTCCTGGGAAAGCCGCCGGCCTCGTGACAAGCTCCGTGGGTATATTTAGCTGCTGGGAGACTTCTCAGGATGGCAGTGTTGATCCTGGACGCCGACCTGGCCTGCGTGGAGGAGCCACAGGCGGTTTTCTCACTGCCCACTCTTCATGCTTTACACACTCACTCTGCAAGCTTCCTCTAAGAAACAGAGACGTATAACATTTATGAGCTTTATTCCTGTCAGTGTTAATGAAACTAGAAAAAAAAAAATCTCATTTTTTCCCCCACCGCGAAGTACTTTTCCACATTTTTCTGTCTTTATTATGAAATTTCTCTGGCTATGTTAGTTAATTATTCAAAATAAAACTGCCCGGTGAGATTGAATTCATCCCACCAGAGAGCCAAGTGTTTTTATTCCTGTTGTGCAGTGGTTCCTGTCTCTACCTAGCTCTCCCCTCAGCCCTCATTAGGGTGATGGATACCCACCCAGTGTAAGCAATGACAAGCTGGAGAGGGGGAGAGAAACACGTTATGCCCCTCCCCCATCCTTCATGTTCCTGCCTGGCCCTGTTCTCCTGCTTCCCTATGTTCGTCCTTCAAGGCTCTACTCAACTGACACTTCTGCCAGGAAGTCCTCAGGGAGCTCTCCCTCCCTTTACCTTCCACGCCTTCATTGGCACCTGTGTTCCTGTCACTAATCTAATCTCTCTTTTTTAAATCTCATCTTCTCAGCTGTATCCTATGCTTCAAATTTCCAATCTCGTGTTCTTCTTACAGACAGCGTCATCATCGTCACAGCTCAGCACTCACCCCATGCTCAGATGCTGTGCCCAGCACTTCTCATGGATTATCTCATTTCATAAGAGATACAACGATATTCCCATGTTGCAGAGGAGAAACCAGGGCTCCAAAAAAGTGAACCGTCGGGAGTACCCGGGATGTGAGCCCAGGTAGCTTCAGGGCCTGTGTCTTTAACTCTAACTGAGCATCACAAGTCAAAAGACGAAAAAGTCAAGAGCACAATTTAAGTTTTTCCTGAAAATGAACAATAGAGAAAAAATAGCTCTTTAATGGTAATACCTGATGCTGGACAAGGTTTATTGGGACAGGACTCCCAATACATTGTTTGCAGTAGTCAAAATTAAGATATACATTCTGGTATTTGTTTTTGTGACATAGTGCAAGAATTCTAAAATTAGTCAAAAGGTTTTACTCAATATCTCTTACTGTCAGAACATCTCTTTAGGAAATGAGCAAGATGTGGGTAAAGATTTATACACAGCAATGTTCACTGCAGCATGACTTTCAATAGCAAAATCTTGGAAACAACCTAAATAAACAGCAATAGGGATTGAGTGTGGAAAGATGGTTGGTGTTACTTTCTTCTTTCGTTTTTCTATATTTTCCAAATTCCTTCAAACTGCATGTATTGTTTATGTGATCAGAAGGAAAAATCTATTGAATTTTTGAGGCAAAGCAGGGACGCAGGTCACCTCTTTCCTGTTGGCAGAGAACAATCTTTTGGGAGGGCATTTTGGCAGCAATCATTCTAGTCCAGCAATTCTCCTTCTAGGAATTCATCACCCATAAATCCTTGCACAAATGCGCCAAGATATATGTGCAAGGATATTCACTGAAGCACGACTTGTAATGGTAAAAGACTTAAATCAACCTAAAAGTTTACCCAAAGGAAATGGTTAAGTAAATTATGGTACATCCATACAAAGGAATACTGTGTCGTTAAAAAGAAAGAAATGGAGCTATAACATGAAAAATTGGCTGTGATATATTGCTGAGTGAAAAAAGCAGGTTGCAGACCTGTGTGTATAGCAGAATCCCATTTGTGTAAAAAAGTATAAATATATGTGATTGTTTATAGAGACATTAGAAAGTCTACAAAGATATACATCAAACTCTTAGCCAGTGGTTATCTGGATGGGGAACAAGTTGGAAGAATGAGAAACTTTTATGTTTTACTCAGCTCTTATATTGCTTGAATTGTTTCCAAGAGTGGTATTGCTTTAGGCAATGTATTCTTTCTTTACTTTTGGTTATAGAAAAATTCCAACATATGCAAAAATAGAAAGATCAGTACAATTAACCTCAATGTACCCGTCGCCCAGCTTCCAGCTTCAAAAATGATCATCTTCTGTCCAGTCTTGTTTCCTCTCTACCCTGTTCATCCAGATTTTAGTATTGTTATCACACCTAAAAAAGAACAACTGCTTAATATCACCAAGTATCTAGTCTGTTTATATTTCTAACTTCTCATGATGTTATATATCATATTTAACTGTTTGTTTGAATCATAATCCAAATAAGAACAAGAAATCATTCGATACGACTTTTAAATCTTTTTATTATACAGATTATTCATTCTCACTCTCTATGTAATGTATACACATACGGATATGTATACATGTATGTATATATAAATATAGATGTATATGTGTGTATACATATCTGTACATATGTGTGTATGAAGTGGGCAATCTGGTTATCCTCATTTAAAAGCAGGGAAACTGAGGCACAGAGAGAGCAGGTAACTTGTCCTGGGCACACACATTTGTACGGAAAGAGTAAGAGTAAGAATAACAGAGATTAACTGAAGAACTCAGTTAATGGTTGCATGTCCTATGGGGTTTGGCTGGTTGCAGCCCATGGTGTGGTAGAACCCATTCTTCTGTCTTCTGTGTTTCCTGTAAATTGGTGGTTAGATCAGGAGGCTCAATCAAATTCAGGTTCGATGTTTTGGGCAAGATTACTTATGAATAGTGGCACGTTCTTCCATCAGGAGTCTCTTGTCTCTTGTTGTGTGATGTTAGCTGTGTCGACGCTCAGTGCTGATAAACCACTGACTTGTGGTAATGCGTTAGGCATCACTCCACACACCGTTCAGCACGAAACCAGCCTCTCTACCGAGCAGTGGCTGACATGGCAGGCACACATAACAGCTGCAATCACAGGAAGATTTCAGTAGCCTTAGTTCTTTGCTTCCAGCTCCCTTAAGCTTGATTCCATGAGCCCCAGAAGTGTGGGGAGATAGCACACACTCCACACTCTCAGTGTGCCCTTTGGCTAGTCACTCGCCCCATCTGATCCACAATAACACATAACATAGAATAACGCCTTTCCATTGTGCTTTCTGTGTGAAAGCACATTGAAGGCTGAAACACTATGGGGAAATAAGAGGGAAGGGCTTATTTATACAGGTGTTTCATCTACACTCTAAGGCAAAGTCAGTAAAAAGAATGAGCTCACAGACCCTTGGGCAAAACTGAAGGCCTCTAATCAAGGCTTCCTTATTTTCTGGTTGTGTGACCCAGGGTAAGTTACCAGCCTTCTCTATGCCTCAGTTTCCCTGCTTTTAAAGGGGGATAACCAGATCACTCACTTCCTAGAGTAGTAGCGAGGACTGGATTACATAGTATGTATGAATTGCCGAAAACCACGGTCGCACAAGAAATGCTAGCTTCTATTCAGCAACCTGGAGGGGTAGCAATGAAGCCTGGTGAGCACACAAGGGATTAGCAGACCTTGAACATTGCATGGCAGGCACCATGGCAATGAGAGGTGTTTTGTTCTGAAATCGGCCAATCGCGGCCATGCTGCTTCCTACCTTTGTGACCTTAGGCAAGTTACTTCACCTCTTCTAGCCTCAGCCTTTGTGTCTATAAAATGAGATGGCAAGAAACCCACACCTCAGAGGGGCGCTGCAAAGATCTGACAACCCAAAGCATGTGATGCTAAGAGCTAAAGTTTAGGGGAGGATTATTTTGCTCCAAGCACTCAGTTCCAAGATTCCTCTTTCTCGCTGCATTTCATGTCACAACCGCCCTAGGAGAACTGGCCAATTTATACCCCGCGTAAGGTTCCAAGCACTGTGCCGAGGATGCAGGACAATCACCGGTCCACAGTGCCTTATCTGAAACCTCTGAGGTCAAACGTGATTCAGAGTTCAGAGTCCGGGGGATTTTAGAAAGGCAATGAGATACACACCATGTATCTTCTCAACACTCCAACAGAATCTGGGCAGCACGTCGCCCACAGTGATCAAGCACTTTGATGCTTCTGCAGCAATACATGTGAGCATCTCCCACTAAGCAGGATAAACAAAGACCTAAATAAAAAAAAAATCAGTTCAGGTCAAATTTTGCCACCCAATCACAACAAGGCTTCAAATAACATCGTTTTGTTCAACGTCATTTCGTTGATTATAATGTTGATAAGATATTGTAGGAACTTAACTTTTGTTTATGTCAATTAGCCTATGGTAAAATGGGTTTCCTTTTACATCATTTCACTTAAAGTTGCCGAATCTATTGAGAACATTAAGTGAAAACTTACTGTAGTTTGTTGCAACTTAGAAAAAAACGTTTCAGTGTTCTGATCTTTTGAGATTTGGGCACTGCAGATAAAGGCATGTGGGCTGGCAGTGTAAGTATCAGAGAGATCATACATGGGGTGCAGTGGGCCCCAAGAAGACTCATACATCAGGACCTGGCGACGAGGACATCATGCCAATAAGCGGCCTTTAAGACCCCTGAGCCCTTTCACAGATAAGAATCAGAGGAGCCCAAGCTAGGATAATCCTTTGGACTGTAGGGGATGGTCCAGGAAAGCTAAGATGAGGGTGGGGACGAGGTCTTTACAACCCTTGGTCCCTTTGCCCATGCCCTGTTGCCAGGGTGACATTTGGGTCCCTGAGCCCCTGACGGGCCAGCCAGAGACGTTGTGGGCTCCAGCTTCCCGTAAGGCCGCAGGATAGCAGGAGCACATTAGGGGCATGTAGTGGAGTTTCTAATCTCGGCACCTTGGCGTCCTTCCTTTTTTCCAGGCATGACCCCACCTCCTCATATAAACCACTTCTCCCTCCTCTCTCCAACTCCTTCTTCTAGTGGGAGCAGCCATATTCTTCTGTGACTGCCTCCATAGCCACAGCTGATTGGCCCAAGGGAGAACCTACGACCCAATCAGAGTGCTTCCCTGAAGTTTTTCACAGTCATTAGAAGAAGAAGCAGGAGCAGTGAGGTGAATGGCTCATATGCTGTCACTTCTGCCCCCATGTGGACAGTGAGAGAAAAGAGTGGCATGCGGAGAGAAATGGGCGTGAGAGAGACAGACATTTCTCGTGTTCCCCTGACCAAGCTGACACAGAGACCCAGAGACACAGAGTTGACACTGTCCTTTCTGTGGCTTGGATTTCATCCTTTCAATAAATCCCCATGTTCAGCTAATTTTAATCCAGTTGGGGTGGGAACAGGGTGTGGGGGAACAAATGATCCCAGCAGCTGCCCGTGAATAGCTATCTGGCTTGTAAATGAGAGCTGTGTTGGAAAGTAAAGCCCTGCTTCTGTATTTGTTCAGGAGGTTGGGAGTGGGGGTGAGCACATCTTACCCCAAACCCACCCGGCACCTGTTGGGAAACACTGACCCCATTGCAGAGTTTGGATTTACACGGACTCTGTATAACACCTTATAAAGAAAGCCACTGGTGCAGAAGATTAAAGAACGCCATTAAGTTAGTTGTTTTATTTCTTCTGAGACCGAACGAACGCTGGAAAAGTGCAAGGAAACGTTGCCGAGTTATTTACTCTCCGTTACCAGGGGCCGTGCATCGCCTCACATAAGCAGCCCCAGTTGGGTCACGGTGGTGGTTTATAGGGTGTAAATGTTGTGGGGGAGCCAGCACCATCCTGGAGGGAAGCTTAGAGTAGTCACGTGGGACTGAATGGAAAGTTAGCACCAATAAAAGCTCGTGGGCCCGGCCTGGCATCCTGGCCCCAGCGGGACTGTGAAGGAGGTCTACCCAGCTCCATGAAGTCCCTGCCATTCCTGGGTAGAATGTACGTCAAGCTCCTGTCCGTTAGGACTGCTCTGTCTCTTTATGGACTTTTGCAAATCCCTTTCTGGAGCCCAGGTCGTGTATTTTAGGGAGAAAGCATCCCCTTCCATTGATGGCTGCTGTGCAGTGTGAGAAGGAGAAGGAAATTTCACCCCCGAGACTGAAGAAGGCTCGCCCTACATCCTACCTGTGAGGCTACATGGGTTTCTGGCCTCCCTTTTTGTCTGCTCCCTGATTATCTGGATTTAGGGAGCAAATGGATTTTGGTAAAGTCCCTAGGAGCTTGAGCTAAAGAGAGGGGTCTGCTGTGAGGTAACAGAGGTGATCCATGAGACACTCAGGTCTCAGAGGGCTATAACAAAGCAAAGGCTTCAAAATCAGGGTAGACATGGTCTCTCTCCAACTCCAGTCCCACTCTCTCCCATTTTCTGTGGGCAAAGCAGAATAGGAATGTCCCGCGGCTCCCAAGAGATGCGCCCACAATTCCAGCCTCCCACAAAGCCACTATTCAAGCCACCCCCAGAGAGCAGTGTCTATGAATCCCAAATTTCTAAGTGAGAGAACTTGATTGGCCAGCCTGTAATCAAATGTCCATCTTCCAGCCCAAGTACTCACGGCCAGGGGTCACAAAAGAAGTCACCATCCTGCTCTTTTTTCTCCTCCTGAAAGCCATTCCCACATCCAATAGTCAACAAATATATGCTGGGCACCTACTAAGTGTAGGTATGTGCTAAGTCAGGGGACACCATCATGAGCAAAAGAGACTTGGTCTTTGCCCTCATGATGTCTCTATCCGAACCTAACGAGGGAGGCAGACAGGAATTTAATGAACTTTAGGCCAAAAAACAAATCAGATGTGCATAGGCACTTGGAGCACAGCGTGGTTTCAGGTGAGCCACTGGGAGACTAGGAGGAGCCTGCTGTTTGGAGATCACCTGAGTCCCATCTCTGTTAGCTTAACTCCCTAAGTCTCCATTCTCCGTCTCTGGGCTCTTGCCAAGCATACATTCCATCATCTACCCAGAACTCTATTCTAAAGGATCCAAAACCCCAATTTTTTAAACATTTTTCTCTTTTTAATAATGTTTTATTTTTCAATTAAAAACCCCTCTTGACTCTCAGCCCCTCCTCTGGCTTTCCACATCCTCAGCCCTGGGAACCTCATCAGCATGGAGAAAAAATATTTATCTTATATTTAGCCACATCCCTACCAGATGACTAATATCCTGTCCCCATGCTACAGTGAAGCACCAGACTCAGCACACAGACAATAGAACAGCAGGCTGCCATGGCTGGCAGTCCTCAACCACGGAAACAGGCAAAAGAGAGATGTTGGGCAAATTATCACAACAAATCAGTGACACCTATCCCTTCCACTTTGCCTGCTAAGACGTAACTTCAAATCTTCGTCTTTGAGTCCTTCAGAGGAAAGCTGCATGACAACAGATGGTATGAGAACAACTCATACAGAGTGTACGATGGGTCAGGAGCTGCTCCAGGCACTTGGCAAGGGTTAACTCAGTGGCATGTCCCACCACAACAGGTACTACTATCCTGCCTGTTTTATTGATGAAGAAGCCTTACTCCTCCTACATGCTCACTCTGGAGGAGGTAGTTAGAGGAGAGGTAGTTAGGGTTTCCCTGAAGAGGTGGGGAAATGAGAGAGAATGAAGAAGCCAACTATTGCCCACTTGTCCCTTTGCAAGATTTTAATCCTAACCTAGGGAAGAAAGAAGTCTTAATTGAATTATGGTTTAGGCTGGACTCATTGATCCAAAAGGTATGTACTTGCCCAAGATTTCACCTCGGGAGAAGGAACAACATATTAGGAAAGTAGATTTAGTAGGGAGTAGTAAGAGGCAGAGGGAGTGGAATTCAAGAACTCAGTAAAGGAATTACTTCTTCGTGTGATAAAGGATTCTGTATGCAAACACATTTGGGAAAAGCAAGTTAAATGAAAATAAGCAGGTTTCTTTGCAAACATGCATAGCGAAGCTTCACAGGAGGACAGGTGTGTCCCAAATAGATTTAACCACAGAAATCCTTTCGTTCTTTTTTTCCCCAGCATCTTGAAACTGTGACTCCATGGAACACACTTTGAGAAACACTGCCATAGATTAATTTGTCGATAAAAACTATCCAAAGGCTAGGAAGAGGCAAAAGGAATGAAAGTGTTCTTTCAGTGTGGTACTGGGCACTGTCTGGCAGCCCCCCCTTCCCCAAGAGTCCTGATTTTCCAGGGGTGTGCGCTTCTGTTTGGCTCTCTGTTTACTATTTATTTGGATATTCTACTAGTTAGTACAGCCTAACTTGAAAGAAACTGATAGAAATGAAAATAGAAACTCATTCAAGGCCAATGAGTTTGTTAGAAAATATGACCCCAAAGGTTATCCTTTGTTGACCTGTGGGACATACACTAGATTGGTAGCCAGTGTCAGCAATCTTATTTCTACATTTTTAAAAATACCTTTCTCGATAGAATATATAAACCCCTGTTCCGCTACTGCTCTTTGAACCAGCTTTGCTTTTTTTCTATCTCCCTGACTAGTGAGTTGGTCGATAGCTAGTTGACATGGTTTCAACTTTTTGAAAATTATACTTTAATAATTGTCATCAAGGATGGCTTTCTAAGGAAGATCACATTGAACTAGGCCTCATAGGGTGACTTAGGTACATGGAGTGGGGAGGATATGTCAGGCAGAGGCACAAAGATATTCACCAGTCCACATGGGGACAGCCACACCCATGCTGGTCATTCTCTTCTTCTTGGTTGGTACCTATATTTTGAATGCTACTACACCGAATGGAAAGACATGTT
>NW_006494614.1:61704580-61711849 GCF_000325575.1 Pteropus alecto
AGAGACTGAATTAATCTGGCTCCAATAAGAAAAGTCATGTAGTAGGAAAGTAAACTGGAAGAATTTATAGTGGTTAAATAAATTATAGTGCATCTAGACAATAGGATATTCTATATCATAAATCAGAGTGAGTAGATATGTCTGTGCTGATACAGAAAGAGCTCTATGATATATTAAATATATTCTATATCTAGCAATATCTGGGACACATGGGTAATACAAAAAAAAAAACAGTATTGAAAAGTGGTATAGGTAGAAAATGATACCATTCATGTTTAAAACTATATAGATATAGACACAAAATATGAATGTGATTTTACACATCAAGAAAATTTCTAGAGAGATGATAATGAAAAATTGCCCTAAACCTAGTCTTAGACAGAGCCTTCTTACATGATGTCATTCACAGCCTCCTTCTGGGAAGAAATTGACATTTCTGATAAAATGCTGAAATGATTTTCAAATAAAATTCAAAATGACCCTCAGTCAGGAATCAATGATTGTCAACCAGTTATTCTTTTTTTTTCTTGTGTCCATGCTAAAGATTTGAGAAATGGAGGAAGCTTTTAGTCTTCCCTTTATATGGTTTTGTGATTTTTTGAAATTTTTTGCCATTGCCATGTATTAGTTTAACAAATGGTTTTGGAGATTTAAACATACATTATGTCCAGGTTGTAGAAAAGCTTAAATGTCACATGGGAGTATCTGGAAATTATCACGCAAGCGATAGGGAGCCATGGAAGGTCTTTGAGCCAAGAATTCCTGGACTAAAGTGTCATTTTTAGAAGATTGACCTTGAACTAGTAATTCCCCTGGGCCTCTTGCCCGACTGTGTTCTCCTAAGCTTCTCCCTAAAATGAAGTTTGGACATTGCAGTCTTTCCATGTGAATTTTCAGAATAGATTTAAATAGAAAGTGAATATTAAGAAAAAGTGTGAGGTGAAAAAGATTGATAGATATTACTGAAATCATTGAAATTGATTGATTGAGTTGACATATCAATGGACACTTCGTTAGAATGCTGAGAATTGTCCAGCAAACCCTTCAGAGCCACCCTGGTCTCTGAGTAGGTTATTTAACAACTGTGTATTGTAGAACCCAGAGTGATGCAAATGATTCTTGTCCACAGAAGGGCAAATAAATTCTGTCCTGCAGAGATACAATTTCCCCACCCTGTAGAAAAGATGATTCTAAACACAAGTCTTTTGCCCTATAGGTCTAAACTAGGTGTGTGCCTATTAGAAAATTCATCTCAGTTTTCCTGGTTGTGAACAGACACGTCTGTTTTCTTCACATTCTCCTTTGAACCAGGTTTAACATTCTACCAACTTATTAGTGACCTGAATAAAATCTCTCATGTATTCATTTCACACTTGCATGAGAGTCATGATTTTACCTTTTGAAAATTATATTTCGACATGGGAATAAATGAGACAGTGGCTCTGCTCCGCAGTTATCATCTGCATACAGAGAATTAGCGATGACCAGACTGAGAATCTGAGTATTTTATGACTTGAGCATGTCAGGCAGCCGGGACCGGAAAAGAGAGATGTGATTTGGAAATCGTTCAGCAGTCAGTTGGGCATGGAGTGGCAGGGGACTGTTCCAGATGTGGCAGAATGGAGTAGGAGTAGGAGCAGATGGAGAAAGAATTGGGAACAAGAGAAAATCTGATTATCAGATGTGCAAATCGCTTACAGACATGTTTCTGTAATTAAATGATGCTAAACAGGACAGAAAGAATGAAGAAAAATGAACAGTTGAGGGACCTCGATGTGGGGAAACTTGTTATTCTTGAATCTGAACAACGAGGTGTTTTCATAAAAGATAATCAGATAAGAGAGCAAAAGGAGGACTTGTTCCTAGCCGCATCCGAGCCCGTGATCATACAGTATTTACATAAATGTAAAAGCGAATGAAATTACAGGTCAATGACCAGGGGAGCCGCGTTTGCTTGTTAATACACTCTTCTTACCCAGGGGCAAATGGGCAGGCTGTGTTTTGAATAATAATAATCCAGAATAGAATGGGGAGGGTGAGCTTTTGGGAGGAGATCTAGTCTCTGAGGGTTTTTCAGGGTGAAAAGTGATCTCAATGAGGAGGAGAAGGGAAGTACTTTGGAGCCCTTTTCCTGGACTTCGGAATGACTTGGCATTTGGGCTCTGACATTCTGATTCCCCAAGCTGTCACACAGTGTGGCACACGCTTAGCAGGGCAGGGAAGGGAACCCACCCAGCTGGGGTGGGCTCTGCGCTCCAGCCCCTCAATACCTCAGTGACGCTGGAAGCGATTTTCCACTGTTTTCACCTACTAAAAAGACAGCCAGGAACAATGCTTCAGACTGAAACCTCTTGCTTTTTTATTTTTTTTAATATAATACAAGTCTCTTGGTTTAAAACTCATATACAGGATTAAGAGGTACAAACTTTCAGTTATAAAATCCATAAGTCACAGGGATATAATGTACAGCCCAGGGAATATAGTGAAAAATATTGTAATAACTTTGTATGGTGACAGATGGTAACCAGATTTATCACGGGGATCATTTTGTAATGTATAGAAATATTGAATCACTGTGATGTACACCTGAAACTAATGGGTGTTGTAATACATCAGTAAAAAATAAAACTCACATACAGAGACCAGAAGTATAGGATTTGGGTTGAGCTCAGAGATTTTGAAGTCAGGGCTCAAATTCTTGTGGCTTCTGCTTGTTGACCTAGGTGGGCTCATCTTTCTGCCCCTCAGGTCCCTTGTCGGTAAAGGGGGTTAGCGTCCCTAGAGCTGGGCCCACTGAGGGAGCCCATGCCTGGCCCATACTGAGCGCCCTGCACAGTGCTTGGCTTACAGTGAACTCCGTAACAGTAGTGAAGTGAAACACACAAGCATTAGGACAATGGAAGGTGACTGATAATCGTTTCTTGAAATTTGTCCTGAGTTTTGTCACCTTGTAGTCTTTTCATTTGTAAAATGAAATAAGACTTGGTCGCAGCAGAGAGAGTAGGAATAATAATTTTTATAATATTTAAACAGGAGCGTGTAGCACTTACTTCCAGGCACTGTTCTATTTACCCCACACAACACGTCTATGTGGTGGGTGCTGTCATTGCCTCTATTTGACAGATGGCGACGCCAAGGCCCAAAGGGCTAACAAACCTGCCAGGAGGAGATGGTGAGCAAGTGGGATTGGAACCCGACAGTCCGGCTCTGGGAATGGAATGTCCCTTCCATGGACAGAGCATGCCAGCAAATAGAGACAGGGTGGGTGGAACTCTGCTCAGGCTGAGACCTCTCAGCCATAAGCAGGCCCTTCAGCAAACCAGGTCAGAGTACCCACCTCTGAGCTGAGTTTCGGGGGCTCCCAAAAGTGCCCCCCAGGAGTCTTCTGTTTCTTGTACCTTCCAATTTGCATTAAGACAAATCTGTTCTGTGGCCAGAAACCAACTGCCTCTTCGTGGCACAGGAGAATTTCCCAGCTGCTTTTATTAAGAAAAACTAAATGCGATGTGAAGGTAGCAATACCCTGGCCCAGCTGGCAGTGTCCATTGTGGGCAGAGCGCAAGACAGATTTCAGCTGGGACAGACAGTTTGTCTCCTGCCCAGGGAGAGCCCTCGCCAGCCACCAGGTGGGGGACCAATTAATTCATGAAGTCAGCTTTCGAGGCCCCCACTGGCAAGGGCAGCATCTACGCACATAGTTTTCCATTTGTGCAGGAAGCAGAGGCAATGTGGAGAGAGACGAGCTGGGAAGTCAAGTCAGGTTCAATGATTTTATTGAGCGCACAAGGGGCTACCTGGGACTGCTCACCAGCTTCACAGGCACCATGCCCCCATGGGAACCTGGGAAGAGTTAAGCCAGTGTCTGGAGATCGGAGCAAGAAGACATCTCCAAAAGGCAGTGTTTGGACTCAAAAATTACGCTTCTGTGTAGAGCCTCGGAACGCCTGGGCTCGGCTCAGCCAAGCTAACAGAAAGACCTTTCATGAAGCTCTCAGGAGACATTTCAAAAAGAGAAAAGTAAAGTAGAGCCTTTCAAGGAAAAAAGTTCAGCCCTCAGCAAAAACGGGGTTTTTTTTTAAGAAAAATTTAATCAATTTTTGCGGTTTCAATAAAAGCAAAGGGTTTTGTGGTTTTCCCTCAAATTTTGCACCATTTTCCATAAAAACAAAAGCCAATATTTGAAACCATTTTCCCCCAGTGAAAGGGGCAACGTTTTTGCCCAGGGACAATTTCTTGGAAAAACATCTCTGCAGCATTTCAGCCTTGTGATAGCTCTGCCGCAGCCCAAGAAAGCCGCTGGCGTGCTTGTCCGTTGTCCTTGCTAGGCGAACTTCACCTGCAGCCAGATGTGTACACCTGGGATCACAGAAATGTGCTTTGGTTGGAAAAATTCCGCATGAGGAGAAAAGATCTTTTTTCTTTCAAGAGGTTAAATTAGAAGGGACCGTTTTACTTTCTAGGGAGTAGAACATGAACGCCTCAAGGCGACTTCCGATAACACGAGGGTTGTGCCCTATGTAGGTCTGATTGCTGAAGTTCCCTCTTGACATCCATTATAGTCGGATGTGAGCAGAACTGTCATATTTGAGATCTCAAAGTAGACTAGTTTAACCCTCTTATTTTACCGATGAGGAAACAGGCCCTGAGAGGCTGTGAGACCTTCCCTGAGACACAGAGGTGACAGGCAGAGCTGAGATTCAAATCCAGGTCTCCTTACCTCCGCCTAGTGGTTTGGGTTTGGTTTTGTTTTTTATACTTCACACTCTTTTCTAGAAAAATTTACTTATTTCTACCAGTTCTTAACTCCTGGAACAAATATTATCTACACTTTTGCCAGCAAACTTTAACATTTCTTGACGACCTGGAACCAAAGGTCAATAACTTTTAGCCTCTTTGATTTAAAGTTCAGCAAAAGATTTCAAACTCTCACGAAATCTTCTTTTTAGACTGGGATCTTTTAAGGTATCCTTTAAGAGTTCCAAGAACGTTTTTTTATATATCTAATCTTTTTTAAATTTATTTATTTTTATTTATTTTTTTTACGCCTACAGCACCCGGTCTTCCTAGGTGGTCTCCTAGGTGGCCCGACCCTGCTTAGTTTCCGAGATCACACAAGATCGGGCGTGTTCAGGGTGACACGGCCGTAGACTAAGTTCCAAGAACTTTTAAGGGATCACCTTAGTGAAGCTACCTAAGACTATCACCCCTTCTGGATTTCTGCTTCCCTGCATTTAACATCATTAACAACATTCTCTTAGTTTTGCTCTTTGCCTTGGCTGCTAGGAAGCTCAGAGCTGAGTTATCAGTTTAGCAGCTATAATTTCCCTCCATCTAGATTTATGTAATTTCTTCCTCTCTCTGCACCTTTATTCTCTTTACTCTTCCCTTTTATTCTGGATTAATGATTTCTAAGCTTTATATTTTATGTTTAAGTAAATCATTTCCAATTCCTTCTGAAAGTGGGTAAAGAATAAATACTAAAATAAATAAATACTGACTCTCTCAGACTTCAGACCAAAATGAGTAACAAAATTACTTGATGACAGATAGCCGGTTGCAAGGGAAACGCAAAAGTAAATATAAAAAGAACTTTCCCCAAAAATGCCAGCTAAAGAAAGCCAATATGTTACTGGTAAACCTTTCAAAAACACAAAGAAAACTTTGTATTTCTGTCTTCGTAGACCTCTCTTCCTACTCTCATTATTAACTGCCACACAGAGGCAGTGAAACACATCTGTAATTGTGAGTCTTGAACCTGAGATCCATTCTCCCTCTGGGATGTCAGAACTGATGGGACCGCTGAGCTCATTAGCTCCAATCCCACTGTTTCACAGATAAGAAGACTGGCCCAGAGAGGGTGACTGATTTTTCTAAGGCCACACAGCTTAGAAGTGGTAAAGTCGAGATCCGAACTTTTTCGAAAATATCACTTCCCTCTTCATAAATGTCACTTCCCTCTTCGTAAATGTACCTGGTTCCAACAAATGGCATGAGACAGACTTGAAAATTTAATTCACAAACATGAGGTTTTTTTTTGTTTTTGCTTTTTCAGACCAGCCTAAAAGCTAAATTTAAAAAAAAAGGGAGGAGGGCATGTTTCTACTCACTGATCTATGACAATTGACAATGTCTTTGGTGAGGTAAGACAGATGAGCTAAAATTTCGAGAATCTTCACAGCTAAAATTTAGGAAATTATTGGTAAAACAAGCTGTCACACCTATTTAACAAACTTTTTTATTCAATAAATATTCAACAAGAGCCTCCTAGATGCACAGCGCGATGGAGGGAAGAGAAGCAGTAAACAAAACAGAGAAAGTTTCAAACCCTGCGGAGTTCGAAGTCCTACCCCAGGAAGCTTAAGTCTGAGGAAAAAACACTTATGTCCAACTCAGTACCTTGAAATAAACTCTAAGCTGCTGGATGCTGAAGCAAAAAAAAAAAAAACCGTACAGCCTATCCATGAAACCAGTCTCTTTCTGAACAGAGAGAAGGAAAGCTTTAGTTTCCATAAGCAGTTGCTTCTGTAAGGTGAATTAAAACAATACGATCATTTAAACTTTCCCAGAATGTGTGGTATCGCAGGAATGTGTGTCTGCAGCCTGGAAAACTAACTGGCTGCGCTCATGCATTCAGCCCCTCTATCTTCGTGGGATCCCTGCTTTAGTGTCTGCTGAAAACTTCATGTCGAATTAAATGGCTTCCCCGAAATCTGGGGCCCACAAAGACAGGCTTGGGATGTAGGACATTAGTTTTCTGTGTGTTTGTGGAGAAGGATTGATTTAAATATGTTGAGAACGTCTTAGTGGTAAAAGTGAGTGGATTTTTTTTTTTTTTTTAAGGAAAATTTTATTGGGAATATTTTTTCCCCTTAGGTGTGAAATTTGGCAGGTAACTGCATTCTCTGATGGACTGTTGAAGACTCGGTTAATTAGAAATAAGATGCGGGTCCAAGGTAAACATCTTGAGCCCGCTAAGTCTTCTTAGGATGTTTGTCTGAAATGCTTCTGAAAATAGTATAGCTTTCTATAAAGAAATATTAACCGGTGTTCATAAATGGGGTTGACTACGCTCTAACCCAGTCCTTACTAAATTGGTATTAGACGAGGGATTAGGCTCTGATTTTATTTGAAAGTCTCAAGAGGAAAAGCAACTCCAACTACTGCTTTCTTATTCGTTTTTCAGAAATAAGGCAATGGAGCCTCCTCTTTCGTGAGTGCAGTGGGAGATGGTGAAACCAGCCCCAACGGCTCGATGCAGAAACAGAGCTC
>NW_006494614.1:61712799-61715432 GCF_000325575.1 Pteropus alecto
GCACCGCGGGAAAGGACAGAGCAGGAGCTGGGGGTGTCAGTTCAAAGCACATGCTCTTCCCCTGTTGCGCTGATGGTCAGGAGGTTCTGGGGATCCCCAACTGCTTGTTCACATCCTCAGCTCGTGCTCAGCCAAGAAGTGCCCTCCTCCCCACTGACCAGTGCCAGTGCTTCTTCCATCCCCTTCCAGCATTTATCAAGTCATGTGAGAATAAATAAGTGAATACAGACATGAACGCCATCTCAGCGTGAGTCGTTATTAATCACTAGAACGTCAACCCCACGCGGGCGTGGATCTTGGTTCTTTGAATCCTCATTACTAATGATGATGCTTGGCCCATAGTAGGTGCTCGATAAGTACATGTGGACTATGCAAAAAATATATATTTAATAAAAAGTCTTTGTTAAATGACCAGTCGATGAAACAGATCTCCTGGGTCCCAGCTCCAATTCCATGAGGCTGTCACTGCTGGGCCCCGAGGGATCCCGTCCTGCGTTTTTGCTTCTCAAACATGGTGGCACTCTACTTCCCTCCCATTCCAACTCAGGGCCGCGGGAGAGCAGATAAGCAGGGGCTGCTCGCTGGATGTCCCCAAGCCCTGCACTTGGCAGGAGTTTCTGCAAGGCCGCTAAGTCGGGCAGGGTGAGGACTGGAAGTCACAGCCTCCTGGCAGATAAGGACCAGGACTTTGCCTTGTGAAGCTGACTGCATCCAGCCTGTGTGTAAAGGTCCAGGCCTCCAGGGCCCAGGCATGTCCTGTTGTCCCTCTGGTTCTGGGGTGTCCCGAGCTCCCCAGAGCACACGTTTCTCCATCTTCCACAGGACGCAGGAGGAGGATGGCCTAGCCTGGAGGAAACTCTGGACATCTGTCCAGCTTGAGATACCCTGTGATGGGGGAAGAGTCCCTCCTGCCCACTGGGAGTTTGCCCACTGGAGCTAGTAGCAGGTAAGGCCCTTTGCAGCCCGTACGAAAGTGTCAGGTGAGCATCTCCATCTTTGTGGGTGAAAAAGAGGAGGTGCTCCCCTTGGCTCTCAGTGTCTTTGTTTTAAAGTGTTTTTTTTTTTTTAGGTGTTTTTGTTTTAAAGTTCACAAAACTGCTTCCCTCACCTCCTTTCTCTCGTGTGTCTCCCCTTCCTCTCTTCTCTCTGGGGCTTCTCAGGCAAAAAATGCATAATCCAGAATGACAAGTGTGGACCAGAGCGGGGAAAAAAATTAAAAAGAAAAATAAAAGAAAGGAAAGCCATGCCCTCCCTGAGGGCTCGCAGGAGAGGCGATGCTTTGCGTTTTGTGTGGCGGAGCTGGGGAGAGAGTGGGGAGGGGTGCTAGTTGGTGCATTCTGGTGAGGGGGGTGAAGCAGGTCGTCTCCTCTCAGTGTTGCTTCAAGACCCAAAAAAAAAACAGCTTCAAGAGGACACCCCCGCCCCCGGATTGCTCCGTGAATGGTTGTGCTGACCATCCCCAAGAATTTACTCATTCAACAAACAGCTATTGAGTGCCCACTATTTGCCCACACATGGGGTCCAGCAGTGAGGACACAAGCCCTGTCCACCCAGAGATGGGGCGAGGAGGCAGGCCTTAAACCTAAGTAACAAAATATTCAGTGTGTATGAATGTCCTGTGGCTGCTATAACAATGCTGCACAAATGAGGGCCTTGAAACATAAAAATCTGTTCTTTCATAGTTCTAAAAGCCAGACATTTGAAATCAAGGTGTTGGTAGGGCCACAAGCCCTCTGACACTTGTGGAGGAAAATCCATCCTGTGTCTTTTTCTCAACTTCTGGCGTTGCCAGCAATCCTTGGCGTTCCTTGGCTTGTAGATGCATCTCTCCCATCTCTGCCTCTGTAATCACAAGGCTTTCTCCTTGTGTCTCTGTGTCTCCTTCTTAAAAGGACACACGTCATTGGATTAGGGCTCACCCTAATCCTCTCATCTTAACTCGATCATCTGCAAAGACCCTATTTCCAAATAAGGTCACATCCGCAGGTCCTAGGGTTAGCTAGAACTCGAACATACCTTTTGGGGAGACACAATTCAACCTACAATTGTGTCTGGAGAAAAAAAACAGAGAAAGGAAGTGTCAGAGCAGGGGTGAGGTGGGAGGCAATGTGTGGCTGTGTGGCCAAAGGTGACATCATCAGCATTAGTGGTTTCAGTGAGCCAGGACAAGAGTGATGCCCAAGCCCATCGGACCTTCAGAATTCTTGGGCCCGTTCAAAACTCAAATGAAAGTCACCAAGAGCGTCTTTCAGTCACCAAGAACCCTGCACTGATTTTTCTCAACCCTTCTCCACGCCCGGGGTGTTTGTCTGGCTTTGCGGGTAGGGCCCTTTGCAGCCTGTACTTCAGGCGAGAAGTTGACACGTCTCCACTAAAGCTGCCTCATAAAAGCTAGAAATATATTGAGCAAAGGATTCCATTTCCTGTCCTCAGCCGGCAGGCGTATGTACCAGGCTTTCATTTTCGGCCAAGCACTCCAGGGAGGTAACACTGCAAACCATTTTTCTGAATAAATGTTTACACTGTATAATTTTCCTTTGGTGCAAAGCATTTCATATACACGCGGAAACAAGAGAGAAACAAGCCCAGCCGAGCTGCGTAAAGACAAGAATCTATGAAACCGAGGGACAGGG
>NW_006494614.1:61715464-61737510 GCF_000325575.1 Pteropus alecto
TGAACTGCGGCTGCTCCGGTGGCCCCTTGGGATTCCCTCTCCTCACCCTGGAGCTGCGAACAGGGCGCACTGCCACAATTTTTAGGAGGGCCGAGTTTCCCCTGGGCCTATCTGTCGCAAATATTTTAGATAAGCCTTTCTCTTGTTAATGCCCTCTTTGTTTGAGATCTGAACTGGCTCTTGTTTGGTTAAGATCCTGAACAGACCGGGAAAGACTCTTTTTTTTTTTTTTAATTAATAGACTTTATTTTTTAGAGCACTCTGAGGTTACAGAAAATCGAGCACAGAGTTCCCACATGCCTGAGGTGGACTCCTGTCCAGGCCATGGGGCTCAGAGTCCAGGCTCCAGGCTCGTGCCCCACATGAGGCAGGCGACTGGCTGAGACTAAGGCCGCCGTGCGGGTGGGGCCACCCCAAAAGGCCTGGGGGACAGGACCTGCTTCCTAGCATTTTCATTCTAGAAGGAGTGCAGACAAGTAAGCAAGAGACACTATTGTTCATTAGCATGCGGTAAAGGAAATACCTCCCCAGGATGGTGTGACAGACTAACAGGTGGAGCCTGCTTTGACTGGTGCTCGGGGGCAAAATCTTTACACAGTGCTGTTCATGGCTGTGTTTTATTAGTAATATTAAAAAAGTTACCAACAGCCTCAAGGTTCAAATGTAGGAGTGTGGTTAATTAACTTCAGTATCCAATGGATGAAATACTATGCAACCACCAAAAATAATTTATTTAAAGACTGGGAAATGCTTACAACATAATTTCAAGCAGAATACAAAATTGTACTTAGGTGTACTAACTGGGGCATATAAAATATATATCCACTGGAAAGAAACACATCACATTTAACAGGGTTGCTTTTGGCAGCTGAAGAGATGGAGGCGCATTTCTTAAATGAGTACGTACGTCTTATATAGTAGGTGGCAAAAAGGTTTAAACAAAGAAGTGACCCAAAAGTTCAAATCAGTTCTGATGTGAACTGGAGGTTATGATTCAAAAAGTCAGTATTTAAATCGGTATTACCGCCTTCAATATTTGGCTTTTTCTGATCATTCACTACAAGCTAGCTTGAAAACAATGTCAAATAATTTGCATATATATTTATACGTATATATTTATATATACACACATGCTTTCATACATATGCACACAGAGACACATATATATGTGGATATATATATGTGTGGGTATATGTGTCTGTATGTGTATATACATATATATATATATACACACACATGTATATATATGTACATACATGTATATATACTTGTATATATCAGGATTTTCTTTCCAATGAAAAGTTTCAAATCTTAAATTGTTTGGCAAAAAAAAAAAAAAAAATCCCTAAAGGTGGGCTCCAAATGGTCTTATGGAAACAGATGACCAGTCAGGATTTATGAATATATGATGTAGAGAGGAATAAGTTTTTGCATGACATGTTCCTGGCAGAGTGTCAGCCATACATGTTCAAAATTATTTTTTAATTAATTTCAATAGTTAAAAAAAAAGAAAAGAAAAGTCATTGAGTAATTAAATTCCCTGCCTCTAAGCATTTTCACTTAAATAGATCCATTTGTTTTTTTAACTGACTCGGTAGAAATTCATAGGCCAAAAAAACGAGGTCTGAGCTAGTAACCTTGGCCTCAGACTGTAAACATGGCCGCTCTGAGCGTTAATCCAGGCCCAGTTTAAACTCCTCCTGTGGTCCTGGGTGAGTTACTCAGGCCTGGCTTTCCACTTCTTAGCTAGAGAGTTAAAAATCTGAGGTGCTGGTCATTGGCTAGCCGGACTGGGACTGGCCACAGCACCAGCTGCACACCGCATCCGGGCACAGCGAAAAACCCAAGGACTCCGCAGAGAGTGCCCGCCTGCCCCCCACCAGCCAGAAGCCATGAGCTAGAGACTGCTCCTCTCCCAGTCTTGTTTTCGTCATCAGAAACATAGGAATAACAAAGCACCTCTCTCATCAAGACTTAACAAGATAAAACCGGACTCACATGTCAAGGGTCTGTCCCCAAATTAGATCCCCTGCAATGGTTTTCACTTCCTCCTCTCAATTATTTTTTAATAACTGATTCACCAGATGGTTGATTGAAGCTTGTATTTTTCCCTTTGGCAAAGGCTAGTTTTGCATTTGACATGATAATGGCTGGTTTGAGCACTTACTATGTACTAATAAGCTCTTATGCATATTAGCCACATAACCCTTCCAGGAGCCCTAGGAGCTTTCCCATCACACAGATAGGATGGCTGAGGCCCAGTAAGCAGTAAAACTGGGATTTCAGCAAGGCAGTTGGACTCCAAGCCCTCAAGATTAACCCCTCCTCTAAGCAACATGTCAAGGAGACAGGAATAGGGTGAGGATAAGCTCATTCTCCAACATGAATTAGGATCAGAGAGCCATAGGAATCCACACAGCTACCCTCCTCCTGCCCATTCCCATCGGCCCTCAACTCCAGGGGTCTGAGGTTAAGACCCAGACACAGGAGCAGGCAGAATTCCAATTCCTTCTCTACCATTTCAAGCTGTGTGATCTTGGGGGGTTACTAGACCTCTCTGTTCCTCTTTTTCCTCAGTTTCAAGATAACGATAGTACCTACTGCACAGGCTGCTGTGAAAACTAGAAGAAATAATGTACATAAAGTGCTTACAGATCAGGAACTGAGACAGAGAAGTTGAATAACTTGCTTGACATTTCACAACCCAGGTTCCCCCACCAGCTGTAATGGAAGCTGGGAAAGGAGGGACTGACTTAGACCCAATTTGGCAAACTTCTTCTATAGGGGGCCAGGCAGTAAACATCTTGGGCTTTGCGAACCACGCAGTATCTGTAACTACTCAGCTCTGTGTTGTAGTGTACCAGTCGTCAGAGACGATCCATCAACATATGAGTGTGGCTGTGTTCCAATAAAACTTTATCTACACAAAGAGGTGGGGCGGCCCTCAGGTTTGCTGACCTCTGATGCAGCTGGGGCTAGGACTGGCTGCAATGGACTAAGTCAGAGTTCTCATACAAAGGAAAAGGAGGGGTGGATACCGGGTAGAAAAGAAACAGACTGTGCCATGATCCCTAAGCTAAATCTATGTAGCAAAAGCTGCAAAGTGCAACAGAAATGAAGATTTGAGGGTATTGCCAAGTGGAGAAAGAGCTCTGCTCAAAGTCCGCTGTGTTCATAAAGAGGAATGAAAAGAATCCCTCTCTCCATGAAACTCTCAGGATTCTCCCGAGACCCCAATTCCAGGTCTGCTTTCTGGGATAAATACTCTTCCTGGCTTCTAACAACATACGCAGTTGTGGGCAGGTGCTGTGCCTGCCCACTGGGCAGCTGGGTGAGAATGGGGGCACTATGAGGCCCCTTTCTACAGCTGGGGTCTCCCACAGAGTCTCCTCTGTCGGGGCACAGACTTGAGCCAAACTTCCCAAGCTTCTTCCAGCCTTAGGGACTTTGCACGCACTGTTCCCTCTGCCTGCAACATCCTTGTCCCTGTCTGTTCTTCACCTGGACTATTCCTTCCTCCTTCTAGTCTCAGTATAAGCATTAATTTCCAGGGATGACCTCCCTCGGCCAGACACACACCCCCTTCTGGCTTAGGCCCCTTTTAACAAACTCTCATCCACCTGCACTTCCCTTGTAATTCTAGCCACACTGTGGTTCTACAGTATTTATTTGTCTCCCCCTCTAGACTCGGAGCCTGTGCGGGCAGGCATCACATTGGTCTTATTCTCCATGGTTTCCCCAGTTCCTAGCTCAGGATCTGACTCCAATATTTGTTGAACAAATTAATAAATGAACAGAAAGAAAACTAAATCTCCTGTTCTAAAGATGATATTAAAATTCAGTGGCATTACATCATTGGAATAAGTAGTATGTCTTAATCCTTTTTTAATTTTCTTGTATTTTCCCACTTTCTTGCTTTCCAAATTTATAAACTGAGGTAAAATGAGTTCACGTAAAGGACTAAGCTCTTTAAAAAAAAAAAAAAAAGTTTTTCAGTGGCTGATGTATTTCATTAGCATCGAAAACAATATAGTTCCATTATACATTTTCTACAAACTACTAATCCATATGTGTGCAAATTTGCCTCTAAGGACAGCTTAATATTTTTACGATATGCTTTCAATATTTCCCCGTTGTTACAATGTAATATTTTCTGCTATTAAAATACATAATAAAGTTCTAGAGGAAAAAAACAGGGTCACCTTAAGCAAGTAAAAGTGAGTGATGAGGACATATATGACCACCTTTTCCTTTGTCTTTGACGAGGGAAGAGTCTGAAGTTAACTTTACCTCCTCGATTATAAAAATACATTGAAACCTTGACAGGCTTTAAGTCTAACTTGAATTTGTCGCACTGCTTCGGCTTTCTCTCAAAATCAAGAGACTCAGCTCATCCTGTTTCACAAGGACACAGTGCAGGGAAATATCTAACAATCGGCTTTTACATTAGGGACCCCTGGTTAGTAGTATTTGCTGACTGCTCACTGTGTCCTCACAGTGGAGAGCACCGGTCTCCTCTTCTTTGTATAAGGACACTAAACCCACCATGCCCCACCCCATGACCTCGTCTAACCCTAATCACCTCCCAAAGGCCCTACCTCCAAATCCTGTCACATTAGTGGTTCAGGCTTCAATATATGAATGTGGGGCGGGGGGCGGTGAGTAGGACATACATTCAGTCCATGGCACTCAATATTTTTAATGCTGATTACACGTTGAAAGGATAATATTTGGGATATATTGAGTTAAATAAAGTAAATCATTATAATTAATTTCACGTTCACTCTTTATAATGTGGCTATGGGAATTTTTTAAATTACACATGTGGCTCATATATTTCTATTGGACAATGTTTGTTCAGACACCACGATTCTATCCGTGTGCATAATGTACCATGTGACCTTTAGCAACTAATTGTCCCTTGGGTGCCTGCCTAATCTATGAAATAGGAGTCTCTCTAGCACATAAAGGTGAACTGTTTCTATTTACAACATCACCGGGCAAAACAGCCCTTCCAAACAGGCCATTTTTCCCAGAACAGGTGTGTCTGCTGGAGGCCTCTCTCTGGTGGGGGTTAGGGCAGGGAGAGCTCTCACTTCCCTTTAGTCCTGGCAGGGTGGGGGGATCGCACATCCTTTGTTTGGTGAAGAACTGATTGTCGGGAAGACACTAAGCAAGAAAAACAAACAGGGCCCCTCTCTATGTGGTTATTTAAGAGATACACTTGAAAACAAACAAGTGAAGAAAGAAGTAGTCAGGAGAAATCTAAGTGGTTAATGTGGCATCCTTAGAACTCACTCCAAGTTCCAAACAGGAGAGGGGGGCAGAGGAGGGCTGCAGAGGGCAAAGGAAATGGAGGGAAGGAGATGGAGAGACTAAGAGAAGTTTGACAAGAGGAAGCTGACTCAGAGTTCAGGTGAAGGGGAAGAAGGAGGTCTCCACGTTTGGAAGTAATTATTTAAACATTTTGCCCTTTCAAAACAGTGAACGGCAATTTCCAGCTCCAAATATCTTTGTGTTCCCCCATGGCAGAGCCCCTCTGAACCCAGCTGGCTGAGCAACACTTTCAGCATCGGCTCTGTCAAGCCAGAGGAAACATCTCAGGCCAGGCTTGAAGAGAGAGGCATTCCGTTGGGGTCCCTCCCTGTGCTGCCCCAGGCTGGGGTTGAAGAACAAAAATGCAAGGATGGTTTGTCTGCTGTCACTGAGATGGAACCAGCTGGAACCTGCTCACATCCTGCACCAGCCAGTAGTCACATTGTGATGGACGAGGGTCAAGAACCTACCCCTGACCTGTGTCCTAAAAGGCACGCTTTACTTAGAGCCCCTAGGTCTCCTGGGGAGAGGGGGATAAAGTTGGCTGAGCCCCACGGCAACAGCTTTAGAGCCCTTGAGAGGCCTTTGTCAGAGACACTCTGTGGATATTTTGATGAACAGGTGAGAGCTGCTGGTTTTGCAGAAACAGAGTCCTACATCCTATGGTTCCAGCAGGGACCCCTCTGTACCATACCCTGCCTGGTAACACTGGTTCCTAAGCTGCTGAGCACCCAGACCTAATGAAATTATTCACCTGGCCTACGTGAAAAATCAGGAAATTCTGATTTAGACCCTGCCCAGGCCAAGCCAGCCAAGTCCAGGCTCCACTCCTTCTGCTCTGCTTCCTCTCACAGCATCCGCACTAACCACCACACCCCAGAGAGTTTCCCAGAAGGCACTGCCTGTGCCGCTTTCTCCACCTTCAGTGCACCCCATCATCAGTCCTTCCTGGCAAATGTCCCGTCCTCCTCCTCCTGATCCCTGGAGAAACCTTCCCTGACTTTCTCCTGCTTCCATCTGAGTTAAATGTTCCCACTCTGCTGGCCCTTTCTGGCCCTTCCCACAGCTATTGTTCCCCTCAGTTCTCTGCATCATAATTACTTCTAGATTTACCCTTTTCCATGTCTGGCTGCCATCTCCTGGGAGGACAATGAATGCCACAGTCTAAATCACCTTGGCATATACACATTGCAGGTGCTGAATGCAAATGGGGCATGTGAATGAATGAATGAAAGAATGAATAAAATTAATTAGGCAAGCAGTTCAGAGACATGCTGAGCCCTTTCTCTTGAATGAGGAGCACAGGGGTCAAGAGCATGGACTCTGAAGGAGCCAGCCTTTGAATCCCAGCCTTCGCCTCCCTTCACACTGTGTGACGTTGGGTAAGTAACTTAACGTCTCTGTGCGCAATAGTGCCCACCTCCTAGGATAGGAGGAACCAAGTTACTCTATTTGAAGCAGTTAGAGCAGTGCCGGACACACAGAAGGACCAGGGACATTGAGTAGTGTCAGCTGTGATCATTCCACTGGCACAGAGTACAAAACCAAATGCTTTTTTACAATTCTGATGTTGATCCCAACAGCCCACTTTGAATTCACTGCCTTAAAACAGAAGGCAAGGAGTTAAACCCTTTGGCTTCAGGAAGGAGGGATTAGCAGCATTGTGTCTGTTTAGTTACTCAGCTCCCTGTCTCTCCAGAGGAAAACAGCCCTGAAAGATTAGATTATGTAGTGTGAACCACGCACTGGACTGCAGTGCAGAGAAGACCGATGCTGTCGCCTCTCGGCTAAGCTGAGGTCTCAGGCTAATTTCCCGTAGGTGGTCTGGGCCAGATTTCCTGGAGGCCCAGGGACAGAACAAACAGCCTTTCCCATCCCCCGGGGATTACAGCGTGAAAGCACTTTTTAAACCTTAAATTAAAAAACTGAAAGGCCGTGTCCATTCTGCAGACTTCACATACTTAATTCTTAAAACAGCAACATGTCAAGCATTCTCGCAAGTGACGGACATTGGCTTTAGACTATTGAAAAGTGTTCGCCTTCAAGAAAAATAATTCAAACAGAGTGACGTATGCCTGGCAAAATGATTCAAAGGGCATCTTTCCTCCTCTGGAATGGTCTTCGCTTCTCCAGGTGTCAGGGTTGTAGGAGATGTTGACGAGGGATGTTTGGAAATATTTCATACTATGATGTTATAACATTCCAAGAGAGTCACAGCTTTGCACTTCCACGACAGGGTGATGCCGTACTCCAGGTACAAAATCAACCATTGGACCTGGAAAGGCCCAGCTTTCTGTCAGCGATACGGACAAGCTTGCCCATCAGATTCACGACGACTCCGGAGGACACTCACGAGGCAGAGATCAAACTCCGAGCAGAGAAGCTGAATTCCAGGCAAGGTTGAAATGGAAGGCTTTCACATAAGCATCACAAATCCTGAATCCAAGGCTCTGCCTCGCTGCTTTGGAGCTATGTGATCCTGGGCCGGCCTCTGTGTGACCTCTCTGAGCCTTGGTTCCCTCATCTGTGAAATGGTAGAAATAGCAATACTGGCTTCCTACATTAGTAGTGAAGACTCCACAGACCTTGTTTTGGAAACTGTAACACAATATTCAAATGAGAGTTTCCTCCATCCAAGGGTCAGTTGTGTCTCACCATCCAAAGAATCTTTAAATCGTGTAAAACACCCAGGTGCTCAAAGAAGTGTAAGTAAAGACCTTCAGTGCTTCATTTTTTATAACGACAAGTCTACTGGAAATCAATTTGATGTCCAAGAAAATTCAATGTTACCTCTAGACACTAAAGAGTACAGAGCAGACATATAAGACAGCCATGGAGAGAATGCCTAGATATTTTGTTAAATGGGAGGGGAAATTTCAGTCCCTGCACTGTATGCCTGCAGCCTACGAGCTGTGTGATGGTGGGAGCCATGTTTGCTCATTATTGAATCTGCAGCTCCCGGAATCATACCTGACAGAAGGCATTCAGAAAGACTAGCTGAACCGATGAATATACATAGAATTATTCTATTGATGCGACATTCAATGACAAAAGTCTTACTATTCATATACATATGCAAGCGACTAGGAGGAACCTGGAAGTTGGTATCTAACCATTTAGGGTGATTCCCTGGGGAGGGAATGGACAGCACCTTTTACTCTGAACTTCAGAATCATTTGAATCTTTAACCCTGAAAATACATTCTTAGCTGGCTTGTATAATTTATAAAGTAACCTACAAAGATCCTCCCTTCCTACACAAAAAAAGAAAAACATAAAAGAAACTCATATATGACTAACATCCCCTATTGAATCATGAGAATTCAGGAATCATTAGGAAAAGAGTTTTTAGTGACCCATAACTCGAAATTAAAATTAATAAATTTGGAAGAGAAAGTTGCACAGCACTGACTCGCCCCACCTGCAGAAGCGGGAATAGATAGAACAATTAGAATATTAAGTTCTTCATGGATAATTATAAAGGGGCTGAAGCTAGAAATCAGAGAACTCCCAGCTTTTACCTGGTATTTGTATAAACCAACATCACTTCGGGTTAATAATAAAACACTCGAAATACGCAGGTGAAGACAGTCCTGGCATGGAGCCACTGTGGGAACAGGGCTCGGGGGTGGCCCGATTTCTTTTTGTTCTTTCAAAGCCTCTTCAAAGAAGACTGTAGAGATGACAGAAGTGCCCCAAGCGAGGGCTATCCTCAAGACACAGAGAAGAAACTCGGGCGGGTAATTGGTTTTAGAAGAATGTGACACACTTCCTTCCTAGTGTTTCTTTTCTTACACACACATGCGCACACGTGCACACACATACACACACCCACAACAGCAGCCAAGGAACTTCTAAAACAAATTAATCCCAAAATTAAGGTTGGGAAAGAAACCTCCCCCAGGACACCAGTCATGTTTGAAGTTGGGTTTTCTGTTTGTTTGTTTTAGAGCTCTCACAATCTCTTTCCTGAACAGCAGGTGAAACTATCTTTCGGGATCAGACAAGGAGATCTCCCGCTGGCTTTTAGTCAAAAGCCGAACAGATGTTCCAGTGACTAGAAAACCAACCACCAAGACCCATTATTTAGTCAGTGCTTATGGACTGGGAAACCCATGACAGTCACCACCCCCCTCATACACACACACACACACACTCATACCCCGTGCTTGTGGTATCACATTGGCTCAGATGATCAGAACTGCCAGTCTACGTGGCCCCAAAATATCTATTAATTGCCCGATTCCCCCTGGAACCCACAGCCCCTGGGCTGAAGGGATTGTCCTGTGGAGACCTATTCCATACTCTTGCCCTGGCATGAACACTTGGGCTTAATCTTGGAAGCATCTCTTCATTACCCCTACCTAAACTCTACGGCACCTGACAACTTTCCCAGGTGTGCCAGGTCCTTATCTGCCTCCTCCCCGTCCCAAACACATCCCCTTGTTGGGGCCTTGGTATCTCTGGCGAATTCTGCCATCTGGTCCAGGCTTTTGTAGGCATGTGGGAGGGTTTAAAGGGGAGGAAATAATAGTTGCTCTAAATGAACCTGGAGAAGACACAGACAGAGAATCCCGTGGAAAGTTGTGACATTGATTGGTTGTTCAACCTCACCTTCGAGTCCCTGAGCCAACCAACTGACTTTTTGCCTGAATCTTGTTTCTGTCACATATACCCAAAGTGGCCTGAGGAATCCAGTTTGTGCGTGTGTATATACGTGTGTGTGTGGTAAAATACACATAACAAAATTTACCATTTCAATCATTTTTAGTGTACAATTCAGTGGTGTCTAATATATTCACAGGATTGTGCAACTATCATCTCTGTCTAGTTCCAAGACATTTTCTTTACCCCAAAAGGAAGCCCTGTACCCACTAGCAGTCGCTCCCCATCCCCTTACCCCCACCCCCGGAAGCCCCTTGCACTCTGTCTCTATAAATGTATCTACTCTGGATATTTCATATACATAGAATCATACAATTCTGACCTTTGGTCCAAATCTAGTTTTAGCGGGGAGCCTGAAGCAGTTCTCCTGCCTTCCCTCCTTTGACAAAGCTCTCCACTTCAGAGGATAAAAATGGCTTTTTCAGTCCTCGGTCTCGTAAGGAGCCCCTTGCTGACGCCCGGTGGAGCAGAAAGCCTCACTCACGAGAACCCATGTCAAAGTGGGATCCACTCTCTTCCCCTTCTTTCAACCCACATTAATAATCATTTATGTAGCACCTACCCTGTGCGGGGTGCTGTACACAATTGCGTGAGATGAATAAGGGGCAGTCCCTGCCTTCCAAGAGCTCACACTACCCAGGAGGGCTGGGGCGGGTTTGTAATCTCTGTGAGATGGGTGATTCCCTTACCTGGCAAAGCTGGAATGGCATTTATAAGGGGAACATGAGAGCCGGGACCAGTGTGAGGGGAGCAAGGTGCCTGGAGTGCCCAATTTAAGCTGTTGCTCATTCTCAGGGTTGTGCAAGTGCAAAGTCGGCACCCGAGGGTGGGCGCCTCCTTCAGTTGTATAGCTGGACATCTCACTGTCCTCACCCTGGTCCTGACAACACAGAAATCTCGTGTGAGAGCTTCCTACAGGCTGGGCAGCACACCACAGACAGTTCTCACATCCGGTGACTTAATCATTGCGGCAAGCCTATGACACAACTCAGGCTCCTCCCCTCCCTTCTACATACCAGGCTCAAAGAGGTTAAGGAATGTCTCTACAGCCATGGAGCTTGTATGTGGCAGAGCAGGGCTTGAGCCCAACTCCAAATGGCCACAGAGCTGGGACTTGTCATCTTAATAATGAAAGCACATGTCCTTATGTGGTGTCCCAAAGCTGGGGGAATTTCCTGAGGGCTACACCTACATCAACTCTAATATATATTTTGGGCTCATCAATATTTTCTTATCCTTTGTCCATAAGAAATCACCGTGGTCCACCCCCCACTCCCCCCTCCCACCCCAGAAGTCCACTGCACATGGCACTCTCCCCCAGGAGCCTCTGCCCATGGCCATAAACACGGCGCGGTAGCTGGTGTCAGTTGAAGCAGGCGTGCCTGCCAGTGGTGCATACGTGCAAGGATGTGAGCCCTGCACGTCCATGTCAAACATCACTGCCCATCTCCCACCCCCGCCACACACACACACACACACACACACACACACGTGCTTGCTGGAAAACAACTCAAGGCTCCAGAAGGTCCTGGAGAGGCTCGGAGAAGAACATTTCCAATTTTTGTAGACCCTTAGTGGCCTGAGACTGCCATCCTCTTACATAGTTCAAGCTCGAAACTCCTACTCATCTCATTATGTTCAGTATCAGTCAGGGCTCCCCAGAGGAACAGAACCAATAGGAGATATATACACATAAAGAGATTTGTCTTAAGGAATTGGCTCACATGATTGTGGGGCCTGGCAAGCCCAAAACCTGTAGGGCTGTGGCAGGCTGAACCCTCCGGCAGGAGCTGGTGCTGGGGTCCTTAGGCGAGATTTCTTCATCTCAGCGAAACCGCAGATGATGCTCTCAAGCCCTTCGCTTGATTGGATGAGGCCCACCTAGATTATCAAGGATAATCATCTTTACTCAAAGTCTACTCACTATAGAGGCTAACCAAAACTACCAAACACCTTCTCAGCAACATCTAGGTTCACATTTGATTGAATAATTGAGGACTATGGCCTGGCAAAGCCCACACATAAAACTGACCATCGCATAGCTCACAGGGGTCTCAGCCGGGTATCAGACTCTACTTGGGAATCAGAATCTGTTCAGGTACCAGAACCCACTCTGGTGTCAGACCCCACTCAGGGCCACACACACCAAGAAGCTGCAGTTGAGATACAAGCGGGTGCCACACTTGCCTTCTCAGAACGAAGAGCCTCATCTCAGCACTGCACGTTGCTTTCTTTATGTGAAATGTCACGTGGGACACTCGCGTGCACTAGGCAGGATGTGACCAGTGATTTTTATACATGTGTGGATATCGGTTAGATTAGCAATCCCAGACGTGATGTTATTAAAATCTTCTATCTGCATTTGTCTCACAAGGGCCGTCTTGCTGAGCAGTTGCTTCCACCCAGTTACCAAGCAATGGAAGAAGCCTCACATCTGACACCTCAGACGGATGATTCTCCCATCTAGGGCAGATCGTTCTTTAATCAAATGATGACAATGAAAACTCCCTAAAGAACAGAAAAACAGCCTGGCTCAAAATAACAGGAGATATAACCCCAGCCACATCCAATGGAATAAAATTGTCGCTACAAGATCCGACCCCTGGAAGTAAAATGTGTTTAACCCTTCCTTATAAAATGGTCGGTGGAGATGAAGAAATCAGCAAAAAGATGCTTACGTGAGACTCAGCCCAGGAAGCCAAGTTCTCCTAAGAGCACTCCTTATTACGTTCAGTGGGGTTTTGTGCAATTTGTGTAATACGTGAGAGAAAAATCACAGATATACTTTGCATTACGGTTGAAGAAATGGAAACAAAGTCTACTCTGCAAATGAGCGGGGAAAGCCCCCTCAATTATGAAACAGGAGGGGCAGGGGAAGGGAAGGAAACATTTCGGATTAAATATTGTCATTTGAGTGGCGCAGCTGATGAAAGCCAGGAAATTCGAAATGTATGCACCAACAATCTGCCACTCCAATTTTACACTCCGGACCCCCGAACAAAAGCCGCACTGTGCGGAGCCTGCGGACGGCGGCTGGCGTGACTGCGGAGGGAAGGGGCACAGGTTTCCTTTCCATTTAATGGCTTCTCAGTGTCGAGTGTGAAAACCAAAGTGTTGTTCCGCAGGCCCGATGCTGGCCCTGGCCCCACCCCCAGCGCTCTGGGGAGGTGGTTCCGTGATTAGGGACGGTCACCCAGCCTCTTTCTTCACCCCAAAACATTTACATTCACGGGTGCTTCTACCAGCAAGATCTCTCCTGTCCCCATCTGGACACAGATAGGCAGCCATGACGTCTCTGGTCTGGAGTCCAAACATCCCTGGCGCTGTCCCCATCACAGTAAATCAAGTAAGTCAAACCTGGCTGCAGCTGACACCAGCCCCTGGACAGAAAGCCAAAGGTTAGCATGCAAAGAATCAACTCAGGAGAGGATTTGAGTCTGAATCGTGGTGTGAGAGATCAGCGTGAAAGAGCCCCTCAGAGCAGCGACCACTGTTGGCTGACTCACGTTTTGGGGAGAAATGACAGAATGATTGAAAGTCATGGCGACCCCTAAGTTCCCCACATTTGCTTGCCGAGTTCAGACAATAGTCTTAGAAACGTTGTAGACCAGCGGTCCCCAACCTTTTTGGCACCAGGGACCGGTGCTCCTCTGAGAATCTAATGCCTGATGATCTGAGGTGGAGCTGAGGCGGTGATGCTAGCGCTGGGGAGCGGCTACAAACACAGAGGAAGCTTCCCTCGCTGACCCGCCACTCTCCTCCTGCTGTGCAGCCCAGTTCCTAACAAGCCACAGACCGGTACCAGTCCGTGGCTCAGGGGTTGGGGACCTCTGATATAGACAGTCCTCCAGGGCTTGGACAAACTTTACCTGGCCAGGTGTGAACCAAGGAGGGCAGCTGGAAGGCGAGGCCCTGGGGGCCCCACCTCTTGCTATGCCTACGAGTTCTACAGATCCAGGAGTCCAAATGCAAGGCCAGCATGCCGAGGCTTTTGCCCAAGTGAGGAGCTAGACAGCATGTTAGGGCAGAAAGGGAGAAGCACCCAAGACGTGAGAAGGAAGGGAGACATCAAGAAAAGAGCACAAGGCCAGAGAAACGTGAATGGTAGGTTTACTGAGTTGGATCATTCTTTCCCTCTTATACAGTTTAAGGCTGAAATCTCGGGGCTCTGAGAAAAAATACTGGGCACCTCCACGGTGCACTTCTCATCATGTTTCAGGAAAGCAGTTTGGTTTTGTCCTCAGCTCCAAGGGATTTCTTTGTCCTGGTTTACAAGTCCCTGAAGGCCCCACCCAAACCAATGATCTTGGAGCGAAGTCCACACTTACATGGCCCCACCTTGCACCCCCATCCTTCCCTCCAAATCGCCCCTCGGCCCTCCTTTCACCACTCCCGAAGCTCTCCCACCTCCACGCTTTTGCCTAGGCCATGCCCTCTGCTCAAAACATGCTTCCCATGTCCTCTCCTGAAGACATTCTAATTGTCACCTCATTATGATGCCTACGCCAACGCACCCAGCAGAACAGATCCCTCTGCATCCATGTTCCTCCCAAGTGCCTCGGCCAGAATCTCCAGAAAGACCAGCACACACTTTCTTTCCGTGGTCCAAGAGGCGGGCTTGGCGGTATTATCTTGTACCCAAGCCTCCCTGAGCACGGTAGGTGCTCTCTAAATGCGACTTCCGACTTCTGTGGGACAACAAGGAAGATTTGCATTCTCCACAAAGCCCCCTCGGTAAAAGGAGTAAGTCAGAGGCATCCACCACCGTCAAGGCTGCCAGCTCAGTGCTTTCCACATAGCAGGCTCAGCATTGTATAGTCACCTTCTCATAACCTCTCAACAACCCACGGGCATCTGGACTTTTACTTTTATCTCCGCTTCTCAGAGAAGAAAACCAGGACTCAGAGTGATCTTGTAACTCGCCCAGGGACACAGAGCCAGTGGCACAGCCAGAGCCCACCTTCTCAATCACTTAGAAAAACAGTATTGGGTTCTCAGCCCCACCAGCCTTTCCTGCAGGATTTCCAGGCAGGGCCAAAACATTCTCTTCTAACCTCTAGGACGGGTCCTCTTGTGAGCAGAACTCAAAACTCAGAGACCTGAATGGAAGCTTTAACTCATCGTTTTATATTCAGAATTTCTTTTTTCTTTCAAATAACTGATCCAAATGCCCATGATTTCGCCTTGATCTTAAAGTAGCAGTTAGGGGATAAAACGAACTTCTCTGCTCTCCCTCACCTCTAGGGCCCATAAAATGTGAGACAGCGCCACCTTCTGGCCAGCAGGCGTGGGACAGCTGGCATCCTGCGTAGAGGTGTCCAGGGAGCAGCCTGTCCTGAAGCCCTCCTGAGCAGTGTAGCGTCTTCAGTCCCAAATAGGAGAGGAAACACGTGCAGAAACAAGGTGCTCATGAAAAAAGGGAGGCTGAATTGTCCTCCTTGGTCTTGCTTAGCTGCTGCGGGAGCTGTGACAACATGGGGCTTCTAGGGCGGTGTGACAGCATGTTTCGAAGGTCAGGCACCAAACGGGCCGCCGGGCCAGGAAAGCAGCCCAAAGCCAGCTCCAGGAGAAAGGCAATCAGGCCCAGGAATCCCCATCCATGAGCCAGATTGAGGCCAAAGGTAAGAAATTGGAGGCGTGGGGCCAAGTCAGGACAAGCAGGTGTTCAGCGCCCACTACAGGACCTAACACAGGAGTGAGCCCCAATACATATGTCATGAAGCGAAATGAAATGAGTCAGTCAGCAAGTAGGCCAGCCTGGTGTGAGCCAGAGATATGGGCATGCTGAAGGTAGAGCCTGACCGAGGCGGGCAGGATCCACATATGCCCAGAGCTTATATGGGAGTTAGAGACACCGGAAACACACAGATAAATACACAGGTAACAGTCTCACATAGTCTGTTCCAGGAAGTTAAATTTCCAGTCAAGTCCCTCCATACAATTATAGGAGAAGCTGGGGTCTCCCAGAAATAGAGATAGAGACCACTTGAAACTTTCATTTTTTCTTTCATTCATTCATTCTTTCATTTATTCATTCATTAAATATGGACTGAGCATCTACACAATGCCAGGTACTACAATAAGCACTTTATATGCATGTGTCATTAGATCTTCATCATAACCCCTACGAGGTATGAGTAGAAGATGCATTTTATAGATTCAGAAATTGTGCTCCAGAGAGATTAATTAACTTATCCAAGGCCACACAGCTTCTCAGTAAACGAACCAGAATGTAAGCCAAGGTTCAACCCCAACGCTCATATATTAAGTGGGCTAAGCCTTATGATGGTCCTTCATCCAGGAGATATTGAATGAGCTCGTATCACGGGGCAGGCACTGAGCCAGGTTCTTGAAACACATCAGTGAGCAGAACAGAACAAGGGCCCCACCCTCAAAAAGAGCTGATGCAGGGAAGATGGATGATAACAAACGAGCAAGAGAAAGATGCAGGGGAGGGGGAGGCGGACTGCTCAAGAGCAGAGCTGGGCAGACCTGCTTTCCAAACTTGGCTCTTACGTCATCCCTCTGAGCCTCAGTTTTCTCATCTGTAAAACAGATAAGAGTAGGGTCGTGACGAAGATTAAAAAACACCTGACTCTCAGGACCTACTCCACAGTAGTGACTATTTTTATAGTATCTCAGGAAAAAAGTGAGCAAGCCCCGGGTGGGGCCAACAGGAGGCCCACAGGCAGGAAGAAGTGCCTGGCCGGTGTTAAAGCCGCTCTGATCGCTGTGCCAGGATGCTGGGGTGGGAGTGACAAGAGAGAAGTCCTGGTGGCTAGGTAGCAGGGTGGCAACCAGTGGATCAGACACCCTGTCGTGACACTGCTGTGGTTCAAGTATGTTGTGCTTAAGGGGGAAGACTGTTTCTTTTCTTTAGGCATATTTTATCATAATTTCAGACTTGCAGTATAGTTCCAAATAGTATAAAAAATTCCCATATACCCTTAACCTGGATACTGCCAATGTTAGGACTTTCTCACATTCACCTTATCGTTTTCTCTCTGTACATTTGTTTTTGGAGCCATTTAAGAGTAAGTTGTCATGCAGATATGATGATCTTTTCACCCCTAAGTACTTCAGTGTGTATCTCCGTAAAACAAGGACATTTTCCTTCTTGACAATAGAACTTAGTATAGTACCTTAAAATCAGGAAATTCACTTTGTTACAATGTCGCTGTCTAATCCACAGACCTTACTCGGATTTCACCAACTGTCCCAGTAACGTCCTTTACACCGAAGAAAATCCCAGACCGCACATTGCATTCCATTGTCACGTCTTTTATAGTCTCCCCTCATCAAGAACATTCCTCAATCTTTCTGGTCTTTACTGGGCTAGTCACTGTGCAGAATGTCCTTCAGTGCAGGTTTGTCTGATACTAAATCATGATTAGATTCAGGGTATACATTCTGAGCAGGAACTGCAGAGACTGACATTGGGTGCTCCTCAGTGTTTCGTATCAGCAGGCCCATGAAGTCTACTTGTCCATTAATGATGATGTTACTATTGATTATGGTGGTGTCTGCCAGTTTCTTCACTGTAAAGTTTACCCTTTACCCTTTGTAATTAGTTTTCCTAATGAGACCATGTAAATATTTTGTTACTCAAGAAACTTTCACTAATTTCAGCATCTGCTAATGATTCTTGCCTAAATCATTTATTACCACGATGGCTGTCAAATGGTGTTTTTTTATTCATTTCCTCTAACATAGTTGGCATTCTAGCATACCTTTTTTAGAGGCAGATTTTCACATAACAATGGGAAATTAGTCTCCCTGCTTCCTTCTTGCCCTTACTGTCTGTTTTCCACACAATAGTTAGAGATCCTTTGAACGAGGAAATTAAAGCTTGCTCACATGCAAAAGCATGAAGTTAGACCCCTACTTCACTTCATACACAAAAATTAACTCAAAATAGATCAAGCAGCTAAAGATAAGAGCTAAAACTTTAAAGACTTAAAAGAAAACATAGAGGTAAAACTTCATGATATTGGAATTTCCAATGAATTCTTAGATATGACTCCAACAAGCACAAACAACAACAACAACAACCACCCAGACAAGTTGGACTCGATCAAAATGTAAAAGTTTCAAAGACACTATCAAAAAGTGAACAGAAGACCCCATACCTAGGGGAGAAATAGGAGGGAGCCCTCTTCTAGGTCACAGCCTCATTGAGTATGGAGCTGTCCCATATGGAGAGGCTCAAGCCACCTCTCCACAAGCTTCTGTGACCCTCTGTGCCTTCCACCTGATGGCTGCACCACATGCTGCTTCCTGTACATTTCTGATGCTTTTGCTGTCCCAGCCTTTTCTCTTTAATCATGTAAACAGTGCCTCTCAAATTGCAATGTGCATACAAATTACCTGGGCTCTATTAATTTGCAGACTCTGATACAATGGGTCTGGGGTGAAGCCATGTTTCTCTGTTTCTAAGAAGTACACAGAAATATCGCTGCTATGGTCCAGGGACCACACTTTGAATCATGAGGCAACAGAAGACCTACTTACTATATCGAGTAATGGGGTAAGAAGTTCTCCTTTCCTCAGCCACTCCCTTCCCCATGCTGCCCAGGGCGTTGGGAGATCCTGCCTCCCTCTGAAGCAATGCCAGGTGGATGGGATTTGTCCCCTCGATGTGAATTAGACTTTCAGAATTTGGAGAAGAGGAAACAGAAGGAAGAGGGGAAGGGGGAGGAGGAGGAGAAGGAGAGAGGGAGGGAGGACAATGATAATGATGACAACAATGAGGAGTTTAAAAAATACTTGAGACAATATAATCTAACAGACATGTAATTGAAATCTCAGAAGGAAAGAGAAAGAGATAACAATGTAGAAGATATATTTGAAGAGATGATGGCTGAGAATTTTACAAAATCAATGTAAGTTATCAAGTCACAAATTGAAAAAGATCGGAGAACTCCACGCAGGATTATCTTTTTTTTTTTTTTAAGAAAAAAAAAGATTATATTCAACATACTGAAAGACAAAGAGAAAGAGAAAATCTTAAAGGCAGCCAAAGAAATTAAAGAACAAATATAAGAATGACAGCTGACTGCTCATCAGAAACTATATAATGCAGAGGACAGTAACGTGTCTTTTTAAAGTGCTGAGAGAAAAAAATAATAGTCAACAGAGAATTCCATCCCCAGGAAAAAAAAAATACCTTTCATAAATGACAGTAATTTTTTTAATTTTCAGAAAAACAAAATCTAAGATAATGACTTACCTGTGCTACAAAATAGGTAGAAGGGATATGAAGCAAGACAGAAACTTAGATCTACACAAGGAAATAAAGAGCTCTGGAAATTGTTTAAATGAAGGTAAGTACAAAGAATTTGTTTAATCACTCTAAAATATTTATTGTTTAAAGCAAAAATGGAAGCAAAAGACTGTGGATTTCCAGCCTATGTAAAAGTAATGCATGACAACAGGAACACAAAAGATTACAGAAATTGGGAGCAGATTATTATAAAGTCCTCACACCGCACATGGAGGTCTATTATTTGAAAGTAGACTGAAAATTTAAAGATGCATATTCTAAACCTTAGGATAGCCAATCAAATATCATTAACTGTTTAATAAAAATGTAATGATGTATTATGGAGTTCGTAACATACGTAGAAGTAAAATGTATGAAAAAAGTAGCACCGAGGTAGGGGCTGGAGGACATTTTTACTCCATCTTTTTGACCAGAGTAACCACATTTGTCAAATGAAGAGACTGCCTACCTCACAGGATGATGAACAACACTGAATGAGATCACATATGTGCAGTATCGAGCCCAGACCTGACATGTAGTAAGTGCTTGGGATATAATTGAATGAATGAATGAATGAATGAATGAGTGTTCAGTAGCATACATCCTCTTTACAACATGACAGAGTTAAGATTTCTTCCAAAGCAGAGAACCCCCAAAAGCTGAATGTAGATTTTCTATACGGGGTTCACAAGGAAGCGGGTTAAGTGCCAACTAGCTTTTGGTCTGTAATATAATCAGTTCCACCTCCAGAAACTCAGTCCCCCTCCCAAGAGCCTGTAAGTGAGGCAGACAGAGTTTGGTTAGTAATGGCAGTCAGGAAAAATAAACTTACCTAGAGAAAGAGACAAAGAGAACCACAAACAGCTTATGTTGAAAAAAAAAAAGGAATGTTTTAATCCCCCAACATCTGTAATGCACATTTATCTTGTGATGAGCATGTGCACTTCTGTGTCTGACCTTGGTTAGACCCTAGGAAGTCTGACTGGTTTGAGATGAATGCATAAACCACACACAAACTCTAGCAAACCAGCCAGCAAATATTCTCCAACCTGCCAGCGACAGGTAAAGAATACTGTGAATCTAATAAATCTGATATTGGATAATATTGCTATGAATCAAATAAAACCTGAAGGAAGAACAATTTCCATTAGGCTTTGCGCCCAAATCCTAGACTAAGAGCAGCAAATAAAGCCCATAGAAAGGTCTTTAAATAGGATGATGGTCAAAAGTATCGCCCATTTTCTATTTTGCCTGGGAGAAACGACCCGACTTAGAAAGAGGGAAGGAGGCAGTGGGAAAGCCCGGGGCATGTCTGGGGAAGAGCTGGTGAATCTTTGAGGAAGGCCTGTTGGACATTTCATTTCCCCACACACTTATCCCGTCAGCCCGCCACTTTGCTCCAGCCATTTCTGCAGCAACCAGCTGTGCGCAGATGCAGGCCAACAGCACCTTGCCTCATGGCACTGCGCGTGTCTTGCTTTCTGCCCAGCTTCTCTGCCACTGCCGCCTGGGAAGCCTCCAGAAGTCTATTCCATCATAAAAGAACCAAAGACATATCACCCCGTGGGACTTCCCTTCACCAGCAGGAGATCAGAAATGATGGATAAACACACCCCTTCTGTCTCTAGTGGACAATTTCTAGGTTTATGCTCCACACTTTCTCCGAAAGTCCCCGGCAGGATCGAGTCCCAGCCGCCCACTGCATGGGCTTAGCATCAGGAGTGACTGGGGACGACTGGCCTTATGCTACTTCTCCCAAAGTATCAGTTTGCTCGATGACCAACTAACTTGCAGAATTTACCAAATTTAATAGTTTACCAAAACTTGTTTATCTCTTTATAACATTTATGGCAATTGATACTGGATGGGATAGTTTTAATACATACGAAGATTTCTGCAAAGCTTTAGGTAACTGACTTTTATTTTGTCTTCATAATAGCTTTTTAAGGAGTATGCTAGCTCTGTGAGGCCACAACTCCCCAGCAAAGGGGGAAAAGGTATATTGGAAATCAGCGCACGGCAGCCTGGGCACCTGATCCTGGATGGGCAGTAGGAAGACTAAATGAGTTGTAATAGGCAGGAGGTTGCCCCAAAGCCTGCAATCCTGGCCCCACCACCTCTTTGCCTGAATGATCCTTTCAGGTTTGGAGCCTGCACTCTGGGCACTGCCAAGTTTAAGTATCAGCAACAACTCCTGATGGCTTTGGGACCCTATTCCTCAGTTTTCATAGCCTCCTCTCTAAAAATGGGATAAACCATCTTCCCCAGAGGATTACAATGAGAGTCAAATGAGATGGTATATGTTTATCACTCAGTGCAGCAAGCGTGTGATACACGTGAGATGCTTTTATCATCGCTCTGGCCACAGATGTTGCCTAAGGAGCTCCTGCAATTCTGAAGAAGTAGCTGGAAGATGTAAGATTCCTCTCAGCTAGAGATCTGCTCATTTTTCAAGAGACACTGATTCACATACGAATCTTCCTACACTACCTCTATTCCGGGCTCTGGGCTAAGCGCTGAGAACATAGACACACTGCCACCTTCCAGAGGTGTTCAAGATGGAGGCAGGGGGAAGACATATACGGGGAAGGATGAGACAGGGCCAAAGGAGCAGCATTCACAAGAAAAGGGACTCTGAGAAGGAGAAATAGAGGTAGGGAGGGCTCCCTTGGAAGAGAGAGTGAGCAGAGCAAAGGAAAGGAAGCTGGAAATAAACATTGGTGGACCAGTCTGGCTGGGGCATGGGCACAGGAAGGGACTGGGGAAACAAGGTTTCACACGTCAGGAGGGCTCAGATTCTGAGA
>NW_006494614.1:61737544-61777537 GCF_000325575.1 Pteropus alecto
AAAATCTATTTACAATTGGTGAAGTTGTTTCTTTAGGGGTGGTGGCAATTTTTCCTTAGAAGTCAAATTATAATTTGCATCACTGGTACAGATAAACATTAGCCATTTAAAGAAAGACTTTCTGAACTGAATCTGGCAGAAATTCTCTTGGGCACGCAGATGCTTTACCCTCTGCGATGTTGCACTCAATCGTGCTCTTGCCTCAAACCCCTGTGAATAAATCCCATGGAATACTGTGGTTGACAGAGCCCAACACAGATTACACATTAGGCAATGACCAACTTATTAGGAGGAGGAGAGTGTGACGTGTGGCATGAGGCAGAGAGCCCCTAAGCGGCCACAGCTTGGCAAAGCCTGACTTGCCTGAAGAACGATGGCTGCTCTGCAAGGAAACTTACCAGCTGTGAGAACTAGAAAAAGTCCCTTAACTTACCTGTGTTAACTTTGTCATCTGTAAAATGGGAATGGCAGTTGTGCCCTACCTCACAGGGCTGTTACAAGAAATAAGTACCATACTCATGTGGCACAGTTAATATAGTGCCTGGGAAATATGAAGCATTCAATAAGTGGTTCCTAGTTATTTTTCTACTATCATCATCACTACCACCTTATGGCTAAGTGTGGCTATGATGGTGGAAATACCCCATTTCACATCCAACATTCGAACATAGGTTCCCTTCCTGGACATGGGGACAGAATGCTCAAATATGAAACATTTTGGTGCCAGAAGACAAATACTCAACACACACCACCCTTCTCTACTTCCACTTCTAGGATAGACATTGCTAGTTGATCACAGAGCTCAGATGTAATCGCATCCTTATTCTTGACACAGACCTGTCCATTGATCAGAGTTGGCCCAGAAGATGAGACCGTCCTACCACTGGAGGAAATGGGCTTCAACTGCAGGAAGTAATTGGCCTGTCAAAGGATGTGCTAAATGGATTCCTGACTATCTGGCAAAACTTTAGCTCTAGAGGATAAGGTTTTAAGATCAAATTCTGGTTCACTCAAAAAAAGTGTGAGACATGCACTCTGGTGTCCTGAATCAAATCCATAACAGAAAAAAAGGACATTAGTGGAAAAACTGGTGAAATCCAAATACTGTCTAGAGTTTAATTAATAGCAATGAATTGGTTTCTTAGTTTTGGCAAATGCCATGATTATATAAAATTCATTAGGGGAAACTTGGGTGACAGGTATCTGGGAAAACTCTGTACTATCATGGCAACTTAAATCTAAAGTTATTACAAAATAAAATTTTACTTTAAAAAATAGTCTGAGTGACACAGGAACAGCCAGGAGTTGAAATCCAGCTTACTACATCAACTGATTCCCAGAGCTCACCTGAAATATGTAACCATGACAACCATATGTACCCAATTTCCGATATTCAGATATGATATTGACTAACATCAGTAGGTATAAATCTTTCTGCATAATTTTTGGTTACCCTTCATGGAATTCTCTTCTTTCCAAAGCAGGCAATTTATTAAACTCATGATTAAATATGTTTCCATTTGAAAGTCTTAAGATATTTTCTTATAAGTTCACACTGGGGAAAAAAATATTTTACTGGTCTGTATGTCTCAATTTTACGTTTTTGAAGAACTTGATCACAGTCTATAGAACCTCAGTGTCTCTTCCAGGTTTATTCCATTCACTATTCACCCCTTTGCAAGTAAACATTCCTGGACTGAGCCCATGCTTACTTGCTATATAGCTGTGTGACCTTGGACTAGTCACTGCACCTCCCCGAGCCGTAGTCCCTCACCTATTGATGAATTAAGATCATGCATGTAAAAAGTCTGTGGAGCAGATGGCAGGTATGAAATAGTGAATAATAACTATCATTATTGTTGGCACTGAGAAAATACCAGTCCACTTTAAGTCTCCTTTTCCTTTTCATAGAAAAGCAAAACATTCTGATGTAGTCATTAATAACTGTAGCAAAGAAGACGCTCTAGTTCATTTCTTGTAAGCATCTTCTTATATTCCTGAGCACGTAAGTGATCATTTTCCTATCACTGGATGGGCAGTAAGTCAAGACAGTATCCAAGATACTTTCCTGCAGGAAAAATCAACCAACTTGAGAGCCAGGGTTGCAGTCATCTGAAAGCTCTACTGGGACCAAAGGATCTGCTTCCAGGTTCACTCACGTGGCTGTTGAGGTTACATTTCCTTAACATGTGACCTTTCCATAGGGCTGCTCATGACATGGAAGGTGGCTTCCCCAAAGCAAAGATCCAAAAGAAAAAGGCAAAAAAAAAAAAAAAAAAAAACAGAGAAGCAAACAGAGGGAGACAGAGACAGGCAGAGAGGGAGACACCAACATGGAAGCTACGTTATCTTTTACGACCTAATCTTGGAAGCAACATAGATAGCATCACCTCTGCAGATTTTATTGGTCACACAGACCAACCCTGGTGCAATGATGGAAACTACGCAAAGGTGTGAATTCCAACAGGTGGGACCATTGGGCATCATGGAGGCTGGCAGTCACGATGTGTCTAAGGTCCGTTCCCAAGGACACCATCTGGGAGCACAGATGGGGGCGCCTACGTCTTCCTTTGGCACATCATCAAGTTGCTGCCATAACTTAGGACTGATGGCAGGGCTGGCAACTCTCCTGAAACGGATGGAAAGGCTGCAACTTGATAGCGAATGAATGGAGAGGTTGACACTATGTTTCTCACTAGCTGCAAGACAACTGGCGGGCCAACCCCTAAGGCATTAACACCTCCCTCTCGCCAAGGGTAATTATTTCAGCGCATTAGCAGGCTCGGGCCCCATATATGCCTTTCAGAAACTCAACCAAGAATCAAAGCCAGAGGTCAGTCCTGCAGGTCGTTGCAGATGGTCTTAAATTTTATTTAAGAAGGAAGAATTTGGAACTGCACAAACAGGGGCCATCTGTGCCAGACCAGGTCGTAATCAGCTTCTCTCTCACCTGGGAGGACAGAAACGAGAGAGAAGCCTAGAAACCCCAAGCAAACTTTGTTCAAAATGGTTCAAGGGGAGTGGAAGCAAAGTAGCTATTTATAGGAAATAAATGATGAAATGAAAATCTTTTTGTTTTTAATCTTTTCACTATTTCCAGAGGTAGAAAATCGTAGCCTCTGGCTTCCTCCCAAGCAAGCCCTTGGAACCTGGGGCCTGAGGGACTCCCAAAGATCTAGAAAATATCACAGTGAGTCAGGTAGCAAGGGGCAGTTTTAGGGGTCTGACCAGGCCAGCCTCCTGTGCATTTCACATCTGTGTTCTGAGAGGCAGCAGAGCTGGAGTACTCTACATCTGTTTCCTCTTCTGTAAAATGAGGGGACACCAGTACCTATTTCTGAGTAATTATTATTCCTGATGATGGCTGTAGCTACATGTATTGAACGCTCTAAGCCAGGCATTGGGCTTAGTGTGTCACCGACATGGTCTCATTTAGCAGGTGAAGAAATGGAAGCTCAGAAAGGTGAAGTCACTGGCCATGCCCAGCTGGCTGGACACACACATTAACCCCAGGGCTGGCAGAATAGAGTGGGCCTCAGCCTGTGATGGGTGGGTGGGTAGATGAGTGGATGGATGGGTGGGTGGGTGGATGGATGGGTGGACAAATATATGGATGGGCGAGTAGATAGATGAATGAAAGGGTAAGTGGATGGGTGGTTGGATGGGTGGGTGAATGGATGGAATGAAGGATGGATAAATGGGTGGGTGGATGAATGGAGGGATAGAGAGATGAATGGGTAAATGAGTAGATGGAAGAATGAATGGATGGGTTGGTGGATGGGTGAGTAGGCTGATGGGTGGATTGATGAATAGATTAGTGAATGGAGGAACAGGGTCATTATTCTGGTCGTGACAAGTCTGACTCCTTCCTTTAGGAGAAGTATTAGAAATGCCCACGTGTTTGCTTTCCACAGTCCTTGACAAATATTCCACAGTAGAACAAGGTTTGGCTGTGAAATACCTCTTCTTTTCCTGAGGAAAAACAGCACCTCTTTTTTCTTTCCTGCAAGTGAGGCAAAACATTTCACATGGCCCCAAACAGATCTAGCACCTAAGGGTCAGGAGCTGGGGACTTCACCAAACACATACATCATTAAAGCTCCCCTGAAATTAATGTTACCACTGTTTTGTGCCCATGAATAAAACATTAAACAAATATTGAGAGTGAGACAGCTCGTTACCCAGGGTCATTAAGTGGCTCAGGAAGACCGCGGCTACGTTTGAAGCCAATTAAGAGGTTTCACACCGGGTGTCAGTAACACACGAGGGGCTGATATGTCCCCTAGCACATAGTAGGCACCTCGTAAAACATGTAGAACGAGTCAACAGAATCCCGCTGTCCTAAAGATTAGCCGACTCTACCAACGTGCTCTGCCTCGGACACCACTCCTCAGGTCCCCTAGGCCTCGTGAGACACAAAACAACACTCCGAGCCGAGGACAACCGTGAGCACACAGCATGCGTGGTCTACACCACTGATAACTACCGATGATTCAGTTACTTGTTTACATTTGTGTGTGTGTGGTAAAATACACAAACATAAAATCTACCATTTTAACCATTTTAAGTGTACAGTTCAGTGGTATTAAATGCATGCATGATGTGCAACTATCACCCCCGTCCACCCTCAGAACTTTCTCATCTTCCCCATCTGCAGCTCTGTCCTCATTAAACGCTGACTCCCCATTCCTCGCCCTCCCCCAGCCCCTGGTGACCACCATTCTTCTGTCTCTATAGATCTAACTAGTCTAGAAACTTCATATAAGTGAAATCATACAGTATTTTTCTTTTTCGTGTCTGGCTTATTTCACTTAGCAGAATGTCCTCAAGTTTCATTCATGTTGTAGCAGAATTTCCTTCCTTTTTAAGGCTGAATAACATTCCATTGTATTCTACACCATGTTTTGTCTATCCATTCATTTGTCAATGGACACTTGGGTTTCATCCATATTTTAGCTAGTGCGAATAATGCTGCTATGAACATGGCTATCCTTTCAATTCTTTTGGGCATATACCCAAAAGTGGAATTACCAATATGGTCATTCTATTTTTAATTTTCTGAAGAACTGCAGGCTTTTTTTCACAGCAGCTGCACCATTTTACATTCCCACCAATGGTGCACATGAGTTCCATTTTGTCCACATCTTTGCCAACACCTGTTATTTTTGGGGTTTTTTTGGGAGGGTTTTTTGGTGGGTTTTTGTTTTTTTGATAATAGCCATCCTAATGGGTGTGAGGTGGTATCTCATTGTGGCTTTGATTTGCATTTCCCTAAACCTTAGTGATGCTGAGCATCTTTTCATGTGCTTATTGTATATCTTCTTCAGAGAAATGTCTATTCAAGTCCTTTGCTCATGTTTGAATCAGTTGTTCATTTTTTTGTCGTTGAGTTTTAGTTCCCTGTATATCCTAGATGTTAATCTCTTATCAGATACATAATTTGCAAATATTTTCTCCCATTCTGCAGGTTGCCTTTTTACTCTGTTGATTGTATCTTCTGATCAACAATTTTTTTTAATTTTCATGAAGTCCAATTTATCTATTTTTTTCTTTCATTGCCTGTCTTTAGTGTCACAACCAAGAAATTGTTGCCAAATCCAATGTCATGAAGTTTTCTCCCTGATGTTTTCTCATAAGAGTTTCATAGTTTGAGCTCTAACGTTTAGATCTTTGGTTTATTTGAGTTAATTCTTGTTTATTGTGTTAGGTAAAGGTCCAACTAACTCCCTTGCTCTTCATGTGAATGTCCAGTTTTCTCGGCAACATTTGTTCAAAAGACTGTCTCTTTCCCGCTGGATGATCTCGACACCTTTGTCAAAAATTATTTAACCATATAAATCAAGGAGTTATTTCTGAGCTCTCTAGTCTATTTCATTGGTCTTTATGCCTGTCTTTAGGCCAGTACCACACTTTTGATTACTGTAGCTTTATAGTAAGTTTTGAAATCAGGAAGTATGACACCTTCAGCTTTATTCTTTTTCAAGATTCTTTGAGCTATTTGGTATCTCTTGAGATTCCATATGAATTTTAAGATGGGTTTTTCTATTTCTGCAAAAGACATCATTGGGATTTTGATAGGGATTATGTTGAATCTGTACATCACTTTGGGAAGTAAGGTTGATAAAATCTTAACAATATTAAGTCTTCCAATCCATGAATGTGGAATGTCTTTCCATTTACCTGTGTCTACTTTCTTTCAGCAGTGATTTGTAATTTTCAGCATACATGCTTTCCACCTCCTTGGTCAGGTTTATCCATAAGCATTTTATTTTTTTGATGCTATTGTAAATGAAATTATTTTCTTAATGTTCTTTTTTGATTGTTCACTGTTAGTGGACAGAAATGCAACTGATTTTTCTTTATTGACTTTTCATCCAGCTACTTTGCTGAATTCATCATTAGTTCTAACATATTTTTGTGAAATTTGTATGACTTTCTACATATAAGATTATATCATCTTGGAAGACAGATAATTTTACTTCTTTCTTTCCAATTTGGATGCCTCTTATTTCTTTTTCTTGCTTAATTGCTCTGGCCAGGAATTCCAGCACTCTGTTAAACAGAAGGGGTGAGAGCACCTTTGTCGTGTTCTAATCTTTGAGGAAAAGGTTTCAGTCTTTCACCGAGTATGTTTGCTGTGAGTTTTTCATGCAAGGCTTTTATTAGGCTGAGACAGACAGTTCTCTTGTATCCCTAGTTTATTGAGTGTTTTTATCATGACAGTTATTTGTTTTCCCTTAACAAACATTTCCTTAGCACTTGCCTGTAGGCACTGTTAAAACTGCTTTATAATTATTAACTTATTTAATCACCACAGCAATCTTATGAGGCAGGAACTATTATTATCTATATTTTACAGGTGAGGAAACTAAGGCACAGGTTGAATATGCTGTAAGCTGTGAACGGAAGCTCAAACTAGAACATCCTGCTCAGAGTCCACATTTGAAATGATGAAGAAGCATAGGAGGAGACAACAAGTTGAATATCTCTTACACTAGAGACACTTTATACACATCACATCATCTAGTCCTTCCCCAAACTATATGACATAACTATTTGTAGGCCCATCTTACTGTTGGAGAAACTGATGTAAAGACTCTTAGGAAACTTGCCCAGGGCTACACTATTAGTGAGAGATAAAGCCTGGGCCTGAATTTAGGATGTTCAGACTGTCCAGCCAGTGGGCATCCCCAATCCACCCATAAAGGGCAGAGTGTAGAGCTGCACTGTCCAATAGGGGAGCCATCGTGGCCACTGAGCCCTCAAAACATAACCAGTGCCACATGTTGAAATATTTTACGCAAATTGAGTTAAGTGCAATGCACTATTGCAATTAATTTCCCTTGTCCTTTTTCCTTTTTTAAATGTGACTCTAGAAAACTTTAAGTTACATACATGGCTCACATTCCATTTTTATTAGACATCCGAGGATGAAGACGGATATGCAAGAGCCAAGGACAGACCCAAAGGAAGATCTGCTCAGACACGAAGGTGTCTCCCGTGTCTCCCCAGCATTCTAACTTCGATTATTGTTCCTGAACCTAGGTGTTTTGGCAGAAGGTTGACAGCTGGTATCTACCTCCTTTGCACTCCAGATGGGCCACACCAAGATCTGCTGGCTCCCTCCAATGGAGGAGGTGCCCTAGGAAGGTGACTCGGGACTAAGGGAGGCTGACTGCAGATCGTTCCCTCTGCTTACACTTGGTGCTCCCAAACCCTGATAAAATATCACCCCTTCTCAGATACCAACAAGAAGTGCAGAGTAAACTGGAAATGTAAGGCCTATGCCCTGAGCCCCAGGGGCAGGCAGCCAGGCAGCTCCCATTGTCAGGAATGCAAGCACACCAGCAATTCAGCTCAGGGAGGGTCCTCCGTGTCTGCACCAGAGCACCCAGACTGCAGGGTCCCAAAGCTGGGCTTCCTGGGCTGCAGAGAACACCTCTAGTACATGGTCACTGATGACAGGATGACCAGGAGACGAGGCAGGGGAGAAGCGGGGAAGGGGATGAAGGGGAAGAAAGGGGCGAGAGGGGAACAGGAGGACGAGAGGGAGGAGTTGAGAGCAGGAGGGGAGGGAAGTAGGGGAGAGTGGATGGGACCCCACTATTATTGGCACTTTCCATCCTCCAGGACCTTATAAAGGGCTTGATTCACATTATCTCATCGAATCCTCACCAAAACCCAGTGCAGGTGGTAATATTATCAGCCCTATTTCTCAGATGTGGAGAGCAAGTTCATGGAGGTGACATAACCAACCCAAGGACATGCCGCTAGGGGATCATGGAGCTAAGAGTCACCAGGCCTGTGTGACACCGGAATCTGTTTTTATTCATTTGTGCAGGAACACAAAGTCTTATTTAGTAACCAGGTCATGGCCTTTCAGTTCTAACAAAAGGCATGTGTCCTCTCTCTGTCACCCAGAATATCCCATTTGCTGGTGTCCTAGATGACCTGGAGCATGTGAACAGCCAGACCCTCAGCAGCCCCCTACCCATCAGTCTCTGTTTCCTTCCCCATAACGACTCCTCGAGTGATCGCATCCAGCCCCTGGGCTCTAAAACAAGCCGGCTGGTGACCCAGACTGACACCTCCAGCACCAACCTCTCCCACTCAGACACAAAGTTCTAACGGCCACACAGACATGGCCATGTGGCTCCTCAGCACAGCCTACCATGGAATCTTCCCCTTCCCTACCTTCCCCAGCTCAATAAATGGAACTTCATGTTCCCAGGTGTCTCCTATCCTGCCCTCACCCCAGCCAATCCATCAGAAAATCCTGTCATCTCCATACACAAAATACACCAGGATCACAGGCTCATTCCCACCTACCCGAGGTCTACCATGGCCGATTCTCAGCACAGCCACCAGAGGGCGATGTCAGAATCCAAGCCTGTGAGCCACTCAGTCCTGGTGTCCCCAGGGGCTTCCCCAAGTCAGAATAGACCCCAACTCCTTCCGATGACATCTAGGCCTCGTGACCTGGCCTAAGATGACCCCTCCAGGCCTCCATCCCTGAGCACAATCCACTTGTCTCTCCACCCCAGCCACAACAAGTTCGTGCCATTTCTCACACAGCGTGTCTGCTCTTGGAGCCAATCCACCTGCCACCCCGTGCCTGGTACTCTCTCCCATATTCCCGCCCCCCTTCAATCTTCTACCCAAGGTACCCCTGCACAGAGGCTCCTCCATCCCATCGTCACTCACCCCTTTACTCTGATTCCTTCATCTTTATTCCTAGCTGTCACCACAAGATAGATTATTTGCTTATATATTTGTATTGTCTTCCAATGTTCTGTAGAGTCAGACCTGCAGGAGAAGAAACCAATGTCTACGAAACAACACATTTCAGTCCTCAATTTTGTCAACTGATGAAAATCGGTGGTACATGAGAGTTTGGTCCTCACTTTCTCAGTTTCTAAATATTAATGACTCACAGATCACAGGGTTCAGAGAGTGATGTGTTTTATGCCTTATTGACTTGCCATCCTTCACACGTGCCCATGTCTATGACCTCAGCACCCATCATATCACATCCCAAAATAGAAACACCCTCTTATAGCACACTGGAGTCCAAGGAAATTCCAGTTAAATGTCTATTACTCTTTCGTTTTGCTTTTTAATATGTTGACTGGATTTGTCATCTGTCCTCAGCTGGAACCACGTGAGACAGGGGAAGGGATGGACAAAGGCAGTGCAAATGCCAGCAGATGTGTGAAAAGCTGCTTACATCTTCATTAAGTAATGTTAATTAAAATGGCACAGCAAACAGCATTTTTTACTTCTCAGGCCGGCAAAGATTCCAAAAGAATAGTGTCCAGTGCAGGTGTGGGGGACGGGTGTGGCTAGTGCATTCACACACACAGAGGCACTCTTAGAAATATCTGTTACACCTATGTCTGTACAGAGTGAATTACATGTAGCACGGAGTGGAAAATGCATACCTTCACTGAAATAACAGACGTGATTCACAAGCACATCTAGCACTTACGGAAACACCCTATGTCGGGGTGCCTATTCAGACACACGTACACAATGGAACCCTCCAAAATCAGCTCAGGTAATGAGTGTTCCATGGAACCCTAGTAAGAGGAAGCTGAGATATAGGGTGAGAAATGTCAGCATTAAAAAGAAACAATCCTGGGACAGATCCTGGTTCTGCTGGTCCTGTATGGTCCCATGTGGCCTCGTGTGGTCCTGTGTGGCCCCATGTGGTCTCATGTGGTCCCATGTGGCCCAGTGTGGTCCTCTTTAGTCTTGTGTGGCCCTGTATGGTCCTGTGTGACCCTGTGCAGCCACAAGAGACCCTTTCTGGGCATCAGTTTCCTTATCTGCAAAAAATAGGATAACAGTAATCTTAGTTTCCAAGGTTGTTGTAAGAATTAAATGAGGCTCCAGAGATAAAAGCACATAATTTAATATATTATGTGCTTTTCCTGCCATGAAAGAATAGATCTAGTCCCTCATTGTCAAGGGATGCTAAAGCCATTAGGCGAGGCTTCATTGGGTTCAGGCTGACCCCTCTGGACTTACTGTCAGTCACAGCATTTGAAGATTGGGACCAGCAGGATGGGGGACCTCCTGCTACGATGCCACAGGGAGCGCACAGCCCTGCCTAGGAAGCAGTCTTGCAAAAAGCATTGCCCTCCAATCTGTCAAGCGTCTACATCAACTATGAGTTCCTAGGAAACGTGGAACAAAGATGAGTGATGACGTGCTGGGGTTATATTGTTTTTAATCTTCGCTTTTTAAAACATTTTAGAAACATATACTTATTTTTATATGAAAAATGATTTCTGAAAGGAAGAAAAGAAGGTAGGGAGGGAGAGAGGAAGGAGGGGAAGGGGAGTGGAGAGGAGGGGTGGGAAAGGGGAGGGAGGGGAGGAGAGGGCAGGCACTGCTGAGACAGAGAGGAGGGTCAGACAGTGGGCTCGGGGTAGAGGCTGATGCCAGTGAAGTGCACACAGGTAAGAGAATGGGGTTATCACCACTTTATAGATGACCTGCCCAACCCTGACAAGGCCCCAGAGCCCCCAAACTCCCACCCATGAGCCCCCACTGCTGTCAATGTGAGGAGCAAACCCAGGCAGCTCAAAGCACGCTGGCCCAGGCCACCCAGTCCCCAGCCCACCCCCACTCCCCACCTGGGACCAGGGAGCTGGGTGTACTGCAGTCTCTGGAATTTCGCCCCCTTCAAACGTGGGATGTCTGGAAAGGATACACTTGCTCGGCTGGTGCTGAGACAACAAAATTCCCCAAACTCTGGAATGCCAGACTTGGCCTCCTCCAGAATGCCACCACCTTCCCCTACTCATGGATCAACCCTGAGGTTTGTTGTTTTAACATAAAAACAGCGTCCTCGAACAGGGCTGCTCTCTTGGAAATGGCAAAAGTGAAAACAAGAAGTCTTCAATGGCTCTGCTGGGCTCCCAGACCCCCCAATGGGTCGCGCAGCAGAGAAAACAAGGGATGCCTAAAATCAACAAGTGCTTATGAAACACTTGCTGTGTGCCAAGCACAGTGAGAGCTGTTAGGACAGCAATGAAAATGCATGGCACTCACATCCCGAGTCCCAGCCCAGGCCTGTGGCAGACATTATTAATTGACTGCAGAGCTTTCTCCTCCAGGACACGCATGGAGCTCTAGTCTTTGCCACAGTGCCCACGCAGTATGTGAAATGCCCATCGGCCATTTCTCTAATGGGGAAGCTAGCAAAGGATCAAGGACACAGCGCCTAGAGTTCGGACTGGAGAGCAGGTACCTGGAGACGGAAGGTTATTGAGTGATAGGTGATCTGGATGAGATGCAGAAGAACTGAGTTTGAGTATTGCATCTGCCACCAGCTTGCTGTGTGGTTTTGGATGTGATATGGCCCTCAGCATCCCAATCTATGAATGAGATGGTTGAACTAGGTGTCCCCAAGTCTTCTTCCAGGCCCCAGTCTCAGCATACAGGTAACCAGAGAGTTGTTTGAAGATAGAGCAGCGCAGGGAGCCCACCGAGGACTGGGGCTACGCTGCTGGTGACTGCACAGTGGTCTGGCCAAACCACTGGGGCACAATAATTCCAGGCGAGCCCATAGGTACTAGGAAGCTGAACAGGGCATGAGACCCAACCTAGTCTCAGAAACCCGGATAGGAGGCTGGAGCAGGTGCAGGATAGGATTATGGAGGGAGAAGGGGTCACCTGTCCCCCACAAAACCCTCCCTTATCCCTTCAGATAAAAACTGATCTCTCAAGGCCATACAAGTACCCAGCTCCTGGGTACCTGGCCCAGTCAACAAGTCGCTTCCACCGACTAAAATGTGACATTTCTTAGCACACAGCTGGAACTCTAGAATTCATTCCTTCATTCACTGATTCATTCATTCAACACAACAGCTATTGAGTACCCACTGTGTAACAAGCTCTGTGTCAGGCATTAGGCATACAAGGTGCAGGCTTAGTGAACTTGTTCTAGTAGGTGGAGCTCAGTGATCCCCAGCAACAGTGAACAGAGATAAATAACTGTGTGGTGTGCCCCAAGCCTAGGGTGGAGATGCAAAGAGAACATCAGGCAGGGAAGGGTTACACGAGTGACGATGCCCTTGCAGCTGCCCCAGGCGACATCCCCGGGCAGTGCTATTAGATGCTCATTATCTGTGACCTGGGGTTATTATGGGCGGTAAAGCTCACGATCCAGGAACTTGCTGGAATTGGGATCCACGTGGTCATGCTAGGGAACTGGAGTCAGAACACACGGTTCTGAATGCCCGCTCTGCCGCTTACAGCTGTGTGACCAAAAACAAGCTATGCAACCTCTCTGAGCTTAAGGCTTCTCATCTGAAATGGATCTAACGTCAATAGCTTCCTCCCACGGTTGAAACCAATGAGAGGTGATGTGGCTATTACTGAACCCCGATTCTGCTTCTGCACTCCGATTCTGCTGTGTGATAATAAACAAGTTACTTAACCTGAGGCTTAGTTTCCCCATCTCTGAAATAGCATAATGAAATGGCTGCCTCGTTGGGCTGTTGTCGAGATTAAACTTGGCAGAGACGGCCAATCCCCTTCCCAGCGTTCACTCCCCCATTCTCCTTAGTAATGGAGCCCGGCAGAAAGCAGAGTCACCACTGCCCAATGTAACACCTGCACTCCCAGCCCCGCTCACGGAGAGGCAGCCACAGATGAGGCTCTGGCTTAGAGCATAAGAAGCTTCCAGAAGATATGTGTAAGTGAATGCACTGTTCCAGGCTTGGAAAGGGGCAACTTCATGGGAGTTGTGGTCAGTAGAATGATGGCCCCCAAAGATAGCCACATCCTCATCTCTGACACCTGAGGGAGGGAGTGGGCTATTGAACAAGTAATAAATAACAAAGTAGATAAATCGTGGAGTTCTGTGGGGGGAAAACCTCTCAAGCAGAAACACCTGTTACTTAAAGGCACCTGATGGTCATAGCTTTTCATAATTTGGACGCTAGTTCTCCAATCTGTGTGTTTCTGAAGTCTGGATACTGTCTACTTCCTCTGCCAAATGTCGAGCAGAAGCACTTGGAGCTCGTTTTAGCCTGAAATCACTGCAGATTCAGTGGCTATTGAGAGATCTGAGACTGTTTTCCTTTCAGATTTTTGCATTTCTTGGCTAGGGAGCCCTTGGTTGCTGTCAAGTATGAAAGCACCATTAACCTCTGTGATCTCCGGGCTAACCGCACGGGCAGAGAGCTCGCAGCTGCTCCGTGCACCAGTTATCTCGGGCCAAGCTGACAGTTGTGGCCGGGTTCTCGTGACGGATGACGAGCCAAGTACTCGCTAAACCGGAAAGCCAGTCGCCCCACACCTGAAACACACAGTGGGGTCTGCTTCGTCCGGAGAAACTCATCAAATATGGGAATCTCTTCTGGCAGGAAGAGGCTGGCTGTTGTCCGAGAAGCCCGGGGAAATGGGTTTCCAGTGAAAGGACCCGCTCTCGATAGGCTGGAAAGGACTTTTTCTGGAAGGGGAATTTAGGGAGTTTCCCTGGCAAGAAGTTGAAAGAGACATTCTGACCTTCAGCAGAACGCTTTCCAGCCTCAGGAATCCAGTTCTGATCCGTAGTTTGGGGCCATTGTTTGCACTCTATAAAGCTAGACATTTTAAAACACCGTTGACACCAAAAGATCCTGTATTCCATCCTCACCCCCAAAGAATTGTTCTTCCTCTGCTCAGAACATTCTTCCTGCCCGCTGCATACTCTCATTCTCTGTTTCGGGTTCCAACTCCCAGGAAGCCTCTCAAGACTCCACGCCTAAGACGTGTCCCCTTCCTTGTCCCCCATGCTCCCCTTGCTCCTTGCGCTTCCCCACAGTACTGGAAAGCTTGTTGTCCTGTCCCTCGTCACTCACTGGGACAGGGTCTGGGACAGGGAGGAGACAGCCAGAGTCTTGGCGGAGGTGGAGAGGTGTCCTCGTCCATGAATGTTGAGGTGTTTCTCGCTGCACTTGCTTTCGCCCATGGCGGCAGCTTGGCCACATTCTCCAGAATAATTTTTGCTAAGGATGTTTTTCTCCATCGCTGTGCTGACCTTGGTCCCTGGGCAGGCCGCAGACAGACTTGTTCTCAGACGACCAGAGACGCTGCTTCTCCGAGATGAGGTGAGGCCCAGATGAAGCGGCCCCTGGGACAGAGGGCGCTGGGGCTGCCCTGGCTCTCACGGCATGGGAAGGGGCAGCAGGTTGCCTCCCTCTCGAGACCTGGGTCCCCACACTGTAGAGGGGTGAGGGATCGCCCCACCCAGCAGGCCACTGTAAACATCAGTGTGCCTGGGACCTGCTGAGCGCTCAAAGTGAAGACAGACCAACCGGGGAGGCTGCCGCCCTCACTCTCACAGCAGAAGGCAAGAAGCTGATGAGCATTTCTAAAGCAAACTCTGTAACCAGGGTCAGGGAACATTCTAGAAGGCCATGAAACCTTGGTTGGGCCCTATGGTGCTGTCAGCCAGTGGGAAGGACAGAGCAAGGGCAGCAGCCACAGAGCTACATCTGCGCTGCCCAATGTGCCAGCCATTTAAAGTAGCTATTTAAAGTTAAATTGAAGGGAATAAATGTTAAAATTCAGGTCCTTAGTGGCCACATTTCAAGTGCTCAATAGTCGCATGTGGCTTGTGGTTCCTATACTGAATGGTGAAGATCTAGAACATTCCATCACAAAAAGTTCTATTGGGTGAGCTGTACTACACGGTCATTGCTCAGTAGATGGTGTGGGAGAGAAGGACGGAAAGGGGAGAAAAGAGCAGGGAGCGGGGGGCTGTTTCTTTGCGCCTCCTGACCCGAGTCTGAGGTTTCCCCAAACCCCTGAAGCTGCTAGGAACACATTCTGCCTGGAAGATCGCAGACTTTGAGGCCTCACCTGGGGAAAGCAATCGGCAGCAGCAGGAGGAAGCGGGCAAAACCGGGGCCAAGATGGGCGACCGAGAGGCCTGCAGATCTGACCTTCTCTGGCTCCTATGAGGGGCCCAGACCAGACACTTTCAGACAGTGCCCTCTCGTGGCTCTTCATGGCAGCTTCAAGAAAGCTCAGGTCTGGTACCACAGCATGTCCCGCTTGGGCCCCAGCAGCAAAGCCGTCACTGCACTAACAACAGTGGCTGTGCCACACCCTTGGAGCACGTCTGGGCAGATTTTTGAATGACAGAGCCAAATACTGTTCCATACCTGGAAGAAAGCCACGGCTGCTGCCACCCCGGTCCAGGCACCATCATCCCACACATCGCTGTCCCCTGCCAAGTTTTCCACTGCAGCCTCCAAGTGGGTCTCCAGTATTCATTTTCGCCAATTCCATTCAACTTGCTTCAGCCATAGTGGCTGGATTTTCCCAAATGCAAGTCTGAAGCACTCATGACCTTTTAAAAACCTCCCAAGGCCTCCCGACCATCTGGTCCCTGCTCCATCTTCTATCCCTGTCCCCTCCCAAGCATGAGCTTTCTCTGTAAGTTGTATACACCAGACTGCCACCTGCTCTGCCAAGACACTGACCTCACCCTTTAAGGCCAAGATAATCAGAGTTATTAAGTTTCAGCTCAGGTAGTCCTGCTCCCAAGAACCTTCCCTGACCCTCGAGACATAGGCAGCACGCCTTGTCTTATCTTAGGTACCTCTGAAACAGAGCCTAGGGCAAAGATTGAGTGAAAGTGTTTTATTGGGAGGTAATTCAGGGAGCCCCATGAGGAAGTGGGAAAGCCACATGGGGAAGTTGAAGAGCCAGGACAAAGAATATTACCAAGAAGGTACCCACTGTGGGTAACTGGGACTCAGTCCTGCTGGGACGTCCAGGAGACAGAAGAGAACACAGCTTAGTGGGGTAAGAGGGTGGGTGTTTATCCGCGCCTCCCACCAATCATTGACTGAGAGCTGCTCTCAAGGATGTCACTCCCCCACACGCCCAGCCTGTCCCTGCACAGGCTCCCGCAGCCAGAGATCACCCCAGTCAAGGATTGCTGGTCCTTGGAGCAACGTGGAAATGTAAGCAGGATGTGATGTGTACAGTGTCCCCTGCACCTCCACTCCAAAGCTCACATATACCTCACTCACAATGCCAACTGTCCCCGTGTGTTACAATAATCCATCGGCGTGAGGACAACTTGGGGGTTAGGCCCATCTTCTTTACCTCCACCCCAAAGCTCACATATACCTCACTCATAATGCCAACTGTCCCCGTGTTACAATAATCCATCAGCGTGAGGACAACTTGGGGGTTAGGCCCATCTTCTTACATTCTCTCCCCAATGTGTGGCACGTAGTAGGCACCATTATTTCCTGATTGAATGAATTATGCTTAATGTACCCCTTGGGCCACTGAAGATGTACCCCAGGAGAACACAGCTATGCCTTCCCAAGGGAAACCTGGAGGCCCTCCACGACAGTCAGCTCAAAAGGAAGGGTGTGCCCGAAACGCTCTGTAAGGCCAGCCACTGACCCAGTGACCACAGCCCTCTTCACCCTGCATGTCTGAGGCACCCAGCCCTCTTCAGACTAGACTCCCACCTCTTTCTTCTTCTCGTCTCTGAGGTGGACACCCCCAGTTCACACCTTCCAGAGTCTAGTTCCTGTGGGAATCTGTCTATTCCTTCCTGCCAGGGCAGTGACACAGGTTAGCTAAGGATGGGGTATTTGAGTGGTTTCTATTTTCTCCTTTGTACTTGTCTCTATTCTCGAAACATCCCAAAATAAATTTACTGCTTTTCTAATTAATTTTAAGATCATTGCACTTATAAGAAACAATAGAAATCCCATGTTGATCTTCATCCAGTTGCCCCAGTTGGCAATAGCATGCAAAACCATGTGTGATATCACAACCAGAACCCCGATAAATTCAAGACACAGAATATTTCCATCACAAGGAAATGTCGCACCCACTGCCCTCCCACCTCACTCCCTCCTGAACCCCTGGCAACCATGGATGGTCTTCATTTCTATAATTTTATCATTTGAAGAATGTTATGTGGGACAACTAGATAGCCACACGCAAAAGAATAAACCTGGACTCCTACCTCACACCATATACAAACATTACAAAATTAACTCGAAATAGATCAAAGTTAACAGAAAATTAACTCAAGTAGATCAAAACCCTAAATGCAAGAGTTAAACTATAAATCTCTCAAGAGAAAACATAGGTAAATCTTTGTAAATTTGGATTAGGCAATGGTTTCTTAGAAATGCCCATATGACCTAAAGCACAAGCAACCTGAGGAAAAATAGAAAATTAGACTTCATCGAAATTAAAAATTTTTATACTTCAAAGGACATCAAGAAAATAAAAAGACTGGGATGTAAAGTACAGCTTAGGGAATATAGTCAATAATATTGTAATAACTATGTATGGTGCCAGGTGGGTACTAGATTTACTGGGGAGATCACTTCATAAGTTATATAAATGTCTAACCACTATGCTGTATACCTGAAACTAATATAATATTGAATGTCAAGTGTAATTGAAAAAAAAATTAAAAAATATATTTAAAAGAATAAAGTGAAAAGGCAACTCACAGAAGAGAAAATATTTTTAAATGAAACTTCTGATAAAAATCTACTTTCCAGAATAATATAAAACACAAACTCAACAATAAAAAAATAGATAATACAATTGAAATATATACAATGAGTTTGAATAGACATTTCTCCAAAGAAGATATATAAATAGCCAGGAAGCACATGAAAAGATGTTCAACATCATTAGTCATTAGGGAAATGCAAATTGAAACCACCATGAGATGCCACTTCACACCCACGAGGATGGCTAGAATCAAAACAACGAATAGTAACAAGTGTTGATGAAGATGCGCCGACATCCAAACCCTCATGCCCTGACAGGAACATAAAATATAAAATGGTACATTTTTTCACTGTGGAAAACTGAGACAGCTCTTCAAAACATTAAAACAGTTACTGCATGACCCAGCATCCCTAGATCCATACCCGAGAGAAATGAAAACATGTTCACATAAAAACTGGTACACAAATGTTCATAGAAGCACTAGCCACAATAGCCAAAAAAATGCAGCAACCCAAAGGTCCTCCAGTTGATGAATGGGTAACCAAGATGTCTGTTCATATAATGGAATATTATCCAGCCATAAAAAATGAAGCACTGATACCTGCTACGATGTAGGTGAACCTTGTAAACATTAAGCTAAGTAAAAGGAGCCAGACATAAAAGACCTACATATTATACGGTTACATTTACATGAAGTATCTAGAATAGGAAAAGTTAAAAAGTAGGTTAGTGGTTTCCAGCGGCTGATGGAGGCGGGAAGGAGCTGTGAGTGCCTAGTAGGTACAGGTTTCTTTAGGGGATGATTTAAATTTAAAAAAAAAAAAAAAAAAAGGTCTAGAATTATATTGTGGTGATGATTGCACAACCTTGTAAATATATTAAAGACCACTGAATCGTGTACTTTAAAAAGGTGAATTTTATGGTATGTGAATGGTATCTTGATCTAAATGCTATTTAAAATTATTCCCACATGAAACGTGCTAAAACCATTTCAGGACCCTCGTCCAGGGGGTCTGCTGTCCTTAGCAGAAGGAAGAGAAATGTGGAGATGGCCTCCATCCCACAGGGACACAGAAGTAGAGAAAGAAGTCACTCCCTCACAAAGGAAAATCATTATGAATAAAAAAGTGGCCACTTTAGAGTTTCACAAATAACATTTATTGACCACATTCATAACAGAATCTCAACCCATTCACAGTAACCCTGCTACAACTAAGAATCACTTGATGATAAATAATTTAGATTGAAACTTGGGTGTGCATTATGTGAGCTGAGAAAATAGTGGCTATCACAGACTCCTCCTGATTTGATGACGTTTGTTAAAGACCTTGATTATGACTGGCATTTTTGAGGATGTTCTTGACAGTAGCTGAAGATTCCAACTTCAAACCCAAAAAAATTGGCTGGAAAGCAAAGAGAAAGGCAGTTATTAGAAACCGTTCCCCAAGAGCCTCCATGGGGAAGAGAGTGGGGGGTACTCCTGCAGCAGAGGGGGGATGTCATCCAGGTCCCCAGTGCACTCAGTCCCCAGGAGCCCAGGCAGGAGGTAGGTGAAGTGAGGTGACGCCAGGGCGCGGTCTCAGCTGGCTCACTTTCCAGCTATGGGATCTCGGGCCGTCACTGAACCCCTCAGAGTCCGCTCTCTCCCCCTAGAATGAGGAGGAGAGTCCCAGCTATGCAGAACTTGGAAAGGAATCAAACGAAACGAAGGTACGGGCAGGTCCAACGGAGAAGGCAAGCGCCTGAGTTAATTCCTGCTCTTCAGGGATCCCCGTTGGACAGCTTCTGAGCTCACCTGCTCTCCCGAGGCCTCCGTGATTCTAACAAGTCTCTTCCAGGCCAACGGATGGGCAGCTGGAAGCTTCTCAGATAAGCCAGTGGTGTAGTTTGAGGTATCTCACAGAGCATCCCACATGCACCCCCGCCAGGCAAGATATCTTTCCTAAACAGCTGGCTGGTGCCTGCACCTCTGTCCTAAGGGCCTGACTCAGAAGCAAACCCTTCCTATAAAAGTGTCAGCGATTTTCCTTTTGGCCTACTCTGCCCACCTGCCTAACAGTCAAGTTTCTATCTTTGCTCTTCCCAGAGTGGGTATGGGGAGGCCAACTAAATCTAACATTGACTTGGCAAACATAAAAAGAAAGACGAATCTTCATGAAAATCAAAAAAGGAAAATCTCACGGTGCTACCCTCCTCTGTTCAAAGGTCACACCAAGCTAATGGACCCTTTCCTGGGAGCACATGACCTAGAGAGGACACACCCCAGGTCACTCATTAGTGAATGTGCATCATAGGGTCATTTGTGAGGCAGGGAAGACAACGGTAAGAGAACAGAGAAGCAGAACACAGGGGAGAGGGACTTTCACTTCTGCCTGTGACAGAGTAAGACAAAGCTAACCTTCCATAAACAACTGGAAAACTGGGAAAAAGACACCTAACAATTGTTTTCAGGTACTGGACATTTTCTAGAATATTCCTCTTACATTTACATGGAAGAGACAGACAATTAAAAAGCAAACAAGTCAATATGTGTAAATTAGAATTACATACATGTACATATTAATATGTATTTGTATGTCTTCTATTTACATATATTTGTGTATTTACATGTATTTACACCAGTTCACCAAGAATGGGTGAACTGGGGGTGGTGGGGTGGAAGCCTAGAAGAGGAAGAGGAGGTAGGCTCTTCCAGAGGAGACTAAAGAAAGCAGCCTGGTAAAGGGAGGCCCTGCTTTGAAACCTCAAGGTCACACTGGAGGCTTCCTGGGGGAGGGACTCAGCAGGGTTCCAGGTGAGAAAAGTAAGGCTGGGGCCAGGTTGGTGGGGGCCAGGCTGATGGGGGCCAGATTGGGTAAGGGCTTTACAAGATCGAGCCTTGATGGTTGGTTAAGGACTTGGGGGGTCAGCAGTAGGTCCCCAGCCCAAAGATGTGCTCGAACCCCAGAGGGCTGGCTTGGCAAGGTGGCTCTAAGAGCCACTTTCAACCCTGACATGACGGGAACCAGTGATCTTTCAGGGGCAGGGCGATTTTAGAACTTGAGGCAGGGAAAAGGAAATATTTGGGTGGTCCCAAAATGCCCCACTCCCCACCAACAGCTCTGATGTATCTGCACTGTTCTTCCATTAATCTTGCTGGAATAAGATACCTGCATTGGGTATGATAGTGGACAATGATAACCACATAATAGTGATCATGGCCCCATCCATTCCTCACTCTTTGTTGAACTACAACCAAGTCTCCCACATCCTTGATGCAACTAAAGCCCAACAGCCTTGGGTGAAGCAGCCCAGGGAGTGAGATGGGCCCAGGGTCACCTCTGCTCACCGAATGACTACGATGACCCTCAGGACAGCCTGGAGGAAGGTCAGAAAGCTGAGGTTGAGGGGCAGGAGGGGGACCTGGGGATTCGCTCCCCTCTCCAGGGCCAGTGGCCCATCCCGGTGAAGGGCCTGGAGCTGCTGCCACTTGAGGAGGAGGTGTCCGTCACAGCAGATCCGCCAGCGGTTGTACCAGGAGCGTGAGTCCAGGGGGGTCTCTAGATGGAGAAAGTGAATCAGGCCTGGGCAGGGTGTGAAGACAAGTCTATCATTAGTGTATATACTGCACACCAGAGAACCCTCCAGAACCCAGGGCAGGAAACCAAGCGTCCCAGCAAGGCCTGCCACAGCCCCAGGGTGCAGAGCTGAGCCAACTCATGAGATGAAGAGAGCAGTTTACTTATTTCCAGGGTGATCACGGGGCCTCATAGCTGTTTTCTGAGTCTTCATCTTTTAGAGCTGCATACTGAAATATTTATGAATGAAAGGACCGGGTATTTGGCTGGGATTTGCTCCACATTAATCTTTTCCTTGCTCTTTTTTTGGAGGGGGAGATGGAGTGAGTGAAGCTCACATGAAACCAGGTTGACGAGGAGCTGATGATTGGAGCTGAGTGATGGGTTCATGGGGTTTATCTGAGTAATTGAAATTTCCCATAATAAAAAGTTAACAACAGCCACAACCAACAGGATTCCACTGTTTCCATCTCCTTGCTACTCTCTAGGTTTCTCGAGACTTTCTTTGTGCTCTCCTGATATTATATCTCATTTTTTATTATATTATTAATATGCTATTATAAAATGTACACTCTATGACAAAAAGGTGCACTATTAACAAAATATAATAAATATACTTATAAGAATTTCTACTGCAAACGCATAGAGAAGAAAAGCATATAAGCTCCTCTTTACAAGGAAAATCAAGATGAAAAATATGGATTTTTCTCTTTAAAATAGAAATCAGCTGGATATGAGGCCCAGAGAAACACATATTTAAGTTCCTATGTCTGAAGCTCAAGAAGAGACACCTGCTAATCCTCCTTGTACAATGAGACTGGGCTCTCAGTCCCGTCCTATGAGTAAGTTGAATGGGTTTGAGGCTTGAAACATCATTAATATAAATAGCCTGAACTATAAAACAATGGCTGCAGTAAAAATTAATACTGGTTTTTAACAATGTATCAGCTGATGCGCATGATTCAGCTATAAACTAACTGAGCTTTTAGTTTTACTTAAAGATGCAAAGTATTATTCAAAGCCAAAAACAATCAATAAAAATGAAGCAATAAATGTGTGATTTTATGGTTGGAAGAGGAATTTCTCCTTGTCTTACTGGCACAGAGTTTTTTTATTTTTTATTTTTATTTATTTAATTTTTATTTATTTTTTAGGCAAGACAACCTTTGGTTGACCTCACATATTGCAGGGACCCTGCCAGCTTACAATCCCCCTTTTTTTTTTTTTACACCTACAGCACCTGGTCTTCCTAGGTGGTCTCCCATCCAAGTACTAACCAGGCCCGACCCTGCTTAGCTTCTGAGATCAGACGGGATTGGGCTTGTTCAGGGTAGCATGGCCATAGATGTTTTTTCCTTAAATAAAGTGATCTTTAGCTCTTTTACCTGAAACTCGAGCCAATGTATTGCTTTTTATTTTGTTCACTTGCATCCTCCCCAGTCTGTCTTTGGGGGACCTTTCCCTGCGCTCTCCCCTTGTCCACATGGGTCATCAGCTCTGCCACACACCACCTGGCCCCATCCATTCCTCAACAGGGCTTTTGCTTTTTAAATTTACATTAATGGAGTCCTAGAGTATGGACTACAGAGACTTGTTTTTGTTTTTCTATGTCACAATGTGTCTGGGAGTCCATTTCATCTTCCCTAACAGCTGTACACTCCAGGCAGCAAGTGTATTTCAAATACACCCCCACTGATGTCCACCCCTCCCACTGAGAAACACTTATGTTGCTTCCAATGTTTTGCCAAGTCAATCACTGCTGCAGACAGGTGTGCACGTGGGAGTGTCTATAGATATTACCCAGATTTGGGCTTGCTGGATTAAGGGTTATTATGCACGTTATGAAATTTGACAGACAACTTCAAATGACAAAGGCTGTGACAATTTATATTCCTCTTAATTGTGTTACTTCCATATTCAGGAAAATGTGAATCTTTTGCAGCATGAAGAGGTGGGCGTGTGGGGTGGTGGTCATTCATTTCCCAAGCACTCTCCCACCCAGCTTCACGGCCCTGGTCTCTGAGAAAGCCGCTCAAATCACTCGCCTATCACAGGAACCCTGGCATCGGTCATCCAACCTCTCAGCATCCATCCATTCCCTCTTGTGTTTACAGAGTCCATTAAGGGGTACTCATACACAGACTCTGGCTACAGAACACCAAGGGGAGGATGTGATACAAGCCCACAAAACATGTCCACTCCTTCGCTCACATGCAACACAGAGAAAGCAGATGTGTTGTCCATTGGTACCAGAAAGTGTCTTCAAGAACAAATCCACCTACTCATTTTAGAAACAAAGAAAGTAATGGTCAAGGTGTAGATTCCACCGCCTAGTATGATGTGAATAACTACGTACGTGTGTGTGTGTGTGTGTGTGTGTGCGCGCGCGCGCGCGTGTATGCTGGGTCACAAACGTATAAATATATGAACCTACGCTGTCATGAATATATACTACATTGTGAACAAATGAATATGCACATTCCATGTCATGAATATATGAATGTATATATACTAGGTCACAAACATGAATGTATGAAAATACTGTGTAATGAATACATGCATAAATATGGTGTCATGAACATATGGTGTGTCATAAGTATATAATGTAGGAATATGTATTATGGCATGAATATATATACATACTATGTCATAAATATATATACATACAACTTAGAAGTATTATGTCATGAATTAAAGAAGATTAGAACTTTAAAAAAAAAAAAAGGTTTTAAATGGTTTCACCCTGAGAACCAATGGTGATAGACTGGTAGAGTCTGAGGCTTCCCTGGGTTCAGTGGGGAAAGACGGTGGGTGATTAGTGATGCCTGGTGAGAGCAAGAGTGAAGAAGTGCTATGTGTGCCAGTCTGTGGCCTTCTCTGTGTCACAGGTGTCTGGGATTAGAGAAGTCTCCCCACCCCGTCAGACCCCACTTTCCCAGGAGAGAGAGATGGGATGAGACTCATGCATGCTGAGTTACCTTGGATGCCTTTCAGACTCTGCTGCCTTTTCACCACCTGAAAGAAAAGCGTGTGGGCGAATGTGTCAGCCCCTGTGATCCACCATCGGGGGAGCCATTACTTTTGCCTGGAAACCTCCTAAGGGGTCAGGCCAGAGTAGAATGCCAACCCTGGTCTCCTTTTAACAGTCTTCTGGGTTTTCATTCTGGGGACAGTTTGCTACTTGATGACAGTAAACTAACAACTGGAATGGGACCCAGGGCAGAAAAGAAGCCTATAACTACTACCTAGAACATACATGGGGGAAAAAGTGCCCTAAGCTGAGGAGGGCTGGACCTGGCTGATCTGCAGTCACTGTCCTGGAACCCAGAGCTCTGGAGATGCCAGACAGAGCAAAGAGGGAGAACAGAAACTCAGAGCAGTGGTCCTTCCTGGGCACCCTCCATCCCACCACTACCCTCTAGGCCTGCCAGGGTTGAGGCTACAAGCACAGGACGCTCTGACAGGCTGACAGAACTGGAGGGGGTGAAGGAGGAGAGGGTGAGAAGGAAGAAGTGGTGAGGTGAGCAAGGGAGGTGGAGGAAAGGGGCCAGGTGGAGGAGGAGGGAGAGATGCAGCGGGAGAGATGGTGAGCGAGGAGGCAGCAGAGACCGGCACTCTCTTCAGAGAGCAGCCTCCCACACACACAGCCTCTGCACTCTGTTGCCCTCAGCCATGGCTTTCAGAGGACCCCTCCCCCACAGAACACCAAGGGAAGCCTCTGTGGGAAAAGAACCCACCCCCTTCCCCTCTTCTCCAGGTCTCTCGGAAAGCCCGCCCTCACTCTCAGGCCTCGCTGCTCTGAGAGCCTCCTTCTTACCTTTTTGTGAAACCTCAGGACCCGGGGCACCCAGTAGGGCATCGTGGCCTGATCCCTAGGCATCGGGAGGCGACCCCCGAAGCGGTGGCGTGAGCAGGGACACGCCTTGGTGGCTTCGGGGATATAAACCCGGACCGTCTTTTCGATCTGACAGAGAGGAAGGGAAGAGAAGGCCCAAAGGGAGATGGAGCCACGCCCCAGACAACCTTGCCTCAAGGACAGAGCCTGGAGCACTCCTCTCTACATCCCTCCCTCCAACCATCTGGTTGAGGGAGCACGGTCACCCCTTCATGACATTCTCAGGGCAGGAAGCACCAGCACCTCTATGTTCCCCCTGCCCTCACTACCCACTGCCTGTACCTCTGTAGTGGGACTCCATGTGGCACCAGGGTAGGACATGCAGGTTGAGCCAGAAGACCTGGCTCTGTCCTGACCCTGGTGGCCTCCAGGAGTGGCCCTTGGGCACAACATTTAGCCCCTCAAAGCCTCAGCGTTCTCAGCCATAAAGAGGACTCTGCTAGCATTTTGATATTGATCAGAGTCTAAAATGGACAATCTTTGATCCAGAAATCCACTCCTGGCACTGTATCCCAGGAAGACTCGTGATCCTGCTGACTTCTCATGGTTGCCAGGAGAGCCAGACAATCTGAGTGAGATGTGCTGCAGAGATCAGATGACTCTGCAGATGGGCTGAGGGATCTGAGGGCTCATGCAAAGGGGAAGGCATAACAAGGCCTGGAGCACTCAGGACCATCTCTCACCTCTGCACCACTTGCCACCATGGCATGGACACCTCCTGCCTGTCACCCTTTTGCCCAGTGGAATGAGGACACTGGCCAGTTCTACCCAGTACACCAAGCGCTTGATGAGTGCATGCTCTGTGGCAGGCACTGTGCTAGAAGCAAATAAGACCCCATCCTGCCCTCAGGGGGGTCACTATACAGCACTGTCCATGAAAAAGAATAAACATTGGGATGCCAGAGAGCAGGAGCTGGGAGAGCATTCCAATGATGAGGAGGCTTTCCGAGAAAGTGTCACTGAGCCAGGCCATAGTGGACTGGCTAGGTGGAGAAGGCAGGAGATTTGAGAGCCCTGTGTGACAGCCCTCAAGGATGTGGATAACAGAACTAACTTCACAAGGCAGACCTTATGGGTTGGACGTGCAGCAATCATTTTCTCTCTTTTGTTGAAAGAACCCAGTTTTGCTCTAGGGGCAAAGTGCCCAGTCCCAAGGGACCACCATTTGCTTGGAAAGGGTCTGGGATGAAGTCAAAGAGATGAAAGAGAAGTTGACTAGGGTGTCTGGGAATATTTTATCTCTGATAAGAAAGAGAGGATGGGAGAACAAGCTTTCTATAGCCCCCTGAAAAAGAGAGGGCCTCACAAAAGGCTTACTTTGTGCCATGCACAGCTAGGTACAAGAGACTGGCGGCCACCATCTAGAAACACTAGAGGTGACAGCGCCAACACTCTGAGTGGAAGGATGAAAAGAATCTGGGTCCTGAAGACACCATTAAGCCATAAAACCAATCCTAGAAGAATCCTCTCTCTACCAAAGACCCTAGCTGAAGCCACTCTCGGTCAGTTTCTGTACTTGCAACCTATTACCTTCTCTCAGATGAAATAGGAGCCTGTAGGGCAAGTGGAAAGGGGGCTGGGGAGCCAAGCTGGGGCCAGATCAGGAAGGACCCTGGGGGTTGTGTCAGGGTGTGTGGTCCATACTGTGAGGGAAATGAGGAGCTGCGGGAGAGTGACAGGACCTGATCCACGGTTCTAAAACTCACGGGGCTGCAGATCAGAAAATGAAGTCAGAGCTAGAGAAGATGTAGGCAAGGAGCCCAGCTCGGAGACTGGGCAGTCACCTAGTGGCACTCTGACTTCTGTATTCCTTCCATCGTGCTTAGGGTCACCTCCTTCCTGGTGCCCAACAGCATGACTCGGTGGAGAAAGCGCTGGACTCAGAACCAGAGACCTAGATTTTAATCCCTGATCTGCTATGGACTGATTGTATAACCCCAGACACCCCCTGTCCCTCTTTGGACCTCGGTTTTCCCATCTGCCAAAGGGATAGGATAATACCTACCCTGACCAACTTTTAAATGATACAATGACCAATGAGAGAGATTGAGGCTATGATCACTACCTAAAACAGTATGATCTAGTTATCTGGAAGCCACTGACCCTTTTAGAATTTAAAAAAAAAAAAGTGAGAGAGATGGCATCGCTGCAGATTCTACTGATATTAAAAGAGTAATGAGAGAATATTATGAACAACATTATGCCGATAAATATGACAACGATGACATAAAAGGCAAATTCCCCAAAAGACACAAACTACTAAAGCTCACTCAAGAAGAAACAGATAACGCAAATAGCTCCATTATCTATTAAATAAAAATTTGTAGGTAAAAACTTTCCAACAAATGAAGCTCCAAGCTTCACTGGCAAATTCTACCAAATACTCAAAGAAGAAATATTACCAAGTTTACAGTCTTCCAGAAAACTGAAAATGAGGGAATACTTTCCAACTCATTCTACAAGGCCAGCATTACCCTAATACAAAAAGGAAGGCACTACAAGAAAAGTGCAGACCAATAGCTCTCATGAACGCAGATGCAAAAATTCTAATCAAACATATCAAAAGGATAATACATCATAATTAAATGGGATTAATCCCTGGAACGAGTGGTTTAACTTTTGAAAACCAATCAATGTAATTCATCATATTAACAAACAACAAAAAAAATGATGATCTCAATAGACACAAGCAAAATCTAATATTCATTTCTGATAAATGCTATCAGCAAACTAGGACTATGAAGGGAATTTCCTCAGCCCGATAAAGGGCATTTATCTTAGAGCTAACATCACAGTTAATGGTGAAAACCCAAATGCTATCCCTCTAAGATCAGGAAAAAGGCAAGGATGTCTTCTTGTCTCCCTACTCTATTCAACAGTGTACTGGAAGTTCTAGCTGGCATGTCAGGCAAGAAAAATAAATAAAAGACAAACAGATTGGAAAGGAAGAAATAAAACCATCTGTCTGTAGATGACAAGATCGTTATGTAGAAAATCTGATGGAATCTACAAAAAAGCTACTAGAATAAATGAGTTTAGCAATATTGTGGGATACAAGACCAAAATACAAAAATCAATGGTATTTCTAAATACTAGCAATGAGCAATTATAAATTGAATTTTAAAAATATCATCAAAAATATGAAATACTTATGGCAGATCTGACAAAATATGTGCAATACCTGTACACTAAAAACTGCAAAATATTGCTGAGAAGTATTCAAGAAGACCTAAATAAATATAGAGATTACCATGTTCATGGATCAAGAGACTTAATACTGTTAAGACTATTCTCTTCATATTGATCTATACACATAATTCCCATCAAAATCCCAGCAGGACATTTTTGTAGAAATTGTAGAATCTAAAATTCACATGGACATGCAAAGAACCTAGAACAACCAGCTTTTAAAAAGGAAAAACAACATTGGAAAACTAACACTACCTGATTTCCAAATTTTCTGTAAAGTCATAGTAATCAAGACAGAGTGCATGGTATTGGCATCAAAATAGATAATTAGATCAGCAGGACAGAACAGAGTCCAGAAATAGACTCATACACATATGGACAACTGATTTTTGACAAATGTGCAAAGACAAGTCAGTAGAGAAAGTATGGTCTTTACGACATATGATGTTACAGCAACTAGACAATTAAATGCAAAAAAAAAAAAAGAACTTCAATCCATACCTAACGCTACATATAAAAATTAACTGAAAATAGACCACTAACCTAAACATGAACTGTAAACTATAAAACTTCTAGAAGAAAACACGCAAGAAACCTTTCTGATCTTGGGTTAGGCAAAAATTTCTTAGAAATGCTTAGAATGCAAGATCCATTACTGTGCTGGGAGTGGGCATACCTACATAAGATCCAGAAATAAATTAAACTGATAAATTAGACTCCATCAAAATTTAAAACTTATTCTCTTTGAAAGCTACTAATAAGAGAATAAAAAGACAAGGCAAAGACACAGAGAAAATATTAATAAATTGAATATCTGATAAGGAACTTGCATCCAGAATATACATAAAGAATTCTCGAAACTCAGTAATTAAAGAACAACTCAATTTTTCTTAATGAGCAAAATATTTGAACAAATACTTACATTATCAAATAAGACATACAGATGGCAAAAACATGAATAGATGCTTAACACCATTTGTCATAATAGACCTACTAATTAAAACCACAATGAGATACACACCTATTAAGATGGCTAAAATTAAGACTGACCAAACCAAGTGTTAGTGACGATGTGGAAAAACTAGAACGTTACGCACTGCTGGTGGGGATGTAAAATGACACAACCGCTTTGGAAAAACAGTTGATACCTTCTTAAAAAGTTTAATACACACCTATCGTATGATCCAGCAACTCCACTCCAAATATGATTGTTTGCCCAAGAAATATGAAAGTATGTTCATACAAGGACTTGTACACAAATGTTCATAGCAGATTTATTTGTATTAGACAAAACTTCTGGAAGTGACCCAAATGTCCTTCACTGGATGAATGGATAAATTGTGGTCTAGTCATGTAACAGGACTACTCAGCAGTAAAAACGAATAAACTATTGATACGCACAACCACACAGATTGAATCTCAAAATTAACCATGTCGAGTGAAAGAAGCCAGACAAAAAAAGTACATGCTATATGATTCCATTTATATAAAATTCTAGAAAATGTAAACTATAGTGACAGAAGCAGATCAGTGGTTGCCTGGTGATGGCAGGGAGAGTTAGATGGGAGTTACAAAAGGACATAAAGAAACTCTTTAGGATTGTATATACATACATTATCTCGATTGTGGTAGTTTCATGAATGTATACATATGTCAAGACTTAGCAAACTGTACACTTTACATATGTGCAGTTTATCATGTCAATCTTAACTCCATAAATTTTGTTTTTAAAAGAAATCTGGTTTTTAAAAAACACACAAACTGTCTCCCATGAATTTTAATATCTCATTCATATGATACTTATGATTCTGAAGGGTGACTGATCCCTTGAAATTCACCCTGGACCCAGGTGAAAAACCCCTGGTTCAAATCACCTACCTGCTTTTGAGGTCTCAGGGTTAGAGGGACCCAGTAAGGTAGCGCTGCCTCAGCCCTGGGCACTGGCAGGTGGCCCCCAAATCTGGCCTGGCACTCACAGAAGATGGGATCTTGGTGAACAGCACTGGGGACGGGACACATCTGAGTAAAAGCCAGAAAAGACAAAATTGAATATGATGCTGCATTTGTGATGTGAACCAAGGAACTCTCTGGAAGAGTGAATCAATGCTCAAAGGGAGCCAGGGTTGAGACAGGGTGTCCAGGGGCAAGAACTGGGCCTTGGCCACTACTGCAGCTCAGAAAAAGGCAGGCCACTGTGGCTGGCCATCTAAAGTCATTTAGAGGGGGACCGCCAGAGCCTGCAGACTAAGTGTTCTGGGATTTATAACCACTTACTACCATATTACCATGAGCAAGTCTTCAGTCTCCACTCTGAAAATGGGGACGTACAACCAACTCTAGTGGGGAGATGATTGCTCTTTTTGTGCTTATGTGTCAATCTGCCCACAGTGCTTGCCATTTGCAAAGGCTTCCATATCCATGTCACGTAATCCTCACCAGACCCAAAGATGGGAAGGAGAGGGGAAGTCATCCTTTCCAGAACAGATGGAGTTGATGTCCACAGCAGGAACATTAGGGGGCAGCACCTGGTTCTCTCAAGGCCTCCTAAATCCCTGCCTTGAATGTTGTAAGGAACTGGGAGTTAGGGGTTGGCAGTGGGTGACCCTAGAGATTTTGGGGGCTCAGTGATGGCCCCTACAACCACAGACATCCTCTCATGAGATACTTCTAGACCCACATTCTTTACTCTCCCCACCCCACAGATGTGTGTAGGTTCGGGTAAAGTAGCAAAGAGTTTGTTTTCCTTACTGGAAGATCTGCGAGGCACACTTCTTTCCCAAAGGTTTGAAATGTGCTCTTCCTAGAAAAGAAGAATAGGAAGGCTCAGAAAGTTCCCAGCTTTGTATAAATTGGAGGCAGGAATACTAGGGTGAGGGCCTGGGCCTGGCTCATATCATTAACCCCCAGAGGTGGAAGGGGTCATCCTTCTAAGCCTGAGAGGGGAAATGGGTGACAACAGAAACACATGTGTTCCGGCTCATGTGCTAAAGTCTGGGGGTTCCCGAATGCTATTAATGGAATCCTATATTCTCAAATCTACTTGCTTCAGGTGCACTCCAGCTAAAATTGTGCTAGGCCCTTCGGGAAGGACAGAAACATTCCAACTTGGGGAGAACTTTCCAAGACATGGAGCTGCCAACCACACCACCTATGGTGTTTTATCACATACCCCTGAGATTACTTGGAATACTGAAGGAAAACACTGTCAAAACTGTACATTTAATGAAATTCCTTCCAGTATAAAAACCTGGGTGCTTTGTCTCTGGAAGGACACACTCTCTATTACTCTTTCTTATTTTCCTCCCACAAATGGCTAGAATGTTGGTCATATGCAGTCTCCAGTGGGCATAAATGAAATGTGTCAAAGTATTTTGTAAGATGGAAACCATAAAAATAATACAAGTGTTTGTGTTTCATTATCATCATAATAATTATTACTGCTATTTCATACAGCAATAGTTTCAGGTCATTGAGAGCAACTCACCAGCTAATACTTGAGAACACAGAGGATGTGGGATGTTGCCCAGCACAGCATCCAAGCCCCTTGCTGGTAATGACAGTATTGCAGTTTCCTCAGTGGCGGGGTGCCCACACCCATCTCAGTCCTTGCAGTTCAAGTGAGCTGGAACCTCCCCCCTCATCTCAGAAACTGGCTCAAACTGGTGTCATAAACCAAGTCAGTCCAATGAAACGCATTCTGAGACTTTGTGCTAAAATTATTGGTAATGAGAATCTCCCTTTTCTGTTGAGTTTGTAAGCCCCTAGAGGTCTTGGTGGTCATCTTGCCTCTAGGAAGGAAGCCAACACACAGGAAAGCAAAGCTGAGATGGAGACAAGCAGTCCTTGACCACTCTCCTTGAGCAGCTGGATACATCCATGCCTGAAGCCCTACCCCTGATATTCTCAGTGAACCCAAATTGCCCTTTTGCGCTTACGTTTTGTGCTTAGGTGTAGTCTCTGTCCTGCCTATGTGATACAAGCTAGTGCTGGGACAGGGTGACTCGGGGGCTCTGGGGCCAGCCCAGGTGACTGGGATGCTAGCGCTCCTCCAGGAGTGGTATCCGTGGCTCAGCGTGCAGGACTCAAGGATGCACGTGCCTGTCCAGACGCTCTCAGGGTTTGAGTGCGCGCTGACCCAACGGACACCCGAGGGCTCCCGGAAGTGCCTGTCGCAGCTCAGATACGACCGTGGTGATAGAAGAGGTGATCCTCATCATGATGCGGTGACAAAAGCGGAGGCTACCTCATACACGAGTCACTTATCCCGTGGAGTAGCGCGCGCACGCCCACACACACACACACTCCACCCGCAGGCCGCCCACATCCACTCCCACTCTTCCTCTCTCTTCCCACTGGCTGACCCCAGGTTCCTCCTCTTCCGCCCGCCCGCCTCTCGGAGGCCCCGTCCTTCCGGCCCGACGGCCCCTCTGCGTGCACCTCTCCGCCCCGCTGATTGGTCTGCATAGAACCAATCAGGCGCTGCCTTCTAGGCATTTGCCTGGTGGCTGATTGGCTCCTAGCGGCAGGGGTCAGCGGGTCAGCTGGGCGGGTGGTTTTGGGTCCGAGCAGAGGTGGGAAGCTTGCGGGTCGGACCTTCACCCTTGCCCATATTGTCCTGCCCTGCGGTCTAGCCAAGGTGGGCGTCGCCTGGGAAAACCACCTACCTTGACTGGGAAAGCCCACTCACCATTTCCGACCGAGAGGCCTGCGGGTCCGTGGGACGCCCCAGCTGGAGGGTCTGTACCCTGGAAAGAGAGAAGGAGGTGGGACCCGCACATCAGCGGCCTTGTAGGGACTTGCGGACGCCGGCCAGGGGCTGCTTTCAGGGAGCCACGAAGCATTGCGGCATGAGTATATCCCACACAGGACGTGAGATATACCTGTACTTAAAGTTTTTCTGAAATTCAGATTTAACCGTGCGCCCCGCATTTCACTTGCTAAATCTGACAACCCTACCAATGAGCTCAAATTGTGACTTGGAGAGATATGAGTGTTTCTTGAGCAACCTGGAGTTTAAAAGGCTATGGAATTCAAAACAGCTGTCATCCCGAGGGTCGCAGTGCAGTTCTGTACGGTCTAGCCTTTTTTCCTCTGCCCCTTCCTCCACCCTCGCTCACGTGCACACGTGCGCTCTGGGCAGATGCTGAAATGAAAACAGGATGTACGTCTTCACATTCTCATAATACCAAATGCTTTCTGCCTCTGTGTGTTCCTTTATCATAAATTACAATTTGTTTTTATTGGAAACAGTTTTTCCCCCACGTCAGTATTTTCATGCTGACTTTAATACTCTAAATATTGATCTTTGCCCAAACCGTCATAAGAAACTGTAGCCCTGATGCCTAATACCCCAATGTGCTGTGTTCTGCTCAGTCCGGATAGGTATTTAAGATCATGACCTATGAGCAGGGGTGAGCTTCCAGCCAGTACACACGTGCATGTGCTCCTGGCTAGCACCCATGCTGATTGGATAATGCCCCTACCATATTAGCTGCTAAATATCTCAAACCACCCCTGCATGTGTGTGTATAAACAATGTCATCACTGGTCTCTCAGTTATCCAGGTATCTCGTCATTAGCCTAGCATTTTATTTACAGCTGTCTTGTTTCTGCCCACCATGGAACATTCTTGGCTTCTATGCTGTCTCAATTCTCCTGAGCCCACTGAAACATTGCTATAGCATAGAAGACTGGAACACTGTCTTGCCCTTTCATGTCAAGAATAGTTCATCATTGTCCCCATCCCTGCCTGGAATGGCTAAAATTAAAAGGATTGACAATACCAAGTTTTTGAGGAGGTGGCAGCTGGAACCCCCCATACATTGCCCATGAAATAGATACAACCATGTTGGCAAACTCTTTGGCGGTATTTACAAAACCTAAACATGAATACACAATGACCAGGAAGTTCCTTGCCCCAATATACACCTAAGAGAAATGAGAGCTTACATCATGGACAAAAATACTCTCAGCAATGGTTTGTCAACAGCTCCAAACTGGAAATGACCCAAATGTCCATCCTTAGAAGAAAAGATTTTTAAAAAGAATGTATGGCATATTCATATAAACACTATATGATAACGCAAAAGAACACAATTGCAGCCCACAACATGGGTGAAGCAAACAAGCCAGACTCGCAAATGTTCATGTGATTACACCTGCACAAGGTTCAGAGCCAGGAAAGCAAATCTACCACCATGCCAGCTGGCGATCCAAAGGAGACCCCACCCGCCCTGCCCCAAGCGGTCAGAGTAATAAGGACCTGATCCCAATCCTTGCCCTGCCTCTTACTGTATCAGGCAAGTTGCCTAACTTTTCCAAGCCTCGGCTTTGTCAGTAAACTAGTGATAACCATAGTATCGATCCCACAGGAAGTTTGAGATGATCAGGTAAGGCGGAGCACGAAAGGTGCTGAAGAAAGCCAGGCATGGAGTGAGTGTTCCATGCATGTCAACCGCCACTACTTGAGTGTGACAGAATCGTTTTTTCCTATATTTCCCTTTCCCTTCCCACTTCAAGCAGGGGTTGGCTCATTGCCACTATCTCAGGGGAAGGAAGTGGAACCAGCGAAGCCTGTGGCTGCCAAACATTGCTGCCAGGATTTTGTTTCCAAAGCTCCCGGCAAAGAGAAGGGGGAGCAGAGCGAGGGCTCTGAGTCCCGGGAGTCGAGGTGCAGTTGTGTAGTGTGTTCACCAATCCAGGGTCCTGTTTAGCCTGTGTTCAGCATAACTGACCCATGACAAGCATAGAAAAGGAGTTCTACAAATCTAAACCTTGTGGGTTAAGTTAAAAATGTAATTTTAAAATAAAATCTAAATAAGAACTATATTGTTAAATCTCATGTCCCTCATCAGGGATTTAAGGGTCTCTCAGAAGTTCAGCATCTCCTCTCAGCCCGGGTTGCTCAGTTCTTTGGGTCAAGATCCCACCAGGCACTGCCAACTTGTGTAGATGTGTTCTGTACTAACAGCTCCTGCATACAGGATGCTCGCTTTCTCACCCATAATGGGTCCCTATGTTATATGCCTGGTCCCCACTGGCGGACGTCATCTTTTGCAACTCTGCTGCCCCAAATGCTTACCCTTTCCTTCTGGGATCACAGGCTTCATGGTCGCCCTTATTCTCCTTGCCTCTCCGTCTGCAACATTCTAGCATTTCTCTTCCAGGAGCTGTATAACTTCAGCGTCTTGGTCTCCCTTGCCTTCTTCACTGCATTTTCTTGCAATTCGCTGGGGGACACGGTACCACCATCCTCCTCCTCCTCACTGTCATCAGAGCGCTATGAAAGGGGCACAGCCCAAGCCAGACAGCCAAGCTCTGAGAGTTTGTTCATTTACAAATGCCTCTGTCACCGTCACCCCCTCCATCCCCCTGCCAGCACCAAGTATCCACATACTAGTGCTTTCCCTGAGATCACCGAGTGTCCTCTAAGAGAATGTTTCCGAGAAGCATCTCACTTGCCCATGGTGCCCCATGGAAGTGTGCCTTCCAATAGAACCGTGGAATGTTGGGAACAGAGAGAAGCTCCACGGTGATGAGGGCCATCCACCAGGCTCAGGCAGCCTCTATCCTTGTCCTGGATCCTGGAAGGAGCCTGAGGAGAGGACGGGAATTGGGTCTAGGTCTTCGCCAGCCTCCCAGCCCAGTCCACAGATTGCTCAGCAGCCACTCTCAATGACTGAACAAGGGCGGTCTGCTAGTCCACCACAGGGCTCAGAGGATCCCTTCTTTGCTGTGTGGGCTCCCAAGTTGGGACAGCAGTCATCCTGAGCCAGTGTCTTGGCACCTGTTGTCCACTGAGTGGTCACAGCAGCTCTGTGAAGTAGGCTCCAGGGCCAAGCCATTAGCAGGTAGGACCCGAGACTGCGTTTAGGCCCGTAACACACAAGGCAGGAGCAGAATCGGCTTTTTTCTCATTCCCCCGCAACCCCAGTCCAGCAGCCCATGACCCCTCACCCAGAGTCCGAGCACTTCCCAGGGGTCAGGCCATGTTGGCCCTACTGGAATTCCCACAGCAGCCTCTTGAGGGACATCTCCCATCACCTTCCTCACCTGCAGCCCTTTTTCAACATGGCGCTCAGAGCCATCTTCTGACCATGCTCGGAAGCCCCGAGAGACGCCCCTGGGGCTCAGAGGAAGGGCTCCGGTCCTTACTATGTCTGCATGGCACACATAAACAGTACATCGGTGGTATTAAAATTTCACGAGAAGTGTTAGGAAAAAATGTTTAAAAAGGCTCCTTGAAGGGAAACAATAGTGAAAAAAAAAAGTTGAAGAACATTGCTGAATTAAAGAAGTTAGACTGAAAAAGCTGCATGTTGTCTGATGCTATTTATTTGACATTCTGGAAAAGGCAAAACTATAGGGATGGAGAACAGATCAGTGGTTGCCAGTGACTGGGGATAGGCGACTGGCTATGAAGGGGCAGCACCAGAGATTTTGAGGGTGCTGGGACATTCTATATCTGGATTGTGGTGCTTGTTCACAGCTGTATGCATTGGTCAACGCAAAAAAAAAAATGTACACACACTAAAAGCTGACTGTACATAAATTATACCTCAAAAACTTAACCAATAGAAAAAAAAAGATAGCTCAACACTTCCTCATTAAAGCGCAAAGGACAGCTAGCTGTTTAAACTCCCATTCCTTGGGAATTTTCTCTGGACTCCTCTGCCCAAGAGGTTGGAAAAGGAGATATTTGTTATGCAGCATATGACAGCTACAGAGAAGCCACTATGATGCAGCATCAGAATCCTTTGGGAAGCTTGGAAAGCTACAAATGCTCAGACCCTCTCCCCAAAGATCATGGTTCAGCAAGTGGGGGCTGGGGAAGCATCTCCCTCCTGATAAGCTCCTGACCCCCTTGGCAGACAGTGCTGCTGCTGACACAACAGCCATCACCTCCTCCTGACCACCAGAAGCCAGTGGAGATGGCCCCCCAGGGCTGGCGAGGAGCCACAGGCCTGCACCATCTTGGAGTCCCCTTCCCTGGGTCTCTGCTCAGGTTCTAGGGGTGATGATCCTCCCAAATAGAGAAGGAGACAAGTGGGATACAACCTTGCCCACCGTCCTAACCCTGCAGGCTCTGGACCAAGCATCACTCAAGCCAAGCCGGGCACCACAGGTGCAACTGCACCTGCTTCTGTCTCAGCCTTGACCTTCCTGCTGCACTGGGGACACACCATGCCCTGATGTGGCACTCTGAGGGTCATGGGAAGGCCACCTCGGCCTATTCACGGGCCATTCTGTGCTGTAAGCTGTGCAGGCCTGAGACCATGCCACTTGTTTACTGTGTCCCCAACACTTGGCACCCTGTTTGGGGCATGGAGGTGCAGGTTCCGACCCATTGGTTCTCTACCAGGTGACTAAGTCCCGGAGACATTGGTCATGTCTGGAGGCATTTTGAGTTGTCATCATAAAGGAGGCCAGGAATGCTGTTCGATGTCCTACAGCACACAGGACAACCCCAAACATGGAGATGGAGTGTCTGGTGAAGCCTGGCTCCAAACAGTGGGCTGGGGACTGAGGAGCTCTGGATCACACGGCACTGACTTCTCTACACAGATCATGGGTAGGTATGTGGCCTGGGCCACGGGCCCTGTCATGGCCATGGGAGGAGCAGGACATTGGTGGCCCTCTCGGTCTGCTGCTCAGGCCTCAGGGGCCACCACACAGGTCCTGGGTGGTCCACTGCCCCTTTCCTGATTCTGCTCCCTGAGAAGCACCTGTCCACACCAGGGCTGGGCAGAGCAGAGCCAGGCATCTGTCTGCACAGGGCCACAGTGTGGGTGCTGAGGGAACCCGAGTAGAGTATTTGTCTCCTGCAATAGCACTGTTTCTGCTGCACAGCTGCTGGTCACCCACACCCCCTGAAGGCTTAGCCTGCAGGCCACCAAGCTGTAGCTGACAGAGCAGACACTTCTTATTCCCAATTACAGTATCAGGCAAACTAATGGCACTGTGGTTTTCTTCTATTCTCTAAATGCTTCTGAGAACACACAGCCAAATTACATTCCAGATCTTCTCCCAAAAATAAAGAGAGAGGTTAGCCTATGTTAACACTGGGATGGACCATGAATTATGAATTGGAGCACTTCCTCCTCGAACCAGGTGAGGGTTACATCAGGACACTCCCACAGCACTCTTAACAACTGGAACACGAAAGTAGTGGACAGAATAAAAGGCTTCCAAAAGAACATGACTCCTTTCTCTAAGCTCTGAGTCATAACTCTGGGCTGCTCAGACGCCATGATCATAAGGAACTTGGGAAATTCCAAGATTCCTGTGATCAAGTTCACCAAATGACAAAGGGACTGAGCAGGTTGCTGATCCTCTCCATCACTGTTCACAAGCACTAAAAAGTGACCTCGCAATGGCAAGAAAACCTCGCAACAGGCAACCCGCAAACTCAAAACCAGCCCTGAGACATCATCAGGGAGAAGACCAGATGGCTAAGGGAGGGGTCTTGACTGTCTGGGCCACAGCAGTAAACTCCAAGTTCTCGGTGAGAGAAAGCCTGGCATGTCAACTTGGCCTCTGGGCTAGTTCTGCATGAAGCAGGAATACCTGTGTCTAGCTTGTCAGACCATTGTGTGTGCTCCCCACCCTCCATGTTAGCCAGGAGGACCTGCCAGGTCCTGAGCTGCCTGGTTTCAGGGCAGGAGGGTGTTGGTGAGAAGGAATAGGGCAGCGATAGCTGTGAGCATCAGCCACAGTGAACCAGATGCCCAGACAGAGGGACCTGGGGTGTAGTCAGGAAGGGAGGTCCCAGTCTGGACCAAGGAATGAAGGAGTTTGAAACTCCCACTGCCACGAGGCCTCCAAACCTGTTCACACTCAGCAGCAGATGCTAGAGGCCTGAGCTGGATGGGCAGATATAACTGGATATACTGCCAGGCCTGTGTCATGTAGCTAAAAATATAATAAGGTCACTTGCAATAGTCTCGCGCAATGAGCATTCAACCTCGATACAGAAGAATCTCCAATGACTTGTGTCTAAAACATCCAATCACATCCTCTTCGCCTGAGTAGCAGAAAACAGAGCATGTCCAAGTATGCAGAGGTGGAGCCAGGATCCCTTCCAGTCCACACAACAGACTTACCCAACCTCACAGCAGCAAGGTGGCAAGTGAAGGCAGGTGCTGCCAACCATGAAGAAATATTTAAAGACCCTCCTAGGTCTACCTGTCCCCCCCCCCCCAATCAAGTACCACGTGGGCGTAGCTGGTCCCTAAAGTGGGTCATTCTGGTTCTTTGCTGGACTTGCAATGAATTAACCAACTGGAAGGTCCCTGATGAACTGCCTGACCATGCCCTTGACCAAGGGAAGCCAGCTGGTCGTAGGTC
>NW_006494614.1:61777575-61782663 GCF_000325575.1 Pteropus alecto
GGAAAATAATACGTACTCCAGATGACCAGCTGGGCAGAGGACAAGCCCTTGCTCTTTACTGCTGCAGGCCACTGCCAGCTGGACAAACCCCACGAGCTCTGGGGCCCCTCCTCGTACCAGAGATACAGACGATGTGAACGCAGGTGACAGCCCACAGCCTAGAGTTATTTTAGTCGTTATTAGTGGAAACCATGTGTAGACCCAAACACTGGAAAGGCAGGTTACATCATTCAGATCTGAGATTGGTTTATAATCAGAAGTGTTCGTCTTTGATCCATGTGCACTTTACAACGCTGAGTGGAGGCCTCAGACAGAGATGGAGTCCTGGAGAGCGAGCCTCAGGCTCTGGGTCAAATAGGCAGATTTTATTTAAACAATGGTGAAACTTAGAGAACAACAGCCTGCACAACGAGTTGTCCTTCATTGTCATTTTCCTCAAAACTTCATGGCCACCGTTATCACCATTCAGGGCTGGCCACACTTGGCACGAAAAAAAGTCACACTGCAAGACGGGGGATGGGCAACAACACTTTTAGGCTCCGTCCTAAAAAAAAGACAAGGAAACTGGGGCCGTGTCTTAACCTGACTGCAGGATCTACTAGAAGGATCTGGAAGGTGAGCCGTGGGCATTCATTTCTGACGAGATTCAGCTGACAGCACCAGGTGGCTGACCCCCGCTGCTGCCCAAGATAGACCCCACCTTCCCTGCTTGTCTCTCCTGGGTCCCCACTGAACCTCCTGGGAGAGCCAGTTTGCCATTTAGGCACTAGTGCCCCAAAGTCTGACGATGCTGACACTGGAAAGGAAAGGAAGGTCAAAGTTGCCAAATGTACTGAGGCTAGGGCAATGGGAATTTTTTTATTTAAAAAAAAAAAAAAAGTCAGGAAGAAATTAGGAAAACAGAGGACGCATTTCACAGGGCAGCTTGGGTTGGTCTCCTACATGAAGGCACCACAAAGCTCCCCCTTCCCTGGGGTTCCTCGCCCCCAGAGTGAGGACTCAGTGCAGTCTACCCAACAAGGATGAGCAACGGAGAGGGGGACAGTGTGCCCTGCCTCCGGGGAAGCATGCTTGTGGCTGCGTGGCGTGGAGACGGCACTCTGCAGGCTGGAAGGAGAGCTGAAACCCTCTTGGAGGCCTGCATGCATTTAGGGCTCTGTTCTTCCAGAAACACACATCAGCAGGGGTCCCCAAACGCAGGTGTCAACCCAATATGGGCATGCCAGCAGAAGGGTCAGTGCTCAGGGTCTCCATGTGGCACAATCCCCAGGAGGTTCTGGTCTCCAAAGTGCACCCCTATCAGCGACTTTTCTAGGAAACTGCCCTCTTGCCTGCGCAGGGCCCACACAGTCGTTGTGTGCAGTCACACCTGGCACCTTAACCTGGATTCTGACACCAGAGTGTGTGCGGGGGGAGGGGGCCATGTACGCACGAGGGGTGACTGAAACTGGCTGTAGAGACGGTTCTAAGCTGGAGAGGGGCCAAGGCAAGCACATGGGCACTGCCCAGAGCCCAGGGGAGGGGTGGTGTTTGCAGAGCCCCCAAGCTGCTCAAAGGCCAGCAGTGACGTTCTCTAGGGACCTGTTTTACTAGCCCTATTTCACTGAGTCAGAAACTGAGAGGGGGTGAGGTGCTTCTGTCCAAAATCCAAGCAAGTCAGTAGATAAACAGAAATTCGGGGCTGGGTTCCAAGCCCGACACCCCTGAGTCCCCAGGGCTCTTTCCACATACGCTGCCCCTCTGCACCTGCCCAGCTGCACACGTTCACCTCGCCCAGGCCCTCACAGGCCCACGGCCACTTTCACTTGCTTCCTACAGAGCAGAGGTGGAGCTGGCACCCTACACACTCGACCTCTTAGATCGGTCCAAGGCAAGAGACTCTGTTAAGTCATAAACTTCCCTGAAGGAGGATTCTGTTTTCCCTGGAAAACTGCCAGTGGGCCAAAGACAAACCCAGTTTCCCCAACTCAATTATTTCCATGCCCCTGCAGCCCATCTTCTCAATCAGTTCTGGTTCTTTTTCTTTCTTTCTTTTTTCTTTTCTTTTTTTTCTTTTTTTTGGTAAGAACATGCTCAGCTCAGCTTTCCCATCAGCTACTGACAAATACACAGGCGTATGTTGCACACTCTATAGAAAGTGCCTCAGGTGGCTGGGCCGAGACGCCTACAAGGAAGTGGGTGCTCTGATCAGAGGTCAAATCTCCAAAGTGCATGCTGCTGCTCTTCCCAGGCTGAGGGGTTGGGGGCCACCCCCTGGCGGGGAAGGAGGCCGTCAGGAGGTCAGGGACTGAATGTTCTTGAGCATCTCCTCGAAGGCCTGTGGGGACGGTGCGTCTGCATTCCGGAAGGTGGCCTGGACCCTACTGTATAGGCTGAAGGATTTCAGCTCTAGCCAAATGAACCCAAAGCGGTCATTGTCAAACAGGATGAAGACCCCAGGGGTACGCTCGGGGCTGGTGAAGCCATGGCCGGCGATGAGACCCGTGCCGTAGAAACTGAAGAAAGAAAGAAGGAAAGCATGAGAGAGAGAGGAGTGAGAGGGGCCTCAAGGTGCATGCACTGGCCCACGTCAAGCACCCTGCCATCCTGTAGTGTTCTAAAACACCCTTCACTCCTTGCGAACCACTTTCCCTGCTTGCCAGCAAGAAGCTAAGAATCAGCAGGTGACAGCACTCCGATTGAGCCTGTCTTCATAGGGCCTCCACACAACTCTAAAGCTCCCAATGCACTGAGCCATGTGAGCAGAAGGGCAAGGCTCTGGGCATCTGGGGAGACAGATGTTCAATTACAGAGCGCCTGGGCAGGCGTGCTGGGCTCATCCCATCGACCACTGCTGTCTACCAGCTTACTCAACTAAAGGAAGGGGGTCTCAGGCAGTCCCACCTCATGACACTGTCTCAAAGCATACATCTTCATAATGCAGACTCTGAAAAATCTTAATTCCTGGGATAGTTGAGTCAACATATAAACAACTCAAATATAATCGATAAAGACCTATCAGCATGCAATTGACATTAACTCATAAGGGAGAATTTTCTAATGCCCATTATGGCCAAGTTTTGAGATTAATATCAGGCTGAAATACATTTATGTCTTTCTTGCAAAGAACTTGATACTTCCAATGGATGAGGAGAAGTTAGAAGCTGGCCTGAATCTCCCAGCACGTGGAATAGCACCCGAGACCCCACCCTGGCCAGCCATACTGAGGCACTGCTGGGCAGGAGAGGGGAGAGAAGCCCTGTGAATGAGGCTCTGGTTCACAGGATTTGTTGGTGGGGAAAGAAGCACCACAGCACACAGAGAGGCGAAGCAACGCTCACCGGGCTTAAGAACACACAGCAGATGTCTCCTGCCCAGGCACTGTGACAAGTCCTTGCCAACACATAAACCAGACAGGGAAGGAACACAGCATGCCCCTCCCAAGCCACAGAGCCCCTAATGTTCAGCACAAGAGTAGAGGACAACCCTGCAGCTCTGGCAGGGGGCTGGACAGGAGCTTCCAGGCAGGCTGGCCCCAGCATACTGGTGAGCTGATGGGCTCTTGGCTGGCCATGACCTACTGGGAGTTGTCAAGTTATTTAGGGATAACAGAGGCTTTTTCTTTTATGACCCTTCAAACGGGGATGTAATATACAGCCTAGAGAAAATAATCAACATTATCCTAATAACTTTGTATGGTGACAGATGATTACTAGACTTACTGTGGTGATCACAGTGTAAGGAATATAAATGTTGAATCACTATGTTGTATACCTAAAATTAACATAATATTGTGTATCAACGATACTTCAATAAAAATTTTAAAATATTACAAAAAAATTTATATCGAGTCGAATTATATTGGAATGCTATTTGTATGTCTCCCTCTGGAAAACCCCAATTCAGCCACTGTTATCATAATTCTATAACTGGAAGAAAAGGTAATGAATTTTTTCCACCAAGCTCATGTTGACACCTAAATCCCCTTCAGCATGCTGGCCACACTACACTGTTAGTCTCTGTGTAAATGCCACTTAGACCACTGCTGGCACATGAGACAACAGTTAGCCCAGAGGTAAAGGGGAACAATCTTTTATACATAACTTGACAAGGGTGGAGAGAGTCAGTTATAATGTCAAGAGAATGACAGATTATTCCGTCAAATGTCTGCTGGGACAATTGTCCAGGAGAACTTTCTGTTATGATAGAATGTTCTGGATCTACATGTTTGACACAGAAGCCATCAGCCACGTGGGGCTACGGAGCACTTGAAATGCAGCCAGTGCAACTGAGAATCTGAATTTTTAATTTTATTCATTTTAGTTAAACTTAAATAGCCCTAAAATATAGGGGACTAGGACAAGGGACTTGTAATTCATCTACTAGGGAGTGGCCTGGATGACAGAGGTAGGCCTGAGTGGCTAAAGGCAGTGGCCCGAGACAAAACCATAAGGACAGAGAGCCAGGCAAAAAACTGGCAGCCTAGAGCAGGCCTTGTCCCAGATCAGTGACCCTGACCTCTGCAGGGAGAGAAGTAGCAATGCCAGCCCCTTTGCACATGCTGTCTGGGGCTGGGGTTCGCTTCAGTGGTCACTGAGATGCTGGTCCAAAGTAGCAGGGGAAGACAGAAAAATAACTGAGAGAAAGAAGAAAGGAAGGAAGGGAGGGAAGAAGGAAGAAAGGAATGAAAGAAGGAAGGAGGGAAGGAAGGAAGGAAAGAAGGAGGGAGGGAGGGAGGGAGGGAGGGAGGAAGGAAAGAAGGAAGGAAGGAAGAAAAAGAAGAAGAGAAAGAAAGAAGAAAAGTCACCCAAATAAAAAAAGAAATAAGTAAAACTCTCTGTTGAGAGAGGACATGGTCTTTTACATATATATTTTTTTAATTGAGATATAATTGACATATAACATTGTACTAGTTTCTCATGTACAACATAATAATTTGACATTTGTTTATATTGTGGAATGATCACCACAATAAATCTAGTTAATATCCATCACTACACACTGTTAACATTTTTCTTGTGAAGATTTACTCTATTGGCAACATTCCAATATGTTAAAAAAAATCATTAACTATAATCAACTTGCTATGCATTGCATTCCTAGTCTTAT
>NW_006494614.1:61783980-61792351 GCF_000325575.1 Pteropus alecto
GGCCCTGGCATGCTTCCCATGGAAGCTGAGCATGACAATCTCCAGGCCGTGGCTGCCATAGGTGCCTTTGAAGAGGCCCGGCCTGATGAGGTCGTCCGGGTGGCTGGGCGGGAGGTAGATGCGGCGGTAGGTCAGGCAGTTGCTGTGGGGGGAGCGGGCAGCATGAGAGCATGGCAGAGAGGCATGGGGGGCAGCAGGGCAGTGCCCATGCACCTCCCTGCTCTGCCACGGAGGGTCAGCGGAGCAGGGCAGCCCAGTGTGGTCAGGCCAGAGAGGAGCAGCGACACTCCACGGTTCTGAGCCAGGCTCACCCCTAGCCACATGTGCATGGCACCCTGACACCTTCTCTGATTCCAATAGGGCTTAACAGGGGCTCATGTGTCTCTGCTGGGAGCCCCAAGGCAGCTGGGGTGGAGAGAAAGAAATGCCACTCCTGTTCTGTCACCCTGGGACTGCACAAAGGACATGGCAAAAGAGGCTAAACAGGGGCTGTGGGCACAGGCACAGACGGTGAGAAAGCAGGCCTCCCGGGAAGACATGGGAAACGAGCCTGATGATCCGGCGCAAACACCCGGCCCGCCAGAGCACAGCTGGTGGATGATGACGACACATCAGACAGAAAACAAACAAGGGGTAGTCGGGAGGTAGGGATGGGGACTATGCTCACGGTACCCACAGAGGGCGACAGTGAGTTCACAGTCTTCTCGCAGAGAGGGACTGCACTCAGAGCACTCTCAGAGAAGGGCTATGCTCTCAGTACCTACAGAGAGGAGGCTGTGCTCACGGTACCCAGGGGTTGGGGGTGGGAAGGCTTGAGCTCACAGTACCCATGGGTCGGGGGGTGCTGCGCTCATGGTACGCATGCGGGGGTAGGGGCTGCGCTCACGGTACCCACGGAGGGGCTGCACTTACTCGTACTGACTGGTATAGATGAACTTCATTAGGATGAGCTCCTGCATGTGCTCGTGGAAAATGTCCTCCAGTGTCCGCCCCCATTCTTCCCTCAGCCAGGTTCGGAATTCCTTCCAAGAGAACACAGGTCATGAAAACCACCATGACAGAGGGGTCTGGAGAGGTTGCTCACTGTGAGGATAAGTGGACAAAGCAGCATTTTTATAGCTATGGGTGATGCCTTGGAACCCACCTGGGAAGATGCATAGAGACATGGCTGGCAGAAGAATAGGCAGCTGCCATGCGTTTGGTCTCCCAGCACCTGCCTCCCTTTCTATGGAGGCATGCCAGCAACAAAAAGCGAGGGGCTCTGGTCCTTGCTTTCCCAGAGCACACGGGCCCAGACTTCAGGGGAAGCAGCAGGGACACGGGGTCCCTTCAGGCAAGGCTGGGGCCAGAGCCCATGTCCAGAACTCCCAGAGAACAGCCAAGTGAGTCTCGCTTCCACGCTCACCCACGAAACAGGAGATGTCTAAACTGAGCTGGCTCGACACAGTCTCTGAGCCTGGTTATTGGGCTTCTGAAAGAGCGAGAAGACAGGACTCTGTTGCTAAACCCTAGGCTGGTCACGTCGGCCAGAGCTGCTTTCTGTGGCTGCCAATGAGGAATACGACAAGTACAGCCAGGGTGGAGAGACTGTGGGTGAATTTTTCTTTCTCAAACGTGCCTTCATAGTTATATTGTATGTTCAGTAAGTATATGTGTGAAAAGGGAGTTTTTCACAAATGCCACATCCCCAAAGCTCAATAATTCATTATGGAATCAAAGAATGTGAAGGATCTTTAGTGCTTAATAGCTTGATTCTACACATTTAACTTAATTAATCCACAGATCTGAGTTCTTAATTTAATATATGTAGTGTTTCTAATGATCATCTAGAATTAGCTCTACAAATAGAAGCAACAGCAATTTACCAAAAAAAAGAGGTACAATCTGTCAATTGCTTTAATATGTTACTGCCCAAACTCCCACAAAGAACAGAAATTACTAGAGCGACTGAACTAAACTATTAGGACTACAAAATCAATACATAAAACCAACTAAATTTTTATATACTAGTAGCACAGAATTGGAGAATAAAAATTTTAAATCCTATTTGCAACAACCACCTCAAAAAAAAAAAAAACAACCCACAAAATATGTGCAAGACTTCCACTCTGAAAACCCCAAGACTCCGCTGAACGGAAGAGGCCGAATAATAGTCAGAGGTATCTACAGACTGGAAGATGCAGCATTAGGTCAACAACACTCCAAAATGATCTACAGGTTTAGCGCCAATCAAATCCCACCAGGCTAAGTTTTCTGTAGAAACCAACAAGCTGATTCTGAAATTTTTATGGAAATGAAAAGAACCTAAAATATCCAAAGCAATCTTGCAAAAGAACAAAGCTAGATGACCCTCACTAGCTCATGTTGTGACTCACTCTAAGGCTACAGTAATCAAGACGTTGGTATGAGTGTAAGAATGGACAAAGACATCAATGGAATTAAACAGAGAGCCTGGAAACAGACACACATTTATTTTTGAAAAAGTATCCAAGCAACCCAATGGGGAAAGGAAAGCCTTTAGTACAAATGATGCTTGAACAACTGGACATCTATACAAAGAAAAAGAAACATGACTCCTGCCTCATACCATTCACAAGAAAAAATTCAAGATGGGTCTCAAACCTAAGCATAACATGAAGCCACCATACCTCAAAAAAAAAAGAAAAAGAAAGAGAGCCTCTCTGCAACTTCGAAGTAGGCTAAGTTTTTTAGGACACAGAAAACTATAACCATAAAAGAAAAAAATGGACAAATTAGAGTTCACCAAAGTTAAAACCTTCCATTTAAATGGCTGAATCCATGGAGGAAAGGCCCTAAAAAAAGAAAAAGTCAGATATATAACTAACAGATAGAAATGGAAGTGAATGTAATGAACAAGGATTTCAATGCTGGCATGGTGAATCATCAGACTTGAGCTAAATACCATGAAGAAGATGGCTTGCGAATAGTTGTAATCATATTTACTTTGCACGAAAAGGTCAAAATCATTAGGAATACCAACCAGACTCAAATACTCAGAACAAAGAACTCTGAGATGCATACGTTTATTATGAAATAATATTATAAGGTATGTAGGCACAAGGAAAAACACAAGAGCCTGGAACATAAAAGACAAGAATAAGCTTAATATTGATCCAGGACTGGCTCACCGTGTGCCGGCACAACACAATCATCGTCTTAATCTGCACAAAGGCCTAGGAGATGGGTGCTAACATTTCTCCCGTTCTACAGAGATTTGGGCCTGTAAAAGTTGAGAAACCTTTCCACTTAGTAAGTGGCAGAATCAGAGCTAACCCAAAGGCCACATGCTAACCGGTGCTGCCTCCACCAGGATCAACACCAGGGCCGGCGGGAGCGTGGGAGGCAGGTCTCACTGCCCTGGTGGGCTGTACATAAGGAGCAGCAAACTGGCAACATGGAACAATAATTTGGAACATCTTCGGGCCTTTTACCTGTCAATTCCATTTCTGCATGACCCAAAATCCAGATACGGTTTCTGCATAGAGTTCAGAGAGCGGGGTTACAGTAATAACACCTGGCATCCTCTCACATGGCTCCGGCCAGGCCTGGTGCTGTCATTCACATGTGGTGCCCTACTCAATCTTCCAAAACCACTCAGAGTCCGCAGGTCATCATGGGGCCCTATTTTACAGATAAGGACTGAGGCTCTCAGAGGGAAAGTCACTCAAGCACGTGATCAGGAGGGTAATGGGACACGTGAACATCTGAGCACAAACCCCAGGTCCAAATGTAGGAGAATGGTTACATCTGATTACATCGCAGCAAGATGATGGAATACTATGCTGCACATAGCATTTAATATAAAAATAAAGCTTAAAGAGTTCCAATAAGACTGGAAAATATCTATGGAATAAGAGTTATGCTAAAAAAAAAGATCCAACTTAAACAAAGTCAGATTGTAATTACATCAGAAATGCTAAAATACATAAAGGAAGCTGGAGAATGGGCTTGGAGATGGTTCCTAGCTGCTATATTAGCCCTCTTGCCTTCGTGTTCTATTTGATGATGATAGGCATAATTTTAGTAACTGGGTGATTACTTCCCCATCTTTGCTCCTCCCTGCATCCCCCAGATTTCTGGAAGCCTCAGGCTGGGAATCCTTTACAGGCAGGGGCAGGGAAAGACGGTAGCGACTGGGCCTTGTGCTGTCATCTATGAAGACAAGCCAGGTCGTGTCTGCACTGGAGTCAGAATCCGGCAGCCTGACACTGTGCTGCTTACAGGGACCCAGAAGATGCAGCTTCAATCTGTGGGAGGGTCACATGAGAGGTGCCTGTGAGGCTCAGGCCAATGACCCTGCAGCCCTAAGGTACCAGCTAAGGTTCTAGGTCACACTACAGGATAGCCTGGACTTGGCCTTCGAAAGTACGCACAGCTGGCAGAATTCCTGGAACTAGAGTTTGCGTACAAGGAAGTGGGAGGGTTGGCAAACCCTGTGGATGTAGTTTACTAACAAATGACCTCGCAGGGCTGGCTTCTGGTGTTGATGAAGGCTGGAGCCCACATGAAGGGCTGGGGGAGGACGATTCACTGGTTCCTTCACAGGCAGGATGCTAAAGAAATCACGAGCTAACATAAGCCATCAGAGACTCAGAAACTGGCTGAGAAGTGCACTTCCAACAAATACCTAGAAGCTGCAATGAGCATTCTATATTTTAAAAGTTCAAGTTCTTCTTAAGAATATTTTGAAATGGCAATATGACTTAGATCCTCAGAAAACTGAAACTCAAAGACAAGACAAAATTACTTGAGCAAACAAAAAGAAGCACAAACTCCTGGGTAGCAATGGCATGCAGGTTTATCCATTATGCTACCTAAAAACAGCCCTCTGATCTCCCTGCAACTCACCTCTAAGAAGAAGCCTGCACAGCCCATCGGAGATTTCCCCAAAGGAGCGAAGGAGAACTAACGAGAGAAAACTATTTCTTTTTGGTCATTCATTCTGAGGGGTAGTGGGAAATAAGAACTCGTGTTTGTGTACACATATGCACATGAGGCCATTTCTGACAAAAGGGTAAGATGTGCTTTCTGTGCCAACAACGTGAGGATGAACCATGGGATGGGATAAAGTCCTCTTGTTGGTGGCATGCCAGTGATGTCAAACCATTCAAACTCACATCTGCTCCATGTGCACAGAAGGGGTACAGGCTCACCTCCTGCCTCCCACCAGACATCCTATGGTGGTCCGTCTGGTTGCACTTGGTGGAGAACTCATCCTTCTTCACAATCTTGAGTATTCATGACAAAGGAGAGAGGGGAACGAGTCAAAGTCCTCTTGTTGGTGGCATGCTGGTGATGTCAAACCATTCAAACTCACATCTGCTCCATGTGCACAGAAGGGATACAGGCTCACCTCCTGCCTCCCACCAGACATCCTGTGGTGGTCCGTCTGGTTGCACTTGGTGGAGAACTCATCCTTCTTCACAATCTTGAGTATTCATGACAAAGAAGAGAGGGGAACGAGTCAGTCATGACGCCCTCACCCAAAGATGAGCCCCTCCTCACCGATGTACCCCACTCAGCTACAGAAGCTCAAGATGCCACCAAATTGTGGCTGGTCCACAGAGGGAAGCTCAGAACCACCCTGAGCACACACCTTCTTTTCAAGGAGGGGTGCATCCAAGGGGGAGGCATTTGTGCTTTCCCAGGAGGATTCTTAGAGCAGCAAAAGGAGGCTGTCATTTGGAGTGTGTCAGATAACACACTTGCCAGAACAGTATCACAGTGTCTTATTCTAAGCTGACTTCTTGCAAAGAGGTTTTGCAAAAGGAACATTGAGGAATTGTGGATGGAAAGAACAAATGGTTTTAACTGGATGCAGAACCAATGGAGGGTTCCAGCAAGTGATTCTTTGGGGAGTTACATCACAGCACCAAAGCATAAATAATACACAGAAGGTGTGGGGGTAGTGCCCCCATCTCCTCATGTTTCCCCTGATCTATATAGACACAGGCTCACAGCTAGGAATATCTCCGCAAACTCAGCTGGCACTAGGACTGGGAATTGCAGAGGACACCTTACCCCTAGCCTGCACACAGCTGCCATGTCTAAGGGAGTCCCGAGCACACACTCACCTGGATGTGGCCATTGTGGGGCCCTCTATGGCCATACATGCACTCCACCGTGGCAGACTTCCTCTCCATCAGATGAATTCTGAACAAGGGCTTGAATCGCATTGGGTCATCCACGTGAGGGTCGTGGGGAGGCAGGTACATCCAACCAATAATGAACAAACCATCTACCTGTGGCGAGGAGAAAGGGCGCATGGCCACGTGAGGGTTAGGATGAAGCACGGAGGCAAAGGTTCCCCTGCAGCTGTCCACGATGTCCACCCATGTTGCCACACTCCAGTCTCACGCAGAACCTCAGGACCAGCGGACATCATAATGCCCCTGACCGAGCCCTTGATCAAGCGCATGGCGACAAGCATAGCCCTGTCTACCAAGTGTTTGTTGATTAGAAAGTAAAATATCCTGACTAAAGTTGATAATGCTGTATTATATTACTGAAATTGGCTAAGAGAGTAAAACTTAAATGTTCTCATTAAAAAATGTAAAAAATATGAGATGATGGATGTTAATTAACTAGATGGTGGGAATCCTTTCACAATGTATACTATATCAAATCACCATGACATGTACTTTATATATCTTATAATTTTATTTGTCAATTATACCTCAATCAAGCTGAAAAAATTTAATTTTTTAAATAGAAAAAAAGTTGACATGAATCTAAAAGAAAGCCTTTTAGTGAGAACTTCCAGCTCTAAAACGGGTGGTGAAGGGCTGGGGGCAAGCTAAAGGACACAAGAAAGAAGCAAGCAGAATAATCCAGAAAGTGAGACGCCCAATAGGACAACTGACTTGAGAAAAAATGGGGGTGCTGCTTTCAACAAGAGAGATTCATGAGGCAAAACAAACAAATGCAACGAGAGAGCCTGGTTTAGGTCCTGATTTGAATGAACCAGCTATCAAAAGGCAATTTTGAGACATTCCAGGAATCTCACATATGGACCGGGTCTCAGGTAGTATCAAGGAATTACTACCACTTTTGTAAGGTGTGATAAGGATATGGTGGATATGTAGGAAAATGCTCACATTTTAGAAATCTACACTGAAGTATGAACAGGTGAAATGACACAGACCTAGGATTTGCTTTAAAATGCCTGAAAACAAAATGTCAAGGGGAAGAGACAGATGCCACAAACTTGGCACACTATCGATGACTGATGAATCAGGTGGTGGGCATCCGTAGGAGTTCGCACTACCATTCTCGCTATTCTTGTACGTGTTTGAAATGACGAGTCTTAGAAAGTGATGGAGCGCAGATCAGAGGACAGCGCAGTCCCCACACACTGGAGCTCGGTACAAGGGCACACATGTCCTTGGTGGAGGGACAGGGGAGGCCTCTGAAGCCCCATTAGGGATGACCCAGCAGTTGCTCCTGCCTTCCCAGGAGAGCCTGGATCCACAGCTTCTAGCTCTAACGACAGAGGAGGAGAGAATTTAATCATTTCTGTGGCTAATTGGTTTGAGACAAGAGCCAATTGCCGTTGTTTAGTCATGGGCTCTATTTTCCCCTAATTATCCTGTGCTTTCAGAAGCTGTACTTTTTTTTTTACTCTATTACTCACTGCTAGTAAGAAAAACAATTATCATCCTCCCTGACTAAAAGGAAAGAAATCTTCCCATGCTGGGAGCTGTCTGGCTTGTCCCTGAGAGAATGTTCTAAAAGCCAAGCTTTTCCCCAGTGATGTTAAACATATGTAAAGCATGTTTCTTAATGAATGTTGCCACCTAATATGAAGAATATAAAGCAATATTTATCCCTGCCCAAAACCCCATCTGATGGGCAAAATACACAGTGATAGGAGTAACCAGAATCACCAGGTGACCCATCTGGACCAGGTTTGGGAGAACCACACCGAGGCTGTCCAGGGGCCCCAGTGGCCATTGCAAAGCAGACCCGCCACCGTTACATGATGTGCAGTCAGTCCCCCGGAATCGGCTTCCAGCATGTGCCAGAAGGAAGAAAAACAGAATCAGAACACCAGTGCTTCCCAAGGGGCACCTGACTTTGTTTTCACTGAAGCATCCGCTACAGCAACGCCAGGGTCCAGGCACCTGCCCGGAGCTCAGTAAAGAATAACTGCGCATGCCCAGCCCCAGGGCTTCTGTTCACAGCACATGCAAGACTCGCGGTGGGGGAAGACAGCTGCTCCACAGAGAACCAGCTAGGGCTGGAAAAAAGTAACTAGTTAAGAAGTTCCTTGTGATTACTCTCATGTCGTATATAAAGCCCCTCTAGTAGAAAAGGCACTACTATGTGGGTCAGCAGTCCTGACTTCACC
>NW_006494614.1:61792373-61810727 GCF_000325575.1 Pteropus alecto
TCAGCAGTCCCGTACTGTCCGATATCTGGCTGCCACAATCCCAAAATGTGTCTGTATCGGTGGAGCACTGCAGGGAGAGAGAAAGAGCAGGTCTTCATTTTAGAACCAGCCAGTCTTCATTTCACAGTAAATCAGAAGAAAGGGCATAAGGAGGGAGAGAGAGTTATGAAATTATGAAGGCTTGTTACAGAGCCTTGTAAACAAATGTGGATTTAAGCAAATCCACCTACGAGTTTCTAAAGAATTCTAAGAATACAAATATCTTTAAAAAGTATAATAAAACAGACAACTGGGTCATTTTTAAACCCAGTCTCTACATGAGCAGCTCCAATGACAAAGAACTGCTGTCTTGCAAGATGCAAACTGAGTGCCCTTGTGAAGTGATGAGCCTCTGTCAGTTTACACAACTGAGGAAGCGTGGGATTCTTTAACAGGAGGGGCAGAGTCCAAAATGTCATGGGACTGTAGATAAAGAATTAAATTGGGTCAGTGGCGGGGAGATAGATAAGGGTAAAAGGGGTCAAATATTTGGTGACAGAAGGAAATCAACTCTGGGTGGTGAACATACATGCAATATATATATGACTGGCTGTTGAATGACACACCTGAAACTTATTTGATTTGTTAATTAATGCCACCTGAGTAATTTTTAATAAAAAATAAAATAAAATTTTACCTTTACCTTATTTCAAAAGGAACACATACATATTCATTGAAGACAACTGGAGGAAAGGAAACCCAGTACCAACCGAAATCCCACCACACAGAGATGACCAGCTGCAGTAAGCATTTTGGAAAATGTCCCTCACTTCGATTTCCTTTGTACATGGATTTGCTGAGTGAATGAAATGAATGAATGAGCGACTAACTCAGGCAGGGCCCTGACTGCCAGGTAAAGGCACTATGTGGTGCCTTTATGTGCACAGATATTTGGTCAAACATTATTCAGGGTGTGTTTGTGAGGGTGTTTCCAGATGAGATTCACATTTAAATCAGCGGACTGAGTAAAGCAGATTGTTCTCCCTAATGTGGGGGGCCTCATCCAATCAGATGGAGGCCCTGATAGAAGAAGGCTGACCTTCCCGCCAGTAAGAGGGAACTCCTCCTGCCTGGCTGCCAGAGCTGTCATGTTTTTCATAACTTTGAACTCCAACTAAAGCATGGGCTCTTCCTGAATAAAACAAAAAGCTAAGCCTCCCACGAAGAAGCAGACATTTCCTCCTGCCTGACTGCCCTGAGCTGGGATGTTGGTTAAAAGTGGCCTATCTCCTCACCGTGTGGTTAAGCAATGTTCCACCAAATTCCTTGTCCTTACTAGAGCAATCTGGAGCACTGTTAGGATTCTAACCCACAAGAGTTATTTTTAAGTTCAAAACGCACTTTGACAGTCAGCATCAATTTGCACAGAAAGATATGTTAGATAACGTCATAAGAACAACACACCACCCACGATGCTCCCAATGTCCTATAGACATGAATTATCAAGAATATCAATGGGAGGTGAACATACAGTGTAAATATACATATGCCTTACTGTTAAAGTGTACAGCTGAAACTAATTTGATTTCATTAACCACTGTCACCATAAAAATAAATTAATTAATTTAAAAGAAAAAGAATATCAGGCAGCAACATATGGCCTGATACTGAGAAAAATAAACAAAAATGACAGCAAAAGGAGCTAATCTGAGGCCACAAGCTCCTACCAGTCAGAATCTACAGACTTCGGGGATGCTGACCTGCTTCTCTCTGGGACAGTGTGTTACTCTGGAGACTGGTGATCCTCTTTGGTCCAAGAGAATGCAGACCAGAGGGTTTCAAGAGAGCAGGGGAACCCAGTTCTCAACAGCTCCAGGAAGTGGTGCAAGTGGATAAGGGAGACAGAAACCGTGCCAGGTTCCAAGTACCTCACAAGCATCAATTGTCATGGCAGACTTTTCTGGACGATCTGGCTAACGCTGAGAGGAGAAATTCTGCACCGCCCTCCATTAGAACACACTAGGAGTACTGGAATACTATGCACCTGCGCATACAGAGGTTTCAAACCCGGGTTGAAATGGCTTTTCTCTTTTCATGCATGTGAACTTTACCCTGATGGAGGTAGTCATGGAGGTAGCAGACCACTCACAGTTTAAATATGCCCACAGAGAAATGCAACCAGTGCTGACAACTGGTGATTTTCATTATTTTTTCTGGATCTTCTAAGTTTTCTACAATGATTACTATATTTTTATAACTGCACCCAAACTTTAGAGGCGACAGCAGTCTCCAATTAGAACAAGTCTGTTCTAAGCTGTTACCTACCAGCAGCTGGGGGACATCACAATATGTGGCTAAAAAGTCCAGATGCTCTGGAAGTTGTCTTCTAGAAGCACGGTGAAAAATCTGGACTCATGACTCATCCTTTTAAGCTAGAAAACTTCTGACCACCCTTTGGGGATAAAAAGAACACACCCCCAACATAACTCTAGCACTTCCTAAGTCCCGGCCCCTGAGCATCTCAGAACTGGGTCAGAGTCCTATTTTCGATCTCAGGTATAAGTTCCAGATAGACTGTTGTTCTAGAAGAATCCTGTGACAGATGTATGATGTAATGAGCCTCTAAGTGCTCGTCCATTTGTATTTAAAAGCCCATGCCAGGCTGTTCCCAACAGCTGTGGCAATTGATCGACTATTCTCATCAATAAGTGCTACGTCATGTCCTCTTCCATGGGCCTGGAGAAGGCACCTTCGCTCACTGACTGCTAAGCAGGGAGGGTGGGCCAGTCTATGACAAAATGTTCTAGATGATCTACTGCCAAGAGGATTTGGAAAAGAACAGAATTTGTGCCTTCAGACTTAGCCTGCCCCACCCCCCTTGCCGTCCAACCGCAGCTGCCCCAGCTCCTCCTGACAGCTCCCATACACTGACAAGCCCCTCTCACCAGCGGTCTTCACTCAAGCAGTACAGCTCCGGGCTTGATGACACAGACTCTGTGGGTGGTGTCAGCAGTTGTGTACAGTGCTCAGATGGCACCCCAAAGCATGCTGACCAGTCCTAGTATCTGTGCACTGACTCCGGGATGGTCCCCTAAGTAAAATGGGACCTGTAAACACATTACCTACATGTCCAGAGTCTGACAGGGGTCAGGAGAAATTCCATTAATGACTCTATTCCTTCTCTTCTGAGTAGATTTTGTTAGAAATTGTGTACTTATAAGACTCAGAAGTGGTTCTGCTCCACAAAGGCAATGCTGACACAGGGCACGCTCGGCCAGGCTGTGCTTCTACAAATGTAACATGGCTTTCAGTGCAAGAAGATATTTCTAATGTCTGTTTTGATACCCAAAATTCACGCTCTCCATCTCAGCTCAACCTAATAAAAAGCGGAGACAGCCTTAATCAGTATGGAATGTGGCTTAGGAAAATTTCCAGGGCTCAAGTAATGCCAATCAAAAGAACGACCGGGTTCTAAGTAATCAGCTGTTTCTACATACTTTTGTCTAGTTTGAGTAAATGTGTAACTTTTTTTAAATTCACATATGCCATCAAAACGTGATTGAATAACGAAGCCTAGAAGTAGGCTTCGTTTCCTTTTGGAATAGAAAGGTTTTAAGGCATCTACTCTGTTCTCTCCTCTCACCCTCGATAAATGATAAATGTTAAAATGTGCATCAACAGAGTGATCTTGCTGGTACTACCCAAAACTCAAAGATGCTGCGGAAACCTGGCCCGCATGTACATCTGCCCCAGGCCGCCTCTCAGGTATGATCCTGGCTATGGCCGAGACACAGAGAACACTGGAGAAAAGTGAAAAGACAGCAAAAGCCAAGGAGGTCAGCTCGCGCTTAAGACCAAAGCAACCGCGTGCTGTGAGTTAGAGGGCCCTCTCCATGCAGCCTCTTGCTGTGCTCCCCCGCTAAAGCCAAAGCAGCAGGAGGTACGTACGGCAGGTGTACACATCTCTGTACTCCATGTGCTCGTAATCGGGAAGAATTTTCATGAAACGTCCCGACTTCACGCGAGGGTTTATACCTGAACAGACACAGCAGGGAAAGGGCTAAGGATGGTTCCGCTTTCATGATGGTATAAACAGCTTTCACATGACTCAGCACTCTTCTCCCTCACCACGCTCATGCATTTCCCTTACATACTCAACCCTCCGTACCTTGGGAGGAAAGCACTTGCCAAAGATGAGAGGCCTGGCTGGAAAGAAAATGTTGTGACATATCTTCCTTTTAATCAACGGATTCACACCAGAAACTCATGATGGCAAGCTTGGGACGCAATCCGAGGTCATTCTCCTCCCTCAGCTGACATGGATCAATAGAGCTCACTGAGGTGGGACCGCAGAGATTGCGGCTCATGGATATTTGGGGTGACCATTTAGGGAACCCTTGTGCCTCAACTAAGATATCCAGCTTTCCTGGTGCACGCCTGGCATTTTCCTTTATGTGTGTCGTTGTTTTTGACTAAGGATGATGTCTGCCAGCTCCTAACTCAGATCTGCACTTCTAAATCAAGGCTGGCTCACTTTCTCACCTATGCCAGAAGCTAAGGTTGACTTTCTTCTATCACCTATTCCAGAAGCTAAGTAATTTTCTCCTGGATGAGGTCTTTGAAGCAAATTCACAAAAATAGTGTTCCTACACTGTGAAACCCTCTTTGGCCAGGGCAAATTAAATACTCTAGGATACTAAATAACAAACAATATGAATTATGCTCTGGATTTCCCAACCATTTTCAAAGGGTCGAGAATCAGCAGTCAAAGAAATTTCGGGATGTCCTCCTTCAGGTGCATGCACATGTGTCCCCTCACCACTGCCCTTGTCCCCGTCTCCCTGCCTACCTCCTGCCACACCATCTCCTGCTACTGGCAGCCACTACTCACATGTGGAGAAAAGACTGTTTCTTGACGTGGCTGTTGTCTGTTTTGCAAGCTGGCCCCGACTTAAGAGACTGTCTGATCATAACTGATTTTTAGACATAAATCAGCACTTCCTGCTATGTGCTAGTTCCTGGAACAGGTCGTCCTGACCTGGTCAAGCACGTAAAGTAATTTCCCATACCTGGTAGCATTCACGTATTTGTTCCCATGACTATCCCTTCCCCTGCCCCTTTACCCTCTATAATACTTTGGTGCCTGCCAGGTGCCACGGGTATCCACTTCGCCTTGTAGCGGTCCAAGACATGACTTGTATGTAAGTTTCCCTTAATAAACTCCATTAATTACCAGACTGGAGTGTCCAGCCTCTTTCTTCAAGTCTTTTCCCTGCCCTCTACTTATAGAGGTATATTTTCAGCCTTGGGGCTTTTCCTAGGGTCTGTGTAAATGAATACCACCTGCCTGCCCACCTGTGCCCAGATGTCTCCTCTACAGGACAGCTGCCAGCACAGCCCAACCAACCCCCTTTGCCCACATTATTTCCCAGTGCTCTCCTCTAAATGTCACTGCCCCTAAAGCCTAGCAGGCAGGGCACCAGCTTCCCGCCAGGATGCTGTTTTGACTGCTTGCAACTCTTAAAGAGAAAGCTGTCTTCATGTTGCTTTAAGATAATATTATCAAATGGCCTAACACATTCAAAAAGCACTTAGAAGATAAGAACTTGTCTTATTAGATACTTATGGAAGCCAGTTGGCCATCCACAAACGCCAGGAAACCTTTCTTATGTGTGCGTACATAAGAGACTGTTACAGCGAGAGTTTGGCTCTGACTCTCACACCAATGCTAACAGCAAAGATGAATCCCTCCACCTCTACGCTCAGGCTAGATTTACCACACCGAGCTCTAGGTGAACAAAGGAGGAATCGAAGGTGGAGCCAGGGCCATGGGATACTAAATAACAGATGACAGGGTGGGAGTGGAAGGTGGGGAGGAACCAGCTTCCTGCTTCTAGAACGCTAGGCTTTGCAGAAACCATAGAGCCATTGTTCTCCTGGCTGAGATGCGAAGACAGGGAGAAGTTACACTTTCAGGAGAGGTGACCGCTCGGGCCTCCCAGACCCATTTTCCCTGGAGAGATACAGGTCTTCTTGGGTTGGTGAGATGTGGAGCAGAGGCAAGAGAAGAAACCAAAGTCCGAACATGCATGGGGAAGGAGGAGTGGTAAGTCTCGGGCAGATCATTCTTGCACTGGGGTCCAGGGTCAGGGCCAGCAACGCAGGACACAGCAGCCGGGTTGAAAATGGTGGCTGAGGGCAAGGTGAAGCCTGAAGCCCACAGTAAAGGGGAAGAAGCTAGGAGTTGGCAGAACTGGATGTGGGATGTGGCAGGGCAGAGGGGTCCTGACAACAGCCCCTCCAAGGCTCCCTGAGGCAGGCAGGAGGGAACAACAGCTTGGAGGGCAAGGCCGAGCCACCAGGAATTGTGCATGTCATGGCTCCTCAGAAGATGACCCATGAGAAACTTAGACCATTTGACAAGAGATCACCTCAAGTATGAGCAAATTCTAATCCAGAAACACTAACCAATCCAACAACCCCAAAGGCCATGGGGCCATGGTGTGGAGAGGTCTCCACGGTATGAGGAAATAGCGAGGTGATGAAATCAGCCCGGAGACAGGGACTGAGCACCGCCCATGCCTCCCTGCAGAGCCGGCCGCTTTATGGAAACGCCATGCTCTACCTGTGCACGGAGCACAGACGAGTGAAGGAGGGCGTCTCAGAGGGGGACTCTGACAGAAGCAAATCCACGGAAAAAAGGGACTACACAAAGTGACACCAACCAGTCCCCAGACTCTGGAAGGAAGCTTCTAGCACTTCAGTGCACACTCGGCAACCTGGCTCACAGGGAAGCCCCACTGCCTGCCTACTCCTCAGTCCTGGACCACCGACGTTTCCATGGAGAAGCAGGGCCCTCAGTCCTTGGGCATGGCACTTAGTAAGGAGCATCACCTGGTTTAAGTTTTCAGTGGAGAACTGGGTGGGTGACATCAGCATTGACAGGAGCCTTAACAGCCTCATGCAGAGAGGCAGTGGAGAAAGGCCAGCAGTGAAGATGGCTGGGGAGAAACTGAGCGCTCACGAGTGTTGCTGGTGACTCTGGAAAGTAAAGGAGTGAAGGACGAGAAAGGGGGGGCGGTGCTGGGGGAGTCAACACACCTACAGGAAACTGAAGGGAAGACCAAGCAGAAGGGCTGGAGCGGTGTGGGGCCAGAGAAAGGGGTGGGCCCACAGGCAGCCCCGTTAGCTGAGGGGGTCGGTGGGAGCCTTGGCTTCATTTCCCAGTTACTATGAGCCATCCGCATATCTAATCAGAATCCAGAGAAAGGGACCTCTCTGGAAGCACCCCAGAGTTGCTTCCACGGCAGCCATGTTTCTCAGATCTAAAGGTCCTTGATGCCTAATAACCTGTGATAGGCTGAAAAATAAGGGTACTGACATGCCCAGAAAGGGAAACGAGAGAGCCACCCCATTAAATTTTAGTGCTATTACTACCAGTGCTGTCTTTAAAATCAATTACGGCTTTCAGAAGGTGTCTGAGAATGGAACTGTGGGCTTTGGGTCAAATTTATTATCCACTGCTGATGCTCACTGTCTGCTTTTAGAACAAATTAGGTGATAACAGATTAACTTACGCTTTGCGTAGACATCTCGACAAGACACGCCTGTGATCTCCAGCTTCCGCAAGTTTTCACAAACGCCATACTCTGTAACAAGAAATATTTGCTGGACATTACAATCAAGAAATCACAAAGCAACAGAAATAGATCGATGGGAGGGAAGGAGGGAGAAGGGAAAAGGGAGGGAGAGAAGGACGAGGGAGAGACAGAGGGAGACAGGGAGGGAGGGTACATGCCTAAGCCTTGACCTTGTCTTGCTAGTCTTATCCCACAAACCCCAAATCAGACAGTCCTCAACTTATGAATAAATATGGTGCGGTAGGAACTGTGGTCTGGAAACAATGCATGTTCCTATGAAAGTGAGATTGTCATTGATGTATGTCAGGGTTCTACAAAGCCCCTTAACTGCCAGTGTGGCTTACTGCGCTACTAATTCTGTTAAACAAAGAAACAAGTCCTATAATCAAAGACCCAGGTAAGACATTGGAAGGAAGAGCTGGACACTCTGTCCTTTTGCACAGGGCTCCCCTAGACTAGCAGTCAGAGAAGGGAATCCCTGACCCCCTCCCAACCTCCCCGTTCTCCCCCCTCGACTAGCTGACAGCACACCCTCCTACTTCTCCTCCTTGTCCCTACTCCCACCCCATCGCAGCCCCCCTTTGCAAAACTTCACCCCCCTGCCCCGACTCCAGCACTTCACAACCAAAACCTCGGGTCCTTCTGTTCAAGTCTCAGCAAGGCTTCTAAAGGAAAGCACTGTAATTGAATTAATCCACACTAATACAGAACTGCCTGTTGGTCAAGAGCGAATAATGACAACACCTGACTTGTACCAACCTTTGTGTATGCTGGGCACCATGCCAAGCCCCTGCCGGGTACCACTGCACTTCACCCTTACGGCAGCCTGTAAGAGGTGCTACTGTCATCTCCATTTTAACGACGAGAAAGCAGGGGCAGAGAGGTGACTGACTTGCACAAAGGAACATAGGCTTGTGAGGTGGGGCCCCAGAATCGAAGCCTGGATGGGAACGCTTCATGGTGGTGAGCACAGCCCTGGCACAAAGCATGTGTTCAGCAAGCATATGATGAGAAAGATAACTACGGCAGTAAGAGGTGCTACTGTCATCTCCATTTTAATGACGAGAAAGCAGGGGCAGAGAGGTGACTGACTTGCACAAAGGAACATAGGCTTGTGAGGTGGGGCCCCAGAATCGAAGCCTGGATGGGAACGCTTCATGGTGGTGAGCACAGCCCTGGCACAAAGCATGTGTTCAGCAAGCATATGATGAGAAAGATAACAGGGGACCCCTAGGACCCCACAGTAATAACCTCCATAACCTCAATCACTGTGCTCATACAAGTACAGGCATTCAACTGGGGCTTCACAGGACAGCTTGTGACAAAATCCCAACAACCACTTCTAAGGCCAGTACTATATCCCCATTGCACGGCAGGAAACCGAGGCTCAGTGAGGTTTGTGACTCAGCACATCACCTGAAACATGGACTGATGCAGTCTGGCCAGCAGCTGCAAAGGGCTTTCCACTTCGTCTCATCACTTTTGATAATATGTGTTAGTACTGCACACCCACAATTACATACAGAGCAAGACCTGAAAATGCATCCATTTCTGCTGTTGCTGATGGCAGCGCCTGAAGTCAAAAGCCAGGCCTTTTGCCAGGCATGGAGATTGTTCCTTGTGCATTCCTCTGTGCTCAGATTGCTGAGGGCTAGTAAACTGGTTTACGGTTTCTGTATCTGAGTCCAACGCATACTCTACCCTGATAGAAACAACCATTGCCTCTCATTAATCACTTGGGCTTTTGAATGATTCCAAGTTTTTATCTAGGATGACTACATCATGATAACTTTGTCAACAAATGGTATTGCTAACATCACGTAGGAGATGAACTTGCATAACCAGATAAAACATCCACAAAAATCCCATTAACACTCAGAAGAAAAGCAAAGTTAGGATGTAGTGCTAGTGGATACAGCAATCCTTAGTGAGCTTTTCTTAATGTTCCCAAAAGATGACAATTCACTGAAGTAGAATAATGTCATTCTGACCCAACTGTTCCTGTAGAAATATTTGGTATTTTCCCCATGATGGAAAAATCTTTGTGTGTTTTTTTTTTTTTAACATGATGGAAAAATCTTTGTGTGTGTGTGTGTGTGTGTTTTTAATAAGAGTAGCTAAGAACAATTCCACATCCTTTGATTGTTCTATAAACCTTCTCATAAGTGACCAAGGGAAAATGCCCTGAAAATAGCTGTAAGGCCAGTGTACTTGCCAGCACCATGTCACCTTCCTTCCAGAAAAACTAACAAGTGTTAACTCTATCCTTTGACACAAACCCCACCTGAGATAATTAAGTTAGGACACCAAACCATGTTGCCTATCGCTGCTCTTCAAGTATGGGATTTGGAGTTGCAGGCTCTCAATTCAAAACGTTTCCCTGCTAATCTAATACATAAGGTAATTTATGAAATTCGTTTTTGAAAGTGTTTACTCCAAGGATGGTAACAAAGTATTAAAAAAGTTGGGAAAGGGGAGTAAAAATGGGTGAGCTGGACTTAAGGAAATTTATAAAATTACATGGTCACACTCTGGAAAAGAGTCGGGCATTTCCTCAAAAAATTAAACACAGAATTACCATATGGTCCAGTTATTATTCTACTTCTGGGTATATACCCTAAAGAAATGAAACCAGGGGCTCAAGCATTTGTATTTGTACACCAATGTTCACAGCAGCATTATTCACAATAGCCAAATGGTAGAAGCAACCCATTAGTGTCCTTTAGTGTCCACTAATGGATGAATGTGTAAGCAAAATGTGATCCATCTATAGAGTGGAATATTATTCAGTCTTTAAAAGGTAGGAAATTCCAACACATACTACAACATGGGTGAACCTTGAGGACATTATGCTGAATAAGATGAGCCAGTCACAAAAGGACAAACACTGTATGACTCCATTTACATAAGGTTCCTAGAGGAGTCGCATTCATAGAGGCAGAAAGGAGAATGCTGGTTGCCAGGGACTGGGGAAGGGAAAACGGGGAGTTGGGAGTTAGAGTTGGGACTGTTTCAGTTTGGGAAGATGGAAAGAGCTATGGAGATGGATGGAGGTGATGGCTGCATAACGATGTGAATGTACTTAATGCCACTCAACCGTACACTTAAAAATGGTTAAGATAGTTAATTTTATTTTATGTATATGTTACCACAATAAAAAATTAAATTGATACTTCAACCATTCTAATTAGAAATTTTCCAAAATGCTATTTAAAAGATGTTTTGCCTAGAGGAAAAAAACAGCCCAATAGTTTGGCCTGAGTCAAGTCAATGCTGAAGCTGCACCTAACTGCCAGGGGCTGCCAACCTCTCATCACTCACTTACTGTCCAACGAGGCCAGCACTGTGTGATGGGGCTTACCAAAAACTCTCTGTCCCCATAGCACATTTCTGAATATGCCTGAAATCTACTTGGTCTCTATGGGTGAGAATAGGTTAGAAGAGTTTTTTCTCTGCCTCTTTTCTACTCTCTCACCCCCACAGGAGAACCGAAGGGACATGCATCTGCTTCTTGAAGCTCCGTCCCTGGAAGAGAAGATGGAGTAATGGAGACAGTACCCACGCGAGCACGACTGAGATCTGTACACACTTTGTACTGGAACAGAAGAGGGCAGAGAAAGTTAACATCGTTACTCTGTGTACTACCTCAGTACTGGGAGACCACACTTACAGGGAACTTAGCTTCCTTATCTCAAATAACTTCCTCTTATGAAGGAACTCCACCCTGTTGGAAAGGCCTAGTGCTAAGACACCATCTGAAGCATGCTGGTGGGCACACAAGGTAAGTCTGGAAAGAGAGGTTCTCTTCCGGTCCTGGGGGGACTTGAATGCCAGAGCCAGGAGTCCAGGCAACACAGAAGCACTGAAGAATCTTAGAAAGAAAAGCAGCATGGACAGGGCCTGCATTGTGGTCTATTAACCTGTGAGTGGAGCCAGTGGAGATGCACCTGGAAACGCAGGCGGGGAGTCCAGTGAGGATGCCATTGTACCACCAGGTAAGGCAGAGGCAGGAGGAAATGAGGGTGCAACCCATAGTTGGCACCTAGCAAGCAGGAGGGAGCCAGGGAGAAGGGGTCTAGTGTGGACTGGAGGAATGCTGCTGTCTTGTTTCCTACCTGCTGTAAACACACAATTTTCTAAACAAAACTAAAAGGTGGTATTGATTAGAAAGACTGCATTTTTGTTTGCACTAAATTACAGGATAATTATAACCCTCTTATAAAACTTTAACTTCCAACTAAAAAAGAAGTGAAAAGCAGGGGGACAGAAGCTGGTGGGAGGAGTCAGGCATCCAGCTTCCCACCTGCTCTGAGCAAATATCCAAGAACACCCCTCAACAACAGAGCCCTGATTTCAAACCCTTGTGTTCTCCAGTGGCTACTTTATAACTCTCAGCTACTACAATTGCATGAAATGCCTTTGAAAAAAATAATGCAGCAGACCTAGAAAAATACTCTGCAGCCAGCTCATTTTAGGATGGGAAAGAATGTAAAAACCAAAACCCGGACACATCCCATTGGTGTCTCTGACAAACACCTAGAACATTCGGGATCCCAAACGGTTCCCAAGGATAACTGAAACCACCTACATACTCAAGGTGACTTATTCCCAGCCAGTTCTATCCTTGCAAAGATAAACAGTCTAGGTGCCAACAGGAACTTTGAGAAGCTTCACTCTTCCAGTTGAAAGACTCTGACCCTTGTATGGCGCCCAGGACAGGCCAAGGGAGACCCACTCCAGCTAAGGCCGAGCTGTCATCCCAGACACCCATTCTTTCTGAGTGCAAGCACACCCGCTCTGTCTCACCCATTTGTGAGACCAGGAGGTAAGCCCGTGAGTCTGATTCTGCAATCATCTCATGTTGGGCCTTTTCTAATATTCCAGACACTTCTCTATTCCTCCACTAATACTATACAAGCAGGTCCAGAGATTCAGGTTTACTCTCCATCACCACTGAACAGACAGTGATGGCACTGCTGACAAAGGATGTTAACTCATGAATTTGGAAGCCAGGCCATCTTTTGAAAGGGCCTGGTTTGGGGGAGGACACTTGTTCCTCTCCAAAGATCCAAAGATGCCCTTGTATTTGCATGCCCTTCCCAGCCAGAGACAAGCCCAGATCCTCAACTGCATTACATAACCACTTTATAAACACAGTGAAACAGTAAAAATGGCAGTGCCTGAACCTCTAACAACCAATCAATTCTTTTTGGCAAGGTACCAGGATCTATCCAATTAAATAAGGCCAAAGGGAAATCTTTACTCAATGCTTTCTGGGTACCAGATTCACTTTCCAGCTCAATTTAAGGTTTAAAAAAAAAGGAAGTCTTCAAAATATTCCCTTAAGAGGCTCTATTTTCCTTTATCCTTTTCTACTTTCCTAATTGAAAGGACTAGATATCTCTGTAAAGGCAGCATATGAGATTCAGCTTGCAAAAATACTTAGAACTGTAGTCCTTTCAATTAGCAAAGCAGACAAAAAGGATAAAGGTTTTCCCTAGCTGTCTGTCCAGGAGGTAGACTGGCTTCCTCTTCTTATGGTTGAGACACATGTGTTTCTATGACCTGGTCAGTCTGTTTATCCAACTGCAGACCCGCCTACCCCACCACCAAAACTGCTGGACTCAAGAAGTATCCGCTTAACAGGAATCAAAAATTATTCCTCAAGCCAACCTTAAAACCAACAACTTGCCATTTCACCTCCTCCCAAGATGTCCCTTTCAATTTCAGCCATATTTAATGAAAGCCACATTTCTCATATTTTGTATCACTTTAAAAAAAAAAAACAACAAAAACCTCATTTTCTTCGACATGCAAAAACAAAATTAAATGTTGGTTTTTAATTTCTCTTTTCTGTCATAAAGATTGCACATTTGGGGAAAAAGATATTTCTAATTATAATGGAATTTAAACCCACTTTAAACTTACAACTGATCAAAATATTATACAAATATTATTTCATATGTCATTAAAATATCAAGGAAAGAAATGGGAAAATTATATATTATTAATATAAAACCTGACACTGGCAGGCATTGAGCTGAATAATATAAAATCTTTGTGACTCAATATTTAGAGTTCGGTGTAGAATGGAAAAATACATGTATGAGCATTTCCTTTGTTTTTAAATTTATCTTCTGTTATTACTTGAATATTTTGACTTAGAACTACGGTTTGAACTTTCTAAACTCATTAGCCTTAGGTAGACTCCATGAAGTATTGAATAAATGAAGTGTTGAAATGGGCTAGCATTTGAAAATTCATCAACTAAATGGTGAAGTATTACCCAAAAAAAGCCCTGTCAGGGTCAAATGCAAAATAATGTATTTGGCTTCCATCCTGGGTACTCTGAGAAATGACTTATTTATAGCCCCACACGCAAGTAACTGCAGGAGGCCTGTAGCCAAAGGAATGATGCATCAAAAAGTGTTTACCCTCCCTCTCTCAGCCCCTGACTGGGAGTCTGGATTTGGTTTGGTTTCTTTTAAGAGGGGAAAGTATTGCCAATTTGTTATATACTTGCCACCAAATCAGGAGCACAGATTTGGCTTCTCAGTAGCAAATTTCTTTTACCTGCTCAAAGAAATACCACTAGAAAATATTTATTACAATTCCGTCATGCAGGGAGCTAGAAAGGCCAAAGTTCTATAAAAAATAACTGATTTATTATTGCTAAGACACTGGCAATTGTGAACTTCTCACCAAACATTATAAAAAGCTACCTCATTTTAAGTTTCTCGTGTATCTCCCCCTTGCCCCTAAATCATCCTATCATTTTAGGAAGAGCTCTTAAAACATGCATGCTTTGTCCACACCCTTAAAGTCAATCATGGCCCAAAATTCTTTGAAGCAGTAATATAGATGTGTGGTATCCACTTTCCCACTCTCGTTTTACTGTGGCTCATTCTTTTTTCTGAAAAAACTCCCATTACCAAAATACGAAAAGCAAATATGTAAACATTGAGTAGTAAACATGCAAATTCACTAGTTAGTTCACTCACTCTCCCAAGACACTAGAAAAGGGAGCCACCATTATAAAGTCAGGGCCAGACATGGAGGCTCTGTTTCAGAAAGCCTTATGGGCTAGGATGACCCATCTTCTCAACTAGCCTGAGATCCCTCCTCCTGCTAACCAAGGCTACGTGGGCTTTGGTTTTCGCCTACATGGACTATGACCAAATGTCTAGCTCTGGAAGATGAAGTTCTGGGGCACAGAGAAAAAAGACCAGACTTATCTCATACACAACTATTCTTATATACAATCCAATCACAATTACACTAACTCTATGAGACACCTATGAATATCACATGGGATTGTCCAATTGTTGACAAGATGAGCTGGAAATTAAAGATACCAGAATGAACTAGTAAAACTGAAGACTTGGCTGTCTACCATTTTCATAACCTTGGGATGACAATGATTACTTAAACCCAAAGCTAAAAATTTGTAACTTTGACTAATGTAATTTACACAAAAATCACTATAAATGAAGTTAAAAAGCAAATAATAATAGACTACAAGATCTTTGCAGTATATTAAACAGAAATATATCCAGATTAAATTAATAAAACCTACAAATTATTAAGAAAAAATAACAGCAAAAAAAGAGCAAAGATTAAGGATAATCAAAGAAATCCAAATTGCCAATAACTGTATTTTTAAAATGTGCACCCTTACTAGTAGTTATCAGGCACATGCAAATTAAAATGAGATGCTGCTTCTCACCCAGACTGGCACAGATTTTTAAAGATGAAAGAGAATTTAGTGGATATTGGATTAAACGAGATAACAAAGTACCTGGACCACAAAGGCAGCTACTTTGTGATGATGTGTATTGAGCATGTGTATTTTATCTTTCATGAGTTGCCTGTTCTCGCCCTAGTGACAGGTATGTAACAGGTAAAATCGCTCCAGGAAATAAGTGAACAGTATCTAGTAAAACTGCAAATCTCAAAGCCCACTGCCCAGCAAAACCACTTCTGGATATATTCCTTAGAAAAATTTTCAAATGTATATGCATCTAAGGAAACATATATGAGATTGTTCACTGTCACATTGTGTATAATGAAAAAAATAAGTACAGGAATAAAAGTGTGGCCTCTTCAAATTATGAACCACCACACAGCATTTAAAAAGACTGAACCAGATTTAAATGTATTAACATGAACAAAACTTAAAAACACAAGCTGACTGGGGAAAAAAGCAGATGCACAATATTTAGAGTATGACAGATTTCTAAAAATTAAACCACCATAAAATAATGTTACATATGGGGGACATATACAAGTGTAAGTATATATAAGTGAACTAAATCCATGACAGCAGCTGCTTCTTAGAGTAGAAAGCACAGTGGTAATCAGAAGGGACTTCAATGTTAACGGAGATGTTTTCTTAAAAGAAAAAAAAAGGTAGGGGAAAAAAAGCAAACGTGACAAAAGACTTAATAGTTATTTATTGGGAATGACTAGGAATATGCCTGTTTTATCATTTCATTTTTTAATTTCTCAAAATGAAAATTCCCCTAGCATGTTAGGCCACGTCAGTGAACAAAAGATGCCTGGATTCCAACATCGAGGTGTCTATTATCCTAGGAAAGCTGAACTGAGGAATCCAGAGTGGGAAAGGAAGGAATGAAGAGTCCTTCTATGTCTGCACCTCAACTTCTTTCTACATCTTCATCAGGACTTTCTATATTTCCATTAGCAATTCTCAGAATTTACTCTGAGCTATAACTCCAGTTAATTTTACTCTGTAACATGCCTTTGAGTTTTCTGTTTACACAAAACTCTTCTGTTACCCTCCATTTCTAGAGTTGAACTATATCCTTTACAGTTCCCCAGAGACCATCATGCAGGTTTGGCTAACTGAAGGAGAAACTCCTCAAAGCACAATGGAACATCTATGACGAAACTGGGTCTTACAGGTATACAAAATGCGAAACAAAGCAAATGTAAATCACAGAGAAAGAAAAAGTAGAACTTCCTTGCTTTTATTTTAAAATGTCAAAAGAAATTTACTTGCCACGTATATGACAAGGTTAATATTGTTAATATTCAGAGTTCTTATAAATTTGTAAGACAAAAATTACTTCCCACTTGGGAAGGTGAAGCAGCATGTCCAAGATCTCTCAGAATATACACAGAGCCTGCCCTATGGACTACAAATCCAGAGTCTTGGCCACTAAGCTTTACAGCAGAGAGAAGATGACTGACTGATCCCCTTGTTGGGAAAGATGTGAGGAAAAAGGCCTCATGTAGCCTTCCTGGGGATGCAAATTCCAACAGCTGGGCAGTGGGTATCTAAGGTGTTATCAATGTGCTCATCCTACTACCCACAACCCCACTTTGGGAAATCCACACTAAGAAGATAATTTCAGAAGTTCTAAAAGGTACATGGAAGTCTCATAAACTCCTATGAAATGCACAAAGGCAGTCTTGATAACCCTGTTTATGAACAGGAATAATTGCAAACTTAAGAGTCTATCAGCAAGGGACTGGTCTGTGGCGTATGCATACAATGAAATAGTATATAGTTTCTTAATACTAAACCGTCTGCAAGAGAATATATATGATGTGATTTCATTTAAGTAAAAATGTGTTTATGACTCTACACGTGCATATGGAGAGATGTTTTCCAAAATTTTAAGGGTGGCTTATTTTGATTGTAGGGCTCTCTAAATAATTCTTACTTTCATCCTTCTACGTTGTTCAGATTTTTTCTTATCTATCCTGTTTAACAAAATAAGAGAGTGTATTGAACATCGGAGATCTGTCAACATTTAAACCCAGAGAGCTTGCACTCTGGATTAAATAAATCTTTCCTTCTGGGATTTGTTAAAAAACTAACTAGTCACTACCCTCACTACTGCCACCAGCATCCCTGACGGGGACAGCAACCCTGCAGCACTGCCCTGCTCCACCTACCTGTCCACAGACCCAGTCCTCCCCTCAGGAGACCCCCTCAAACACTTGGCCTCCTCTGCTCCCTAACTGCTCAAGCTCATCCTCATCGTTCTGCTCAGCTTCCTCCCACCTCTCAAGGGCTGGGGAGGTGAGGGCGCCCACAGACATCAGCTAACTCTCTGGCCTAAACATCCAGGGTCTCTCACCCACAGGGAACCCCTGCCCAGCTTGCGTTCCTCCGGATGGCTCTGCAGCGTCCTGTCCCTGCAGCTGGGGGACCCCTCACCCCTCTCTGAGCACTCCAATGCCACTGAAAACTCCACCTCAATCGGACGCCGCGTTCCGGATCTGTGGCAGGGGCCCCCGGACCTGCCAGGTCAGCCCCTTGGAACCCTCGACCTGTGGCAGGTCCTGGTCCAGGGCCCATGGGGACCTGAGACCCCGGAGTCCTCTCCAGGCCCTAACCCCCGCCCAGCAAGGACCCTTCCCATGGGGCCCCCGATCTATGAAAGGATCCTATCCAAGGCCCTTGGGGACCTCCGACCCCTATCGCAGGCCCAGGCCCCCGCCGCTCGGACTTCGATCTTGAGCCCCGTCCAGGTCCGAGGCCCCGCCCAGGCCCGGACCGCTACTTCGGGCGCACTCACCCTCCCGGCAGCGCCGTCTCCAGATGGTGTCGGTGTGCAGGATGCGCCGGAACTTGGTGCACACCTGGGCCAGGCTGGGCAGGTCTGTGCCGGGCAGAGAGGCGAAGATCTCCACCAGCAGCTCCGGTGGCAGCTCCAGCAGCGAGCAGCGCGGGGGCTGCCAGGGGCCCGCGCTCCCGCCAGCC
>NW_006494614.1:61811329-61814979 GCF_000325575.1 Pteropus alecto
GGAGGGCCCCGCAGAGGCCCCGCCCCTGGAAGCCCCGCCCACTGGAGAGAACAGCAAGACCCTCTCCGCGAGGCCTCGTGACTCTCGGGCCGCCCTACTAGCATCCGCCCACCTGAGCTCTGCGGGCCTCCTGTCCTACTGCCCGAACGAGTACAGGAAAAGAACGTCACCCACAAACGCAGAACGGCGGCCCCTTGCCGACTGAGAATGTGCGTGTGGACAGCAAAACGGCGCGGTGCCGCGCATGAGGGCCGAACTCACCACCTCCAGAGCATGGGACTGACACACTCCCCGCTGCTCTAGTGAGGCTCGCGGCTACCCTCCTCCGACCTGGGACATCTTCGGGTGTATCTGCCCGCCTGTGGATGACCCCCAATGACACTCCCAAAGAATACTCCCAGGACTCCCGGGGGATCCCTTCCCCCAGAGCCCTCTCCGAGGACATCCCTGAGATGGCCCCGAGAACCTCCCACCAGAAGAACCCCTTTAGGATCTCCCCCTGAGGACGGCCCCAAGAACTGGCCCCCAGGATTCCCCAAAGACACATCTCCCCGCCCCCAAAAGACCTCTGGAGGAAAGCTTCGGGGCCGACCTCCAGTACTGCTTCGCTGAGAAGGCACAATTAAGTGGCGGGTGGAGCGATGCAAACTATTACAGCCTTCCGAGCTAGGTAAGCCAAACTCCGAATTGTGCCTATCAGCTTTCTTTTACCTAAAAACTGACATTCACTCATTTCTGCCCTTACTGTAGTGAAAAGGGGATATCATGCTAGGTGATGCATCCTGTGTCATCTATCGTGGTCTTGTTTTGCCATAGTTACCTTGTTTACTGTGCTCCAGGGCAAGTGCGTTCTAGAGAATCTGTAAAGCCACCTCGTGACCATGGCTTCACCTTAAATAACTCATGACAAGAAACTGTTCTTAGTTGTTTCCAAAGAGGGCCAGGGGTGTGGATACTACAGAAGCCGCTCTACAACTGGGTGGGTCAGGACTATGTGGTCAGGACTTACTTGACTTACTTGACTCTGGAAGAAATCCCCAGAGTCAAAATGGAAGCTAAGAATCCGATGGCCACCCCAGTCTTTCTGGTCAAGTGCAGGTTTTGCTCATCAAATAGGAAATAGTGACTCTGCCAGTTATCCTAGGTCCAGCCTCCACAAATTCCTAGCTATCCACTACCACCTCCATAAAGAAATCTCTAAGCAGAAAAGAGGGCTGCCTAACCTGGTCCACAGAATCTCATAAGTGAGGAAGAGCAAAATAATGCCTTAATTCAAATTTTGACCATCTCAGTTCCACACAAATGAAAAACTGACCTTCCTGCACCTAAGAGGTTTTTCATTCCATCCTTCACAGTTACCAGAACTCTCTTCTTTCGAATAGTAACATAAACAAAAGCAAGCTCATCCCATCACTCACCTATTTAAAAGGATTTAATGACTCCATTGAAACTTTATCACATAACAGAGTAGCTCCCAGCCTGGCCTCCTCTCCTTTCCCACACACATCTTTCAACAAGAGCCATCAGATTCCTTAGCTGAAACTCACCATGCATTGTCACATCTCTGTCACTTTACTTAAACTGCCTCCTCTGCCAGGAAGCCCCATCTCCCCAGTCTGTGCCATTAAAAACAACCCCTTTCCTCAGTGTCCTCAAGTGGCACCCCCTAGGGTTGTCCTTTTATTATAGCACCATCATATTGTTTTTTGTAAACACTTGCTTCCTTTGGCATTAGCTTTACAAGATGTATCCCATCACATGATATATGTGCTAACACTTCATGTAGTCAATGAATGTTTACTAAATGTTCCTTGAATGAAAAAAGGAACAAATAAACTGGCTAAAATGCTAAAAAGGGAGGAATGTGAGCCAAACAGAATTTAGAGAAGACTGGTGTGTTAATCACCATTACCACCCAAGCTAGGAAGTATCTCAGCAAGCAGAAATGTGTCGACTAATATAATATTTACAGAATGCCTGACTAGCCTGTGTACTGTGTTCTGCGTGGATCCATAGATTGTAAAGCATGATCCTTGCCACTGTTACATTTTAATTAGTTATTTTAAAAAATTTATCTACTCCCCACTAGGCCCTGTTACTAAAATATAATTTTCTCCTAGAGGAGCTTTGAGTATATTAAAACGTACAAAATAATTTGGTTAAACTTTCATCTTTAGAAGAATGGTTAAACTATTGTGTGTTTATAATTTGAATTATGTAACTAAGTATACAGTTAAAAGATTTATCTATATATTCTTGACAGCAGGAAGGCTGTGTACAATAATTCGATGTCAAAGGACTGAGTTAGTGCAGACCATCAGAACAGAAAGAAAAGGATGGCTGTGAGAGTTTGGGTAATCCTTGTTGATAGAAAGGAACCAGAAGGGAAATACTGTGTGTACAACCGAGAACTATTACCTGTTTAACCCTGAAAGCTTTGTGTCCTTGAACAATTTTACAGTCCCTTATATAGAACTGTATTCTTTTCAAAAGAACACTAAAGAGGGTGCATTCATATGAAAATGAGGAAAAACTAGATAAAAGAGATCATTTGTTTTAACACTATGAGATACATACGATAATGAACTCTTTGTTAGGACTGATAACATCTAAGGAAATAAGTAGAATACAGGGCAGGGCATTTTTCAGTTGGTTGCCTGGAAAGTCACCGAAAGCATTTCTTGGACTTAAGCAAACCATGTTAACTTTATTATGTGGTTCTCAGAATCCAGATGTGAAAAGTGGCATCTTACCCACTGCTCAGCAGAAATTGTCAAGGTGAATGGAAATAAGGAAAAATATTCAAAGACTAAACAAGAGGTTCATGGTTTAAAATGAGAGTCTGAACAGCTGCATACCTTAATAATCCCATATATAGGCAAAAACTGGAAAAACAGCAGTCCTTTGAAATTTGTTTAGAATTAAACAAGCAAGCAAACAAACAAACAAAAAACCTGTGGAACATCAGCCAGTTCCATTAGTTATTTGCCCATTTAAGAAATGTTAGTTATCTGAGTGATTTATGATGGCTTTCCTGCATGCACCAATTTGCTGCCGCAGATTTCTCAAGTGTTTCACCAGGAGAGGAAGCACTCCAACACAGTGCCTCTCTCTCCGCAAAAACTTCGGAGGAGCCAGTGAAGACATTCTCACAGACTACACCTATTGCATGTCAACTTCAAAAAATCTCGACAGAATCCTTTCTGAGAATAGCGCCTGCACGCCTCTTGAGCAATACTTGTTTGTTTACTTGTTCTGAAGAGCAAAGAGATGACACAGGACTGATTAGACAACTGGCCAATAGTGGCCCAGACAACCTGGAGAGTGGAATTTGTCTTCCAATCAGAAAGAGGAGAGGTGGGACAGGTCAGGCAGGCCTGAGGAGGTGAACTAATTCTCAGTGTGACTTGCCTTCCATGTTGAGTGTGGCAAAAATAACCCTAATGTGTTCTGGATTACAAATTAATGTTTCATGCCCCATTTAACAGATTCTTAGAAACAGCATGATTTACTACTATGTTACATCACTAATGCTGGGACATCATTCAATTTTTAGCAGTTATTTCCTCCACGATTTTGGTCATTTATGGTCATTTCGTGTTATGAAAAAAGAATTGGGGAGAGTTATTTAAAACGAACACTTCTCGGCA
>NW_006494614.1:61814995-61819272 GCF_000325575.1 Pteropus alecto
ACCTGATAGTTCGAAAGCACCGTGAGATTCCTGGCGAAAACACTAAATAAATTTAAATGAAAGATGTGTTCTTGCTTTTCTATTTTAAAGATTATTTCAAAGAACAGTAATATTTGTTATTTATTGTAAAAAATCATACTATGCTAACTAGCTTAAAATAATCCATGAATAATATTAACTTACCACTTTAAATACTGTTCACTACATGAAACTTCCATTAAGCTGTAATCTAAGGGCACATGAAAATTTTCACATTCACTCACACACTTGTTTTCAAAAGTTAAATGAAGTTACTTCTTAATTTGTATGTATGGTATATGAATATAAATACATTTAACATATACTATATTATGTATCCAAATATGCTGGTCTTAAATGGAGATTATGCTTATGAGACACCTTTACATGCCGTGTATTGGATGATTTTCTAAGAAACATGTAGAGATGTGTGGTTTTAGATTCAAATAAGAATTCAAGGTTAGGGGTAGGGTTATAATAGCCACTGTATATGTGGACTTCAGTATTTGAAAATTACAGAGTAATCCTGTCATGTTACTAGCACAGCCCTTGAGGCTAATCCCTTGAGGCTATGGCAGTGAACCCAAGGGCTGGGGTAATTTGGTAAAGCTTTATGGATGCCTAAGGGACTAGAGAAATAAGAAACTCTCCTACACCTCCCCCACCTCCATATGCTAGATAATTGATTTTGTTTCCTTTTGCATTTGGAACAGTACGTCTAGAGAATGAAAAGTCCATTTCTTACAAAGTAGCAATTAAGCCAAAGTAGCACTCACCAGCCAGCACTTAATATCATAAAAATCCAGGGAAAAAGGCAACATACAGTTCACTCTCTTTTGACTTCAAAACTATAATTTTGTGTTTACCAGAGGATAGGTGCATAATAAGCACTTACTGGATTTTTTTTTTCAACCTTCATAAAATAAATCCAAGAAAAAGTATTACACTTGGAGTTTAAAACCTTCCTTTGTAACTTTGGAAAACAGATAGAAATGTCTAAGTGCTCTTTATTAACTGTATACTATCAGATTTTCAAAGAACTGACAGAAAGAAGGGGAAAAAAAACCTGGGACGGAAAGTGACACATGAACAAAAATGTAGTATTGTTTTGTAAACAGTGGCAGAATAAAGACCTATGACTAACATTACTTCCTTCTCTATAAAGAAATCCCAGCTGTATTAAAACCACTTTGAGAAACATATCTCAGAAAGTTTTGTTTGTATAATAATGTATATTAGCACAATTCAATTACTTTATCAAATGGGCGTATAAGGAAGGTTTTTACAAATTCAGAAGGGGGGAAGCCTGGAAATACAGTGATCTTTCAAAGTATTAGATAATAAAGAGCAAAAATAGCCAAAGAATCAAGTGCTGTTCTACAGACATTTGTTCACCAGACATTGAGATAGGCAGTAACTGCACTGTTAACTGTACAGTGATCTAGATTCTACAGGCCACTTTCATTTGCTCCTCTCAAAACACTTGGAATTCTAAAATATCATTGCCTTTTTACAAATGAGTCTGAGACTCAGAAAATGGTCACTTATTTAAGGTTGCTCAGCTAGTTAGTGGTTGAAAGACTGAAGGGAATGAATATGCATAAGATTTAGTATTTCAGAGACTGGAAAATCCTAGTTAAATGAAATCAGCAGATTAATGTTGATCAGGCCCACTACAGTCACATGCAGGTTCACATAAGTCATAAAAGCTCAAGGAGCCATCCAGAAGTCACCTAATGGCCGTAAAATCATGTCAAAAGTGGAATTCACCCACTATGAAGGCCTTAAGACAAAAACAATTATCCGTACTTTCTCCAAGGATACATTATATTAAACATAACCTGAAATAATACAGTTGAAGTTCTTTTCCTAATTCGGACAGCATGTGACAGAAGTTAGCAGTAGAGATTCCTAAATTAAAACAAACAAAAAACAAAAAAAACCTGAATCTGTTTGATCTGAAGCCAACGAAAACAAACAAAAAGCTTATACCTGAGGAATAACCAGCAGCTCCTAGATAGGTGACACTCGTGAGATAGGCACAGAAAACTACTTTATTTTCAGATAGAAAAATTACAAGCCACCAACACAGAGTACTGGAAACACTAGAGCAGCTGGCTACAAGGGACAGCACCACGCGGCAGGGTCCCCGGGGTTCGCACCCCCGCGTATAAGCCGGCCCGCGCACATGCGCACGGTGCTCTCCCCACTGCGCACGCGTCCCACTCCAAACCCCGCCTCTGGCGCTGCGTGTGGCCTCGCTTCCGCCACTCACGCCATGGCGGCGGCGTAGGCTCGCCCTTGGCCCCGCCTCCTGGGGCGGTGCGCTGATCATTTGACGCGGCTGTGGGCTGAAGAGACACAAGGGAAGTCGCTGTCGCCACTGTCGGACCCTCTGTCGCGGCCGCCGCCTGTAGCAGCTGGGACCCTCCGCCTCGTCACCCCCGCCCAGTCTTCCGCGCCATGCCGTCAGAGAAGACCTTCAAGCAGCGCCGCACCTTCGGTGGGTGCCGCGGGTGGGCCAGAGCTGACGGCGGGGTGGCCGGGCCCAGAAGGACTGAGGGGCCGAGGTGGCGGGGCCCAGGCGCCAGGCCTGGCTGAAGTCTGAGGGGTAGCGGGGATGAGGGGCCGCGCGGCTGCGGGCTGAGAGGCCGAGCCCGGGAGAGTTGAGGGCTGAAGGCTCAGGGCTGAGGAGCTGGCCCTGGCAGGGCTGGGCACTCGGGAGCTGAGGGCCGGGCCCGGGAGAGTTGAGGGCTGAAGGCTCGGGGCTGAGGGGCCGGGGCCGGGAGGGCTGTGGATTCGGGAGCTGAGGGTCCGGGTCCGGGAGGGCTGAAGGCTCGGGGGCTTAGAGACCGGGCCCCAGAGGCCTGAGGGGCCAAGGCCGCAGGGCCCAGGCGACTGTCCAGGCTGAGGGGTCGCAGGGCCGAGGGTGAGGGACCGGGGACTGGGCCGAGGGATCGTGGGGCTGAGGACTGAGGCGGCGACTGACGGGCCAGGGTTTCTGGGGAAGGCCGAGGACAGCGGGAGCTGAGAGCCGGGCCTGGGGTGCCTCACACCTGGTCCCGCGAGGGCGCGTTCGCTCGTGCGGAGGTGCTGAATCACTTTTGGCCCCTATTCAGCCCTCCAGTCTGGGGCGGGGGAGACTGTTCCTCCAAAAAGCACAAACCCTGTAAGGAGTGTCGGACTCATGGGGAGGCCGGCCCGGACGCCGGCCTGTGACGGGTCCTTTGAAGTGGTCGCTCTAGGATGCAAGTGAATCATCTCTAGGTAAGTCTCCTTATCGTACGTGGGCACTTAAAAACGTCGGTGCCTTAATTGAGAGGAGTTAACACTGGTGACCCCTTGAATCCACACGGTTTCTGCACCAGCTGGTGTAGACTGGGCTTGGAAGGAACATCTTGATCCTGTTGGTAGCAGGAGAGCTCGGGCGGGTGGCTTTTCCTCTTGGCTGGCCAGTACATCTTACTGTTGTTACCTGGCACTAAACCATTTCTCTCCCACTTAGACTAAAAACCCAGCTTAGGTTTGCTAGCATTTGGTTGAAACTGAAAGTAGCATTATCATAATATTTACTCCTCCACAAAAATGATGAGAAGGAAGTGATTAGTGTTCTTAAGCAAGAAAATTCTGCAATAACAACGTGGCCTCCGTGGATGTCTGTTTGCAGGACTTGTTTATACCCGCTCTGGGAGTACAGGTAGAGTAGAGATGTGCCAGGTTCCCTCCAGCACAGTTTTTCCTGGGGTAATCTCTACGATCTTAAGCAGTGATACTTTTGTCTAGTTTCCTGGAGTCTAAAAAGAGGTGAGCATTCATTTGAGCTTGGATATGGTTTTGTAGATACCATTGACAAGTATTTGATTTCTTGTGCCTGAGAAGCTTCAGTGAATGAAATTCACATTGGCCTGCTGAGCGTCTATCTTTTCAGCCTCTTGAGGCAGTTTATTGGTTAACAAGACTTAGACATGTCTTTTTGTTAGAAATTTTCTCTTTAGTGACCTTAGTGAACTCTTAATATTGTTTAGCTTATGCAACTCTGAGGGCAGCATTTGGGCAGATACGCTGTATCTGGCTTCTGTCCTCACTGACTGGCATTTGAAAGTTAACTGGGGACATTTGTGTGGGAAAGATGCCCATTTCTCATGACTAAAACTATAGTTACTTTCCTCTGCTTCAAGTATTTTTAAGTTATTCTGGAAAAATATGTTCTAATGAATTCGAAGGAATTCACCTGGAACCTGTGCTCCTGGAGGTGAACA
>NW_006494614.1:61819337-61845108 GCF_000325575.1 Pteropus alecto
GCCCATTTTTTTTCCCCCTTTAGTGTATCATATATATCTTATATATATTGTATCTGGGATTTCCTCTTAACTGCCCTCTCCTCCTTTTACAGATCTCTTTAGTAGTAATTTTGTAGAAAACTTATCAGTTATCTTTTAATGGCTACTGCCTTTCCTTGCTCCTGCTTATCGTAACAGCACTGACAATTTTTAGAGATTTGTAGCACAGTAAAAGAGGAAAATCAAGTCTTTGGCAAAAACCTTTTTAAAGAACCTAGGACCAGCCCCAGTTAGCTAGAGCAGGCCTTCTTTCCAAGTGAGTAAATTTAGGTTAAGTTGAATATAGCTCTGCTGATATCTTCTACAAGGATTGAGAGTTGAAATAAATGGATCTTAGGGCACACCCAAAACAACCCCTTCCTTTTGTAGCCAAAGAAACTGGGTGGGGCCCAGGGAGGTGAAGATTATGGTCCACCTAGTGGCAGAGTCTGGACTTGTACTTTTAACCTTGTGACATGAATTCTTCCATTCTCTGGTAGGTAGCCGTCATTTCCACTACATGAAGTAGATCAATACTCTGAGTCAGAAGGCATAGTATATCCTTGCAGATATTTTTAAAAATATAATGAACTTCAAAAGTTATATTTGATCAAACAATTTTGGATTCAGTTTTCTCAAATGTTCACTCCATTTTCTTCTGGGGTTGCCCAGTTTATTTAATAACAGATCCAATTCCTAGACACTGTTCTGCTGAGATTCAATGGTAAACATTCGTCTTAAGCTTCTCCATTAATAAGGAAAGGTTTTGCATGTCTCGGGGAAGTTCATATATTGGTCTAGAATAAATAGCTCCAACTACTCTAATAGGTAGACTGGTGAGGTTTATGCCAAAATCTAGGTAGCATCCCATTAACTTAGCAAGTCATCACTCATTGATGGATTGGATATTACAGTTATGATTTGTAGGTAGATTGGGGAAAATATGCTTCTGTTTCATTCAGTGAAATAAATCCTGGAAAATGTATGTAGGTGAAGTTTTACTTTAAATGCCCCAAGGAATCTCAAAGCAACTTTGCAAATGATATGTTGGTAAACTAAGACACTTTAGACTCCTATCCTCTATTTTTATCTGTTTGTAAAGCTTAAAGGATTCTTAGAGACAGGAGAAAAGGAATCTGGATAAGTATATTTTGATATGCATTTAGATCAGTATTTCCATTTTACAGCTTTCATTTTTTTTATTAACCATCTTCCATGTACAAGCTTGACCCCTGGGAGAATATAGAGATGACTAGAGCTGGGTCCCTGACTGCCAAGGGCACTCTGTTGAGGAAGACAAATGATAAACAGATTATTACAGCATTAAGAAAATAGTTGAGTTAAAAAATTGCTCTTTTTATGTGCCTTTGATCTGTGTTATTGGTGATGTGCTCCTATCAAATGTACTGTTGATTGGCCTCTTAAAATAACTGTCTACTCAAAAAGAATGAGGCATCAGCATATACCATATTTACTCAATTACCTCAGGCTCACCACTGATTTTCATTGCAACTGGCCAAGACACTAAAGACATTCCTATGGGACTTGGTGCTACTCTTTTCATCTTAAGGAAGTCATTTATCCTTAATAAAAATAATCATTTTTGTCTTTTAGGGCCATATTTTGGAGATAAATCAAGATAAAACTTTTGACAGTGTAGTTTGACTTGGAAACCTCACATTTAGAGCCTATTTTGTTTTTTCCCTTTTCATTTACCAAAATAAATGTTAAATTGTATATAAAAAAAATCTCTTTCTCTTCTGCTTAAATGTTTCCACTTACTTTTTAGATTTATTAGGGTAAGCTTTTAAATGCAGAACATATTCCAGAGTATATTAAAAAGTTATCATTAATTTGCTAGAGTGAATTAAATTGTATTTCCCTTAACCTCTGAAATAATCTGCCCTGACTAAATGGAAGTTTTTATTGTGGAGAGCTAAGCCTAGATGGTAGAGCACTTTTTCTGGGGTAGGACAGTGATAGGGACTGGTCTTAGAGCCATGAAGAGAAATCAACAGCCTCAGAAATAGAGGAGGGTTCAAAGGATGATGTAAAGGAAAATATCTTCCTTCTGTATGTCTCCTCTATTCAGTACTAAACACTTCCTTCCTTCTGACATCAGACATGTGGGTTTTCCACACATGAAGCAGTTTGTCTGGTTGTCCTACAATTTAACTCAATTCTGACACTGTCTACCTGGTGATAGTGTCAGATCCACAAAACTGCACCTCCCCCACTACCACTTCAACCTCTGATTTCATGTGCAGGTTGTTACCTGTGCTTCTGACCAACTGGCTATAAATCAGGTTCTCACAAACCCCTCATCTTTGATTAAGGTGCTAAAATGACTCACAGAACTCAGGAAAACCGTTTACCTACTAGGTTACTGAATTATAACAAGGTATTTTAAAGAATGTGAATGAATAGGCCTATGAAGAAATACATAGGGTGAAGTCCTGAAGAGTCCTGAGCACAGGAGCTTCTGTCCCCATGATTAGTGTGTGCCACCTGGAAGCTCTCCAAACCCTGTCTTTTTGGGTGTTTATGAAAGCTTCATTACATAGGCATGACTGATTAAAGCATTGGCCATCGGAGTAATTGTCCAGCCCTCCGGCCCTCCTCCTCTCCTCCCCGCTTCCCCTCCATGGTAGTTGAGGTGGGGCAAAAAGTTCCAGCCCTCTAAAAGTGGTTGGTTCCCCTGGCAACCCTACCCTTAGAGGCTATCTCACAGTCGCCTCAACGTTAACTCAGGTGTGATTAAAAGGAGCTTGTTATAAATAACAGACATCTGTATCACTCATATCACCTAGAAAATTCTAAGGTTTGGGGGATCTCTGTGCCAGGACCAAATAATATATTTCTTGTTATAAATCACAGTATCACAGATGAAAACTGCTAGGTTAAATTTATTATTTACAGGAGCTCAATTTATCTTTCTCATGCATTGAATAGGAATATGCACTGTTAGAAATCCATGAGTTTGCAGTCTTCTTTATCTATAGCAAATTTGTTTATATTTAGTAATTTATCTTAGAAACTGATTTAGAAATGTTGGGTGGGAAAATAGAAATAGAACTTATATGTTCATATTTTAACATGGGAAGTATTTTAATACTTTTTATGATGAATACTAAAATGTTTTTTTAAGTCCAAACTAAATTGGTAATGATATTCAAATAAATTCATATTTATATAGCATCTTTTTTCTGGAGCCACCAGTATAAGCACTTTCTCAGGAAGTTTATGATACTGATCATTTATTTGCAAACATCATGAGAATGAATCCTACCATAATAAATCAAGGGGATTTTGTTAATTTTTTATTGGAAGGTTTTAATTAATGTCATCTTAATTATAGGTTCACATATTACTTTATATATGACATGTCGGTCTAATTATATTGTCACCTTATTGAATTTGGACTTGGCTTGGTTTTCTCCTATATTCCCCAGAGACTCTAGTACAGTTGTTAAAAGTATAAATAAGTGATTATATTAAGGAGGAGAACAGAGACATTCTCAAAAAAGTATTCAACAGTAGACTTTGTGCTTTAAACTTTTATTTTGGGCACCTGAGCAAAACTACTTAAAACTCAAATGGGCATTCTTTTTTTCCATGTTCCTTTTTCTTAGGCAGTTTCTTTTAAGCATTATATCATTAAAAAGCTGGAAGTAATAAGAAAATTGCCTCAAAGGATCTATGGTTTATAATGGATTTGTATACCAACTTAAACTGTGAAAAAATCACAAAAATTGATGGGCGGTAGGAGTCCTTGGAGGAGATTGGTAATTCCATGCAGTTAATCTGAGGATTACATATGACTATGAACTTGGGGTCCCAAACCCTTAAAACTAGGAATTCTGTATCCCTGGTTTTATGTCATACCACTTCATAGAACCATGTAATTGAATGTTAGTTTCCATGTAATTGCCTTGGACCTTGCATACCAACCTTTACCAGACATGAAGTGTTAGTTCTTGATTTCTCTCAGTTCTAAAAACGATATGTTTGCTGTTTTGCGCTGCCACAGCTAAGGATAGGTGAATTCAGATATGGAAGTCACCAGCAAAAATGCAAGAAAGAAGCTGCATTTGGTCCCTTAATAATGCCTACGCCTCTTCCTTTCATTGCAGAACAAAGAGTAGAAGATGTCCGACTTATCCGAGAGCAGCATCCAACCAAAATCCCGGTAGGTAGTCTCAGGTACCTATGTTTCAGTGGTTAATGTATGTACAAAGAAGAGAGCACGGCTTAAGTACAACTTTAATACAACACTGCTATATGGAATTACCTGACAGGTTTCTACAGGAATCCTTAGACATACGATTCCTAGAAATTCATTTTCACATGAAATTGCCTGTCAGTTTCATGACGTGGAATTGAGACATCTTCCTTGGCAAGGTGTGGCGCGGTGCACCTGTCGGGGTGCAGAGCTTGAGGGAGAAGGGCCAGGCCTCCTGACTCCCAGCAAACTGAGACATCTTAATAGAGTTTGTTGATTGCATTTTGTTGCTGCCTAAGTCTGAGTTTGCTGTCTTAATGTTACCTTACAAATCAAACGTATTTGGGGGCACAGGGATAGAGGGACTCCAACTTTTAGTATTTAATCAATAGAAGGAAATATCTACTGTCTTCTAAAGAAAGCAAAGACTACTGCTGTGAGAAAATTAGTAGTTCTCAGGATTTAAACATGACTGCACATTCCAGTCTGCCTGACTTTTGATGCCCCAGAGAAGTCTCTTATATTTGGTTTCTTCACAGGAGATGGAAGAAAAAACACTACTCTTTTCTTGTCATGTGTAAGGGCCTCAAATGTTTATTGCTGTACCCAGCCAACAGCATCCTTTGCCCTGAATCCTTTGGTGGTAGACCTTAAATAGGTTTCTGCTGAGTCACTAACTAGGTCTAGAGAGAAATGGTCAAAAGGAACTTTTGGTTTTAGATAGAGGCAAAGTTCAGGCCCTTGGTTCAAGGTTACTGAATGATCTTGAGCTAGTTACTAAAATTCTGAGAGGAGCTGCCACATTCTCATCTGTAAAATGAAAAGAGAACCCCATCCATCCCATGTGGTTGTTGGAAAGATTTGCATAATTCTGGGTACATGGTTGTTACCTCCTACAAATTCTGTAGACCACTTATAAAGAAACTCCACTGCAAACTTCTGTAGAAGCTGTCATGTTTGGTCTTCTGACTAGTCATCTCATACCAGTGAGGGGGAAGAAGATAAAAGATCTATGGGGTTGGGCTGTAAGGTGCACAGAAAACAGAGTAAGATGGGTCTGCTCAGCCGTTTCACAACTGTGGAATTCTACAGTAAAAGATATTCCCTGTTTTCCTTGGACTGGTTTGAAATTTCATAATCTGTCCTCACACTTGGGGTCAGTATATGGCTTGGATGTGTGTCTTCTGGGAAATATCCTTCATTTTAAGGTGGGTTTTTTTGTTTTTTTTTCCCCCCACTTTTGAGTGCCTGCTGTCTTTTTGCTAGAGGGTACTAATCATTGAGAAAAAATAGCCAGCCTGACAGTCTGCCAAGATTTGCTCCACAGCTTACATTTGAAATGTGAATATCTGTGTATGTTAAAAGTCATCTTTTTCTGCTAGTAGTTTCAGGGATTTGTTTGCAGAAATCACACATTTGTATTTCCAAATATGTGCTTATGACACCATGAACAAATTGAGAAGCAGACTCGCACAGGCACTCACATGTCAAGAATAGGACTGATGGATGGTTGTATGAATTGACGGACAAGGCACGGGCAGCTCCCTGGCACTCCGGTCTCTTCTCCAATGGTGGCTTTTTCTTCTGTGCTCCTTTCCATAGCCCTTCCATCTAAGTGAAAACAGTGGAGAAGTCACTTTTCAGATCTAGCCACATGCCCTATCCCATTACTTGTACATCTTCTCTTCCAAATTAGAAGTTAAAGGAAAAATAAAGTAAGAACTGAAAAGTAAATCAGTTATTTATAGGTGATTGTATTTTCATCGGGATCACTACCACATGGTAAGTAGGAGCAGCTAGAACAGCTCTTTTCAAAGTAGAACAGACTCAGCTACTAGAGCGGAAAGTATCCATGGTCAACATTTTCCAGGCTGCTTGTGTTCCTTTAATGGAAGGATTCTAGGGTCTTGAATTTCTTCTCTTTTTCTACTGCTGCCTCTTCCTGGGCCAAGAATCTAAGATTTCTGCATTGCCTCTGATTTCTGCTACCACTTAAATCTTGGCAAGTGTAGTCTACCCAGTGATACTTCTTGTGGATATCATGTTTGAACATACCTCATGGTTAAACTCTGCATTTTAACCAGGAAGGTGATGACAGCTTTACTTGGCCTTACACAGGCAGGTCTTATAAAGATTTTCTCAGCTTCTTGTGATGGTACAGCTTCTTGCTGTACATGGAGAAGGATGTCTGTGGTGCTCAGTAAGCAGATGACAATGAGGCTCAAAAGCAATCGCCAGTCTGTAGTTAGAGCTTTTATAGCAGCTTAGAACTAAAAAAAAAAAAAAAATTTTGTCTACAGAAAGGAAGCATGGCAAGGAGTTGATGGATTTATTTCACTTCATAATGTGTAACTGTTTTTGTTACCTGCATAGTTCAAGGTATTTAACTTTAAAGAAACAGCAAAAATATTTTATCAAAATGAAAGAATCTTCGTCTTTCTGTATTAGATTTGTCTCCAGAACTAGCTAATCATCGTCTCTACTTGTCAAATATTTACTTAGGATTTTTTTCCATGTCAAATAGAGAAACGTCTCTAGTGTAAAAAAAAAAAAATCATCCATTACCATAATTGAGACCTTATATTTTTATTAAGGCTCCTGCCATGTCACAGGAAATGGTGATATTAAAAATGATAGAGATTCAGATCTTTACATTTTAAGCTGCTACCCAACCTCTCCTTGTAAGGCTTGGGATCTTTTTTTGATTAGTATATTTTCATGATTCCAAATAACGAAATACATAGCAAAGTTTCTTTCGCCACCCCACTTATCTCCCTGGTGGCAGCTACTTTGTTTTTTGTGTACCATATTTTGTAAGGGTAGAGTCTAAGCTAATAAATGATCACTCTTTACAGGAGAGGAATGAAGAAACTAACAAATGTGCTATTTTAAACCCCATTCGGCTGTGCCAGTTACAGCATAAGAAGTATTTTAACTATTTTTCATTGTTAGTGGCTATTTTAAAATCACTTTTCTGGCTTCTTTTCTAGGTGATAATAGAACGATACAAGGGTGAGAAGCAGCTTCCTGTCCTGGATAAAACCAAGTTCCTTGTACCTGATCACGTCAACATGAGTGAACTCATCAAGATAATTAGGTATTGTCACTTTTTTTTTCCCCACTTTGGCTAACCTATCATTCTTCATTAGACTTATAGATAAATCTTTAGTCTAGTTGTGATTAAAATCTGTGCAAGCTTGATAAAACTATAGAATATTTCATTTCTGAGTTTTATATTTAATTGCTAGATCTCATGTCCCTTCTGATTCATCATACCATCTAGTGTAGATTTGTCCATTAATCAGAAGTTACAAGTTTTACATGGCAAAATTAGTTTAAAAAAAAAAAAAAAAGGAATGTAGGCCGGTGGTTCCTTAGAGTAGTAGTTAGCACGTCTGCTTTACACGCAGAAAGTCCTGGGTTTGAGCCCCAGCGGAGCCACGACCCATGCCTCAGGTGCGCCAGGCCCCAGGTGTGCCCCGCGAGCTCATGGGAGGAGATGCCCCGACTTCCGAGATCCAGTTCTTAAGGGGAGACGGCAACATCCATAGGTCAGGGGTGGTGGAAGTGGGGTGGGGGTTAATTTAAAAAAAAAAAAAAATGTAGGCTTGGCAGAATGGTAATAAATTACACCAGCCTAGATCTTAGTTTGTAAATTATATTCTGAACTGTTTTTCTCACATTAAACACTAATGGTTCTTCACATAGCATACTAGTTTAAAACTGGCCTCAGGAAGGTAGTAAGAATAACCTATCAAGGATTATCGCTAATATTGATTATGAATATAATCATAGAAAATGTCCTATGCTTTGTGAGAAGAAATATTAGTCATCAGTAGACACTTTATTTTGCCAGAAGCAGTATTTACAAAATCTTTATACTTTTAAATTGATTAGGGTGGGAGATTTTTACACATGCTCCCTACTTACTGGTGTATCAATATTTCTTCATGTTTTCTTTCAATAGAAGGCGCCTACAGCTCAATGCTAATCAAGCCTTCTTCCTGTTAGTGAATGGGCACAGCATGGTGAGCGTGTCCACGCCAATTTCGGAAGTGTATGAAAGTGAGAAGGATGAAGATGGATTCCTGTATATGGTATATGCCTCTCAGGAGACATTTGGAATGAAATTGTCGGTGTAAGACTAGAAAAATGCATCTGTTCTAGAATTTTTTAAACCCTTACCAAGGGGGAAAAAAGGGATGTTACCAACTGAGATTGATCAGTTCATCTAATCACAGATCATCAAAACAGTAGTGTTCCTGCCTAGGAGATTTAGGAAGTTTTTGTTTTGTTTTGTTTTTTTGTACTTCAAACAGAAAAGCTCCAAATGAGCACATTCAGCTTTGGAAAACTATATTATTTAACCTAGGCTGTCTTGTTTTCAAATTAGAAGTTTAAAAATAAAATACTTTGCATTCTAAGTTACCAATAAAATAGACCTTCAAGTTATTTCAATGCTCTTTTCACAATAGGAACTTGCAATTTGAGCATTCAGAGATGTTAAGTTTTTTCTCTAGGTTCACAGAACCTGCCAACTTTTTATAGAAGGATTTCTACTCAACTAGAGAAATCTGTTAGAGGATCTTTAAGTATAAGTTGTCAAGCATAGCTCCCTTCCAAAAGCATTTGCCATAATAATAGTTGGCAAAAAGCAGGGTAAATGGGAGTGTATAAGAAAACTCTGAACTGCTGTTCAAGGTTCTTGATTCCTAATATGTATACCCCAAGTCAATGCTCTTACAGTGTTAGGGAGTTCTTACTTGGTTTGTTCTCTAAATAGTAACACACAGAAAAACACCACTGTTCAACAGGAACCTTGAATAATTCACAATTTTGGTCTAGTTTCTTAAAATGCCCAGAGAAAAAAAGAGTGACATTTCTTGTTTTAGATATTCTCTAAGAGCTCAGACTAGTGCCTGCTTTGGTAAATAAACAAGCAGTTGTATCAGTTTCATTCTTTAGGACAGTGGTAGAAACTACAGAATCCTGAAACTAAAAAGCATTAAAATTCAGATGCATTTCCTCTTCCTTTTGGTTTAAAGCTGTAGATGATCCATGTTTTATGTTGTGTGGCTAATATGTTATTAAAAAGTTATATTTTTAAGAGTATTTCAGTTATCACTATTAGGTCAAACCACCATCAAAATCTCCCCACTATAGGTGCATGTCAGTTGTGAAGAAAACATAGTAAAAGGAGACATTCTCTTGACAGATATTAATGTCAAAAATTAAACATTTCCCAAGTCCACCTAGAATAAATAACCAATGCTTCTTACTACCAGCATGAGGTTCACCGTATTTTCATGGAAGTATCACAGAAAGATCACAAACCACTTTAGACGACGTCGTGATTTGCCCTTGTATATTTAGATGTGTGGAATACCTGTATCAGATAGTGGAAGTTATTTACTGTAATGGGGGGATAAGGCAATATTACTGTGTTATGGGGCCTCGACCACCAACCTCCCATCACCTACCTACTCCTCCTGCTGCATGCATCTGTCCACATGGCTAACTTTTAATATGTATATTTTTACATTATGTATTCTTAATCAGCCTGTCTTGTTTAGATTGTATACGTCATACCTGACATTCTTGTAACTACTGTGTGATAAGATTCCTGTAAGAAATTCTGCTTTTTAAAAAAAAATACCATGCTGAGAGGGGTGACGTATCCCACATTAGTGGGTGGTCACTCTATGTTTATAGGATCTTTAAAACAAGTACATTTTTAAGGTGAATAAAGGCACAACTAAAAACTGTCATCAAAGCTCAGTTTAATGGATCAGTATTTGAGACTTGCAATCCCACATACTTGTACTAGCCAAAGCCAAGAAACTACCGCTCCTAACAAGGAACGTTCAAGCTGGTTTCACTGTGCGGGGGTGGGGAGCAGCTGGGTGGAAGGACACCCACCTTTGAAGGGCTGTCTTGACATGGGCACCTTCCTCATCTTGGTTTAGGTTGGGCCACCTGGTCTTGTTCTTACAAAACTAAATCTCTTGAAAACTCACATGCCACAAAGTATGAGGAGAATGGATGTGAGACCTAGGTGTTTTGTGGGCATAAACACTTGAAAACCTGCTTTAAATGAACAACAAAGTAAAAGAAAGGAATTGGGAGTGTGTTGTGTGGTCAAGAAGGCATTGCATGGCTTGCGGTACCTCAGATGACCGTACGGAGCTCCATAAGGTGAAGATATAGTACAAACCCCAGGCTAGTGGTGCTATTCATTTGGAAAACTCTGGACTCAACTCAAATTGAAGTAGGCACTGAAATGTTTTTATGAGTACAGGGAGTGAAACGAGGGAATGCTCTGCTTCCCCGAGTTTGTCAGCAGATGTGCACTTGTCTTCCATCTTCAGGGGCCTGGCCTGCATGGTTCCTTCAAGACATCCCATAAGTCCTGGAAGTAACCAAACAGTAAGGCCCTCCTTCTCAAGGGCTGCTGGTGGGTACCAGGAAGGGCCAGCTGTCTCCTGATGTCATTTCCCTGACAGGAGCCCTGACCATACCTAGAACCATTGTGTATGCATTCTTTTTCCTCTAGGGAACCACAGGCCTGAAAAGACCCAAAGGTCTTGGGGATCTCTATGGGGAAAAGGCACCAGGAGTCTCCCCCTAGTGCCTGGCACTGCTCAGGACAACAATGCAGTCCTAGCCATGCTCATTATATTGCCACCCTCCCAAATCCAAAGAAGATGGAGCTTTAGATGCCATGACACATGCATGCCACATTCACCACCCATGTGGAAACATTCAAAAGATGCTTAGATCTACTGACACCAGCCTTGATTGTTAATGGAACCTACAGCTGGAACATCTTTAAACCCCAAATCAAGAATTCACATTTCTGTTAATACCAAGGACATCTTTTTAAAGCCTGGGAAACTTGATAGAAAATTAAGAGCAAGTATCCCTTCTGTAAAGCTGGGAAGAAGACAGGAATGACTTCTTAGTTTGTACCAAAAATTGTGGTTTGTTTGAAAAGATATGTGCTTCATATTTTGAGATGACCTAACAAAATGAAACGGCTTTTTTTTTAATTTTTATTTTCCGTACATTAAATTTACTCATAAAAACATTCTAAAAATGTACAATTTTTCCTTTTTAACAAAGTATAATAAAACATAAAAACCCCAAAAACAGAATACTTGACATTTACAATTCAAAATCAAATTAGCAGAATATTAAATATTTACAAAACTATATCTTTTAAAAATATTTATAAAGTTACATGCATTTTTGTAGAATTGACAAAAGAATGGCTCAAAAATGGGAGAATTTTCCTTCATTCCTAAAAAGAAAATATGTCCAATAGAAGCTGTGAAGATTCTTGAGTATACGAGGTCTTCAGTTTCAGTACCAAAGCCTTTGTCTTTGTGCGTGTAAGAACTGACGCATGTGAGGGGCTTGTTACAATACCCGGGACTGAGGACCGATGCTCCCCTCCCTCCATTAACAGTGTAGTAACATTGACCTTTGGCCTCAACCAGCACAGTAATTTTGCGAATGTTGATTAGAGATACTCACTTGCAGAACCTTGGGACTTTTCAATAAATAATTGAGCCTCTTCAGAACCCATGGCTTTTAATGTCACCTGACTCATTCTTTGGGAGTCACCTGCACTTTGGAAAGGATGGGCGACAGCATCAGGTTCTACAGACCCATCTGAGACTGGTGGTCGAGCTGAGCAGAGACACTGTTTCCCTTACAACCCTTAAGACTCTTATACATATAACACCATTAGTTATCATTATGTAAAACTAGCAAGGCATCAAATAAACCACCACAGAAGCAGGAAGAGTGACGAAATGATAGGGAGTGAGGAGGGTGCAACCCAATTCCCGCTCGGCAAGTGCTCACTAGAAACACTGGAGTGAGTGGACGACGAGTGCAAGCCTCAGTCAGCCTGTGTTCAAACAGGAAACACATTACAGCTGTGTGACATTAGGCAAAGTTACTACCACTGCTACTGCGCCTCCATACATAATGTGTAGTGTAAACTAACTATGTTGACTTCTTGTGATAAAGGACCTATAGAATTCTAAATAGTGTATTAAAATACTCAACCTACTAACTACTATATTAACAAGCTGACTCCTGTAATCTTTTAGAGATTATAGATGATGCTGGTTGTTTTTTTTTTTTTTTTAATACCAATCACATATCTGCTTTCAAAAAAATAAATGTCTTTTTATTAGAAGTGCTAGCTCCCATTTCCTCAGTGCTCTTCAGCAATTAGGAGTTTTAATGATTAAACACTTGCCAATTTTCAGTATTACCATAAAATAAAAATTAGAAAATAAGGTAGAAAATCGAGTGTTTTGCTTTTTAAAAAAAAAAACAAAAAAGGTTAAATAGTTGTTTCATCCCAACACTGTATTCTACTTCAATCTGTACATTCCACTTTCCCCATTCTTGGAAATAAAAAATGGGGTTAGAAACTTTAATACGACAGACTACACAGAGCAAAGTGACTGAGGCCACACCTACCTGGTTGCCACAGCATTTGGAAACAGCCTATAACTTCAGGAAAATGATTAGTTGAAAGGGTCAGTCTGAATTGTGTTTCTAACTAATGATGTCTTCTGAGGAAATGCAAAATGTTTAGCCTTACTGACTTTGGTTGCTTTTGGAGAGAAATTCATCAGAGATAATACTGCTAGCAAATATTCCCAAGTCCAAGTATGCAATTCACTTGGGAAGAGATCTCACAGATTGGCACTTTGTGTCCTGTGTATCTCATATTTATGTTTTACAATTCTCAACTTGGAGTGACTTCACTGGTGATGTCATACCACACTCGCACTTTCAAAGAAACTGGGAATTTTTCTAAGACCTTTGATAACCGGAACGCAGCTACACAATGTCTGAACTTATTTACCTCAATGTGAATGTTATACTTAGAATTGAAGTTTGTTTTAATTTTGTTGTATTTAATGCTAACCTCTAATATTTATCAAAATAATTAGAAGGGTAACAGCAGACACTTTCATTCCTCGATACTGACCATTAAAACAAAAAACCTAAATATGATATTTTCTTATGAGACAGCTTTCAACGAGTTCACTGTGTTGAAATAGGATTTATTTAAAATATTTCTTTGTTTAAAAAAAACCAAAAAATTTAAAAGTTTGGCTTTCAGCACATATCCAGGCCACTGTAACGGCCTTCGGAAATATTAAAATCGTAAACATCAATGAACACTCTAAGTCTTCCTTTAACATAGTATGACAAGTTCCAGTCTAGTACTCTTTAAGGCAAAGTTATGTCAGTTCTCATTATTTTGACATTTTTGTAGTGTTTATAATTTAAGAGATCAATGTAACATTCCCCAAAAAACCAGTTGTAAGCATCACCATTGCTTAACTGTATGTAATACTGTGTACCAGGAAGAGAGAAGACTACAGAGGTCTGTCAATTCTGCATTGCATAGAAATAAAACTCTACTAAAATAAAACTCTAAAAACTAAAAGCCTTGTCATTAAAAAAAAAAAAAAGTAACAACTTTCTGCTTTAGTTTCCATAAAGGCAGGAAACTAATCTCAAAATTTGAAACCTTATATATCACAATGCCTCAAATTCTAGGGTATTCTTTTGATTTACACCAATTTTGCCTGAGGCTGATTGTTCCATTTTAAGAATGATCTGAATATGTGATTTTTTTTTTTTTTTAATAACTATTCAATTGGAAAAGCCCCGGGCAAAGCCTTACCAATCAATATTTTAATACTGAGGTTTTAGCATTTAAAATAACATTACTTGAGCAGAAAATTCCCTTTAGTCTTAAGGATCTAAGTCCCTAAATTTCATACCAAAAAGCTCTCTCATTCCAATGGGGTGAAACTGAGAGCTATGTGGTGAGGACTTTATTTCCCACCTTGATAAAACTAGACTTCTGCAGATCTTGTAGCTCTGTACTGTGGTCTCTTTCAGAGTCTTACCATTTTCTACTGTAGTTTTACAGGTAATTTTTAAAAGAACTATTAATACACAGCCTAATACAAAAGACACTGACAAGAGAAAACTTCAAAATTTTTGCTCATAAATTACAGGACTGTATTGTTGTAATGTGTGTCTCAAGTGTGAATCTTAGCAGTAATAAGCCTTGGGGTCCTTGGGAAGTCTGTGTGAAATTAAAAAAAAAAAAAAAAAATCTTGCAAACTTCACTAAGGATGGGTAGCATCCATCAGAGCCAACTCACAAAAGCAGTGCTGTTACCATGTCTCTGCAAGGAGATCCTTCGCTGTGCAAGATGACAGGACTCAAAGCTATGGAAGGGCTGGGAAGGAAGAGATTCTCAATGCTTTGACAACTAGGGATTCTCTGGGACTTGGACCCTTAGAAATTAAGTTGTTGCAAGTAACTATTTCTATGTAATGTAGTTTAAATTTATTTGCAGAAAAAAAATTAAAAACCTGAAACTGCTAAAAGTGTTTTAAAGAAGGGAAGTAAATACTAAAATCTCTGTTGTGTATACTAAGTCATATAGCCTGCTGGTGCCAACTCTTTAAAAATGGATTCTCTGAGTGTTTTGCACTGACTAGTCTCTAGGAGTTTTGTCTCCCAGAGCTGCAGAGACTGACATCAGTTTACATTCTTCTGTAGTGCAATCCTTAAAAAGCCCAGAAATTAGTGCCTACCCACTTCAGGAACAAAACAAAACAAAACAAAGGTGACATTTTCCCTCACCCAGGGGTGTCAAGAGTCCGACTGGTGGAACTCCACTTGGAGAACTCCAACCTTCAGTTCTCGATTCCGATCTCGCGTAGCTGCCCTGGAATTACGTGTGAGCCTAGAAGGACCAATTACGGCAATGCTCTTCTGGAGACGGGAGGTCTCTGCATTGCAACCAAGGGTGGAGGTGGGCAATTTCACCCGCTCTGAAGATACCCACTAGGCAAGTCCTGACATCAAGCTCCAATCTAGAATTTTGGCAATAAAACTTGAGTTTGATGCACTCCTATGCTATATTTCCTATCCAGTCTAGTAAAGTAAAGCACCTTTGGATTAAAAATATTAAGCTCAACAGCAACTAGACTTCTCAGTTTTGTATTTAATTTTCCTTATGTCTCCATGGCTTAATAGTGTTCTGTTGCCAGAGAAAAATATCAATCTGTGGAGTCCAGACTTTCTGCTGGAGGGGCATATTTCAACCTAAAAGTACCTAGAGAGAGGGGAAAAAGAAAGATCAAATTTGAATCACTGTAGAATTACCACAACCAACCGATTTGTCCAAAGTTATTTCCAGAGTCACTGGTCAAGATTCAGGTGCTAGAAATCTAGACCTGTTCTAACCACTGTCATCCCCATTACCACCCCCTAAACTGGAGACTATTTTATTAATTTATAAAATCAGACAAGGTGAAATGACTAAAGAGTTACCAAGCCATTCCTTTACACTTAAGGGACATTTTTTCTGGAACTCCGACAGCACACACTGGTGGGCCCTCCAGTGTGCACACTTCCCTGGGTCAAGAGCCACAGGCTCTGGGCTTGCTGCTTCAGGAGACGCAGCACCATCCCTAGCAACAGGAGTGGCCACAGCACACAGTTGCCCCCGCCTGTCACCAGACCTACTGAGTCCAAGTTGTCTTTAAAGCTCTCCAGGTGACTAAGAGGCAGAGGAAGGTCTGGGAATCACAGGTCCAGAGCAACCCTCAATTCTACAGAGATCAAGTGACTTTTCAAGGCTGCACAGTGAATAGTCACAGAGCTGGGTTCAATTTTCCCAATGCCCAGTTTAATCATCTTTCTAAAACCATCAGCAAGAACAAACCCGCTGTAATAAGTACATCAGATATACACTTGAATTTGACTAAAGGAGACAAAAAAGAGAGGGAGGGAGGGAGGGAGGGACAGGGTAGTACTTTCACTCATTTTACCAAATTGGAAAAAAAAAGGTAGTCATTTAGATGGATTCAGCCTTGACCGTCACGTTCTAGAGGATAGAGAAGTAATGAAAATATTCACATATATTCATATATTAAGCAGCTTCTCCTTCCTCTCCCTGGAGGATTTTATCATGATGAGCCCAGGAAATTAGATGAGAACGTGTAACAAAAACTCCTAATAGGAAGGGAGGAAGGAAGGAAGGAAGGAAGGAAGGAAGGAAGGAAGGAAGGAAGATGGTAGCGCAGTAAAGATGACATCATGCACCCCCCCCTACATACCAACAGCCATGGCCACCCTGGAGGGAGGAGAACAGAAGTGGGGACACTGAGTCCATCTGTAGCATCTGAACCCGTGCTATGCCCTAGGCTTTCAGTTAAAGGTTGGAGGGGTGGCATTAAATCACCCACACCTGCTCCCCAGTCACGGGAAGAAGTAACAGACCAAGGAGCCACTGGGCCAGACAGCCCCTCTCCACCGCCAGTTCATCATGTTCTAGAATGAGGAGCAGGCTGAAATCATGAAGACAGTCTTAGAACCAAAGTAACCCTCTTTCTGGGGGCTTCACAGCCTACTAAGAATTTCGTGCTTTTTCAAAGAGCATTTGAAAAACTACTTTTTGCTTTAAAAAGAAGAAAGTTTACTATTACTTTCATAAACAGCGACCTCTGCCTGCACCTCTCCTCTGGGCAGAGCTGCACTGCTAGCCAGTGTAGCCGGTCTGCCTCCGGAGTCTCGCCGGCCGCAGCCCGCCTTTACCTTGCCGATTGAAGTCCATGGACGGCTGCTTGCAGTCCTGAGCACGGTGACCGGTGGCCCCACAGTTGTAACATGAGAGATTGCCACTCTTTTTGTGACTGGAACCGTTGCTACTGCCCACCAAGCCCTGGGCCTGGTACACACCAGCCGCTCCTGCCATGAAGCTCTGCATGGGCGGGACGGCAAACGTGGACTGGCCACCCAGCACGGGCTCGGCGGGCACGCTGCCGCCATATGGCGAGTGCACGACTGGGAAGGCGCTGCTGCCATACTGCTGGGTGCCCACGTAGCTGCTGCCACACACGGGGCTGAAGGGCAGGAAGGGGAAAGGGAAGACAGACGGCCCCGAAAACGGGTGCTGGAAGTAGTTGGCATAGCTGACAGTCAGGCCACCAGAGCCACAGCTCCCGCTGCATCCACACGACGTGCACACGACACAGCCGGGCGGTGGGCCAGGTGAGGGCTGCTGGGGTGCTGGCGGCTGCTGATGGTGGTGGTGGTGGTGGTGGTTCTGAGCAGAGGCAGGAATGTTCCCAGGGGAGCTGCTGCCACCGCCGCCGCCACTGCTGCTGTAGAAACTGCTTTCGGGGACCGAGGAGAGTGCAGGGCTGGAGCTGGGGGCCGGGCAGCTGGGCACAGTGGCCATGTTTGGGAAGGACGGGGAAGGGTGGCTACTGGAGGAGGCAGTGTTGCTGTTTGCACAGAAGCTGCCCTGCAGGGGGCCCACGGGCACACTGCTCATCGCAGAGAAGGCAGCTTTGGTGTTGGCTGTGTACAGAGCAGTCCGAGGGTTTATTATTGCAGGGGGCACACTGATCTGCACATTGTTAGAACAGGAAGTCTGCCCAGAAATAGCAGAATCCGCAGGGACAGACGAAGACACCAGAAGTTTGATTGGTGGCCGGGCCACATGGAAGACCGTGCTGGATGTCCCCACAGCAGAGGTGCTCGTCTCAACCACCAGCGCCGGCTGCTGGGCTGGCTTGATCACCCTGTCCAGTGTGGATGCATGGACAACTTTGGCGCGGGGACCAAAGGAGACGGTGGGTGACACCGAGCTGCTCTCAGCAAGTCCAGAGAGGACCTGCATGGGCTGATGTGGGGCAGACGTGGGTAACACATCCATCATGGCATTGCCAAAGCTCTTGTCCACTTTGATGCTGCTTCTTGGTCCAGAGACTTTATTCCTTTCTTCTAGAGACAGCAGTGAATGCATAGAAGATGAGAGGAGTTTCATGTCTGTGCCTCCCCTTTCTGATTTGTGCACAGAATTCAGCATTCGGATGGGTGCAATGTGTGAGGCTGTGGTCATCATCTGCGGAGGCAGGGGATGGTGGCCTGATGGGTTGGAGCCTGCCTCATTCAGCACGGGGAGAACCTGGGCTGTGGGTCTGGCGGAACTTGAAGTGAAATGATTCAGTAGCATGACAGGCTTCTCCTTATCGGGGCCCTCTAAGTGCATCTCCACACCTAGACATGGAAACAAAGAGGTCAGCATAGTTCCACAGGCCAGGGCAGAAGCAGCACCATGCCATCCACACCGCACACCCTTACGTCTGTCATTCTCCTCGGCGCTGTCTGAGCTCTCTTCCCGGGCCTGCACCCCCATGGGGCTAGGCGAGGAGCTGGAGCACTCAGAGGAGCTGCCTTCCCGGGCTGTCTGGTGAGGTGGCTGCTCCACTTCCACCCGCAGCGCTGCAGAGAAGGGACAAGTGATAGTCCAAAGGTGGCGCCCAAGTCCATGTGCCACAGGACTCTGACAGGGGTCCCTCCTCCTCACCCACCTCCATGCTACATCTATCATGCAGATTTCTTGAAGTCAGCCCCCAGGAGGCAGGTACAATTATTTCCATATTCAGACAGGGCTCTGAGGTTCTTAATGAAAAAACTGCCCAAGGTCACAGGGCTAGTTATGTGGCAGATGCAAACACAGCAGTACTCTCAGCCAGATGCTCTAATGCCTCCCTACTCAAACAGGGGAGAATAGGAAAAAAGGGTTCCCAAACCAGCATGGTGCTACGAAAGTAGTCGTTCACAAACATCCCTGTTTTTATGAGGCTGAGGGACACAGGACCTTTTACTCAAATAACCACTTAAAAGATACACTGGCATTTTTTCCTTCCTCGTTTAGTTACTCTTGCTGCTTCTACTATATAAGAAAACAACAGGGCAACTGTTACAGGGGTCCTCAACCTTTTTCCGAGGAGAGGAAGAGGCAGGGGGAGGAGGGGGATGGTAGTTGAAAAATGACATCACTGAAACTTCGAGTCCCCAGACAGAGCAGGAAGGCTGGTGGTTAGGCATTAAGGAGAATCTCAAGATGGACCTGCCAGGCAATGACCTAAAACATGACTTCTGTGCCCCATCTTCGGGAAGAAAGATGTTTTCACCTATTTTGTATACTTCCTGCTCTTTTCCTCTCACCATAGTAGTTTTTGGATCTAATTCTTTTGGCCAAACTTCAGGTGGGTCACCAGTCTCCAATTTCTAAGCCAAATGACCCTTCTATTTTCCTATGGTAGGGACTATAAAAGCTAAAATAATGGAACAGTTCATTGTAAATACTAAAAAATATTAGTACCAAAAAGGTGTGTTCTGATGTCTATTATCAAAAGGAACAGACTGCGATCCACATGTCAGAGCTGACCCAGCCCTCACCTACCTGCAGGGTGGGTGCCTCGCACTGTCTGCACGGGGCCCACGTGGCTGGTGGGGGGGACGCGGGCCACTCCGCTGCTGGTGACCGGGGGTGGGGCTGAGGGGTTCAGGCACCGTTTCTCTGACTTCTCCCTGTGCAATAAGAAAGCATGGGAACAAGTGAATTTTAAATTCTTCTGCTGAAAAACCTGATGTTTCACAACTCTGCTTAAGTACATGCAGTCTACACAAAGGTGATCTCTATCAAAACAGTGTCCAGGATGGAAAATAACACATTTCAATTTGTCAGATTCACTACAAAAGGCCTTTCCTGGCAAATCGAAGCCACATTTGTAGATTTTTAAAAGCATTAATCAGGTTTGATAAGCAATCAAAAGTAATCCAATCACTGATATGTAACAACACTGTAAGTCCTAGTCTCTCTCTGTTCAGCATGTCAGAAAGTAAAATGAACAGACATTTCCGAACAATTTCACACTTACTTCTCCAGCTCCAGTTGAGTCTTGAGTTTTTTCTTCGCTCCCATGGTGAGGGATTCAAATTTATTTAGATCTTCTTCAGTAAGGCTCAGAAACTTCCATAGAAGAAACAAATTACAAAGTTACTAAGAATTAACTAGGATTCTGAAAACAAAGAACTTGGAGTATAATAAACGTATTCTACCTCCAAGGTATGGAAACAGGTCAAACTTAACTAGATAATAAAAGACTTAGGAACACTAAAACATTTACTTGCTCAATATTTTGGTGTCCATAGTTCAAAATATAAGATGCTCGTTTTGCGTTTAAAGGGCACAGTCACCTCATGACAGTCTGGTGAAGACTGGGTCCCTGCAAGGTCTGAGCTGTGCAGACAGGTGATGACAGAGATGCGATCTGTATGAGTGCCTCCTCCCTCCCTGGAACACCCCCCTTAAATTCAACTGGACAGTTTAACAGCTCTTTTTTCTTGAAATCATCATCATTTTAGGGACAAGTGCAACTTTGGTAGCGAGTGATCCAGAAGAGTAAACGCCATCCAAATCGAATGGCTAATTTACCCACCAACCTTACATTAAGCAAACAAATGACACTGGTTGATTTTAGCCATTTCAACTTATACATTAGATTAAAACTTTTAAAACTGATCCATAACCAAAGTTAAGATCTATGAATTCTAAACCGATAGTATTACAAATATACTTAAAATTTGTTCTTTATTATGTAGTAAAAACTGGATTTCTAGGTTCAATTGCAGATTTTTGGACAAATAAAAATTTTACATAGATAAAAGCCACCAAGTCACTGTATCCAGCAGGGGGAGCTGAGAGTTCAAACGCTGTACAAAGGTCCAATTCAGTTTCATCAGTGACACCAATACTTAAATTACAGAATTTTTTTAACAGTGAAAAAATGCTCATCAGAACTATTGCAAAAAAACATAATTCCTATGCAAGGATTGCTTGACAGACATAAAATTCATCTATTCCCTCAGCTATATGACCCTAAAGCAAGTTGGATCATTGGAGAGCTGCTTACGTAGACCGAAGTGTTTGGGCCCCTGCAGAACTGGCCTTCCTGAGCTGAGCCTCAGCACATGCACAGGCCTACATAGAAAGACATCTAAGATAGAGCAGGGGGTAGAGCATGGGGGGACACCAGAATTCACTATTTCTATCTATTGCAGGACTGCTAGAGACATAAGATCCTTCATACCATACAGAATATCTCATTTTCAAAGACCCCAAACTGCCTAAAAAAGCTGTTTGTTTACAACCAAGCCTGTTCCAGTTTTTGCTTCAACTGCAGGCAGCCTTCAAATGCCAGTCCACTGCCACCCTCCAGTGAGCACGCATCTGTAGGTGTAAAATACCAGGCTGTGTGATTTCCACATCACATACACATAGTTTAAAACTCAACTCAATTCCTCTAGGAATGAGGTCAGAAGAAAGACAGGTTACCTGAGAAAACAAGCAAATTCTACACTTAGTAGCCAACATACCTTCTCCATTGTAAGCTGTTTAAAGACGGGATAGTACTTGTGCAAACGCAGTTTCCTCAGCCAATCTAAAATCCCATTTTGTTCCTGGGTCTGAGGAGTCTGTAGATTGGAAGGCATTAGGATGGAGGGTGAGGTGTCCATCTGGGTCCGGTAAGCCAGTGCCGAGCCCCCACCCCCTGTGTGGGAGCAGTGGGGCAAGGCGGCCGTGCTGGCTGAGTGCTGCATATGGTGCTGGGCACCGCTCTGAGAGGACGGGATGCCGGCCACTCCACACACAGGTCTGCAAGGACAATAAACAGGTGGTTTCAATAGACCTCCACTGAAGATCACTATTAGAGGTATGCAAGAACCAGCTTCTGTATCTCGGATTGTACCTGCGGTCAAGTCCACTGCTAACCTCGGAGCCCTTTCTGCCACTCCCCTGCCCTACCACAGTACCACCCTAAAGTTCAATGTCTGTAGGTGCACATGTGTATGTGTGTGCATGCATGCAATGTATTCACCTATATGATGTGCTTGAGAGCATGTGTACACATATGTATAGACATACATTTGTATGCACATGCTTGAGAGTATGTCTGTGTGTATGTACATGTGTACGTATGTATGCGTGTGTCACCACCAGACCTCTGGCTGAGCTGCCTAGTTTCTTTCTGTTACTTTTATCACAGGATGATATTGATAATTATAAATTAAAACTGACTCCTAAATCTTTAATACAAAAAATTAATTTTTTTGGAAAAGTAAATCCTAGAAGTTGGAAGGAACAAAAAGCACTCTACTTTCTATAATTGCCCCTTCCACCCTAAACTCCAAACCTGCATATGTTTACTTTGTGCTCACTACATACCAGACCAAAGGGTAAAGAAGAAAGCCAGCGCTTTCAAAGACCTCATAACCTGACTAGGTCTTTACCCAACATGCGCACGTGTATGCTCTCTGTGATGTTAACCCATTTCAACATCAGCTGTCAGTCAGAAAGGCAGCCTATTTGTCATGTGAGCACTCCTACAATCGTCACTGGGCCTTGTGAGGACAGAGGGCACCTAGAGCAGCACTCTGGCACCTCATGGGCATTCTGGCTCACTGGGAGCTTATAAAAATGAAGATTCTCAGAAATTCTGGTTTCCTAGAATGTTTAGGGCCCAGAAACTGGCATTTGGAATAGGGGTCCTTGAGAATTCCAATTCCAGTGGCTCAGAGAACCTTTTTGCTTTAGAAACCTTAAATTGGATTATCTCTATCCAATTCTTCTCTCAACATTGTTCAAGACTAAGATCAAGAACAACTCAAGACTAAGATCAAGAACAACTTAACTCTAGACACAATTATTTATATATAACCAAAAGTAACCTCTGTAACAATGCTGATTTGAAATGTGTGGGTTTCATGGTAGAAGTCTCACCTTCCAGACACACCCATCATGGTACCGACTTTAGAAAGGGAAGGGTTGCCAGGACCTGTAAATTAAGATAATTATAAAATTTACAGACAATAAAAATGTTTTTATTTTTCTTTAATCACATTTTACAAACTCACTTGGACTTTGAAGCTGTTGGGTGGGAGACGAAGTGCTGAAAAATTTCTTAACGTGGTCATTTTTCAGTACATGAGAAGGTAATGAAGCCAAATACCTAAAAATTAAACAAAGTGGTTTTGTTGACATTAAAATGGTATTACCAAAAACTTGTTGGGAGAGAAATTTTAATTTTCAGGTAAGAAAAATATATCGTAGAGGGAAAAGTAAAACAGAAGTGCCTTAACCTATATTCTTCCTGATTTAATCACTGTTATGATTCATACTGTTTCCCTACTTCCCTTCCCTTATTTACACTATATTACATTGTATGAATCAAGTCTCTCAGGCTCACCATATGGACAGTGAGCTATAACGTTATAACATGGGTGCAATCAGGGCTATCACAATCATCAGGAATTTGTAGCCACTATGCTAGAAACTAAGTCTTGGGCACCAAGATGTTGGTGCCAGTCCTAGATCCCAAGCAGTAGGCCTGCCCTTCCCTGCACATTTACAAAACCAGCGTGCTAGGATGGGCTCCAGGATCCAGAGAAAACTTGGCCTAGGTGACTTTGTATTAGGCCTTAGTTTTACTCCGGAACAGTCTTTAACTTTCAACTTTAGGGCAGAACCAATAATCAGATTTTATTTCATAAGACTATCAAAATTACATTAAATTGTGGTATATACTTTTCCCTTTTCAAGTTTTTTTTCAATTATTGTTATCATACAATATTATATTCATTTCAGGTGTACAACAGCGTGATTAGATAACTGTCTATATAAATTATAACTTATGAAATGATCATCCCAATAAATCTAGTACCCATCTGACACTTTAGTTATTAAATTATTACTGACTACATTCCTTATACTACATTTTACATCTCCGTGACTATTCTATAACTGCCAATTTGTACTTCTTAATCTCTTCCCCCTTTTTACCCACCCAACAAAATCCCCTCCCATCTGGCAACCCTCAAAATGTTCTCTGTATCTATGAGTTTGTTTTATTTTTGTTCCGTAGATTTCACATGTAAGTGAAATCATATAGCATTTGTCTTTCTCTGTATGACTTACTCCACTCAGCAAAATACCCTCTAGGTCCATCCATGTTGTTGCAGATGGCAAGATTTCATTCTTTTATTTTTATGGCTGAGTAATATTCCATTGTATATGTGTACCATCTCTTCTTTATCCATTCATCCACTGATGGGACACCCAGGTTGCCTCTATATCCTGGTTATTGTAAATAATGCTGCAATGAATATATGGATGCACATGTTCCTTCAAAATAATATTTCGTGTTTCTTCAGATAATTACCTAGAAGTGGGATTACTGGGACCTTCTTTGTTGTTACAGCCTTTGCCTTAAAGCCTATTTTCTCTGGTGTAAGTATTGCTACCCAGTTTCTTTTTTCATTTTCATGAAGTATCTTTTTCCATCTCTTACTTTCAGTCTGTGTGTCTTTTGATCTGAAATGAACCTCTTATAGGCAGAATATGTAATGGTCTTATTTTCTTATCCATTTAGCAATCCCATCTTTTGATTGGAGCATTTAATTCTTTTTCATTTGAAGTAATTGTTGATATGTAGTTATTGCCATTTTATCATTCATATTTTTGATAGACTTTTTTCTTCTTATTAAATAAGTCTCTCCAACATGTCCTATAATACTGGCTTGGTGGTAATGAACTCCTTTAGCTTCTTCTTGTCTGGGAAGCTCTTTATCTGCCTTTTGATTCTAAATGATAGCTTTGCTGGGTAGAGTAACCTTGGTTGTAGGTCCTTGCTTTTTGTCACTTTATTTCATGCTGATCTCTTCTGGCCTGCAAAGTTTCTGTTGAGAAATCAGCTTATAGTCTTATGGGTGCTCCCTTGTAGGTAACTAATTGCTTTTCTATTGCTGCCTTTAAGATTCTGTCTTTAACCTTTGGCATTTTAATTATGACATGTCTTAGTGTGGGCCTCTTTGGGTTCAACATGTTTGAGACTCTCTGAACTTCCTGGAGTTATATGTCTATTTCCTTAACCAGGTTAGGAAAGTTTTCTGTCATTTCTTCAAATAGGTTTTCAATTTCTTGCTCTCTTTTCCTTCTGATATCCCTGATGTGAATGATTCTATGTTTGATGTTGTACCAGAAGCCCCTTGAACTATCATATTTTTTGGAATTTTTCTTGTTGCTGTTCCTATTGGGTGTTTTCTGCTACCTTACCTAAATCACAAATTCAATCCTCTGCTTCATCTAATCTGTTGATACCCTCTAATGTAGTCTTCATTTCAGTTCTTAAATTCTTCATTTCTGAGTGGTTCTTTTTTGTTTTCTATCTCCATTTTTATGTTTTCTATCTCCTTGTTAAAGTTCTGAGTTCATCTACTCTTCCTTTAAGTTCACTGAGCATCCTTATAACCAGTGTTTTAAACTCTACATCTGGTAGATTGCTTGTCTCCCTTCTGTTTAGTTCTTTTTCTGGAGCTTTGTTCCGTTCTTTCATGTGGAACATGTTTGTCTCCTCATTTTGGTTGCCTCCCTGTATTCGTTTCTATGTATTAGGTAGGGCTCCTAAGTCTCCCGGTCTTAATAGAGTGGCTTTATGTAGTAGTGTCCTGTGAGGCCCAGTGGCAGTCTTCTCTGGTCACTTGAGCCAGGTCCCTTATGTGGGCTGTGTGTGCCCTCCAGATGTAGTTCAGCATTGGTTGCTGTCTGTATGTTG
>NW_006494614.1:61845127-61878412 GCF_000325575.1 Pteropus alecto
CTGGTAAGGGGCTGACTCTACAGAGGATTCACTTTAGCAGGGCTCTGGCGCCTGCCCAGCCGGCCCTTTGAATATGTCCTCCTCAGATGCAACCCTGGGTGGTGCTCAGACTCTGGTTAAAACTGGCCACTGAGTGTGCCGGCCCAAGGGCCTCCTGGTAGGGGCCCAGCTGCAGGCCAAGTTTAGCAGCAGCCTGGGCACTGCCTGGGGCCACCTGGCAAGAGTCATCAAGCAATCCATAGATGGCTTGACACCCGTGCTGGCCTTAGAGGTGCCTTGAGAGGCCAAGCCAGAAACTGAGGCTGGCTGCCACTAGTGCCAGCTTTGGAGCTGCTCAGCAAGAGGTATGGGGCACACTGAGGATAGATGCTGCCTTTGTGGGTTTTGTGAACTTTTTAGAAATTTTAGGATAGTATGTAGCAAGACAGGCTGTTTGCATGGAAAAGCCACTGGAAGAAGCTTGAGTGGGCCTGCAAGTCAGGAGGGGCGGGGTCTCAGGGAATCACCTGGGTGGGGCAACCTGCATTAACCAGGTTGATCTGGCACCTCAGATATGGCAGCCACCTGCACCCGATCGTGGGGAGAAAGGAGTGCTCAACAAAGGAACAATGGTTTCTGCCAGCACTTCTGTCTGGATAAAAGCTGCCCCTCCAGCCCTCTTCCTGAAGGCAGACAATTCAGTTCCTCCCTGTATATCCCTGGCACTCCTCAAGCAGCTGCCCCAGTGCTGGAACTCAGAGCGAGCGAGTCCATGTGGGTTTCCTTAAGAGGAACATGTGCAACTTCAGCCACCCTGTCTCACTTAGCCACAATCTCCACTGGTTTTCACAGCCAAAGGTTGTGGCGACTTCTCTTCCTGGCACTGGAACCTGGGCTAGGGAGCCCAGTCTGGAGCCGGGACCCTTCACTTTTCCGGGGGGGACCTCTGCAGCCAAGATAGCCCTCCCGATTCTCAACCACCCGTTTCGTGTCTCCGCCCCTCCTACCAGTCTCAAGGTGGCCTCTTCTGTATGTCCCCAGTTGTAGGACTTCTGTTCAGCCAGATCTCAGGCGACTCCCAATGATAGCTGTTGTGTAGTTTTGTTGTAATTTTGATGTGGTCATGACAGGAGGCGAGTACTGCGTCTACCCTATCTTGACTGGAAGTCTGGTGACATATACTTTAAAATTCCTTTACTCATATCCTCAAAATCACATGTAGGTTATTAAGAGCCTTCAAATTCTCCATAACTGATGAAAATTCCTAAAGGCAAAGTAAAGACTCAAACCATTGAGAGAAATGTGTCACCTAAAGAGCTCCTTGGATGACCAGGCAGCTCATGTCTGGACCCACCCGGCCTTGCCCAACTGCAGATGGCCATCAGAAACTGGGTGGGGTGAAGAGCATTACCTCAGGTCCGCTTCCAGATCCATGTGGTTTCTCTCTACATAAAACGAATCTGGGCCAGCTAAGCAAGGAATGAATTTCTCCAAATTTTCTTCGGGGTATAGCTGAGATAACTGAAAGAAATGAAAAAGCATAGGAAATATGTCAAAACTCATTTTACAAAACCAGAACTCCTCTAAGAAAAATTTGGGCAAGTACTAGATGGGGACATCTGCTGGCATGATACAAAGCAATAATACTTTGTTATTATTAATAATAGCTACTTTGGGCTTCTATATCCACTTAGGATGTAGAAAGCCACAAAAGAACATCAGGCTCCTTCTATAACACCAGGAAAAAGCTTGATAATCTACACAACCATACCTTTCCTGAGCCTGTCAGAGAGCTGCATTGCAAGCCTACCACCTGAACTGAATTTCAAAAGGGACCTGTCCCTCCGAGGAGAGAGGTCACATTTCCACAGGCTGAGTATGGGCCTGTCAACCAGGAGCCCCAGACACAAGGGGAGTGTGCCCTCATTCTCAAGCTCTCTGCCATAGGCAAGAGACTGTAGAGAACCTCCACAGGTGGCACAGGTGTGAGCTGGGTGCTCCTGGGGTCCGGGAAGGAAACTGTGCTTTTCCCTGGAGCCTTCACTCAATTCAAGGCAAAAGCCCTTAAGCTGATGATAGGGGAGGGACAAGATTGCTCCTGTTGCCAGAGCCCAAGCAAAGACTCTGGGGATGAGCAAAAGAAATACTTTCCTACCTCTGGGGGAGAGGTGGGAAGTCCTGTTGGCACTAGGCCATGAGCAAAGATGCTCTGCTTCTGGGGAAGATACAAGCAAAACCGCTCTGGCCCTGAGGAAGGGGCAAGAAGCCCTCTGAGGCTGAATATCCCACACCAGCACAAAGCAGAGGTCAGCTGCTGCTGGGAAAGGAGGGTACAGGGATGCTGAGAAAGCCCTTGCCAAAGGCCTTGTACCTGAGCCTGAGGCTGGACCAAGACAATGGAGAATCCCTCTCACCCCCACCATAAGACCATCACCAGGAAATAAGTAACAGCTGTTTCCCATTTAGGGGTGTATGTGAGAGGTCAAGAGGGTTGGGAGACCCCCCTCCAAGCCATAGGCACACAGGATAGCTGAAAGCTGAGCATGAAGCAAGACCATTGAGAAGAACCTTCTTATACTCCAGGCCTCACTCAGGCAGTCTTCTGCTAAAGGAACCTGAAGCCTGTGGTGCACTGAAGATAACCACAGCAAAAAGAAAACCAAACCCAGTTCAACTCCTGACTGGATCAACCTGAAGACCCCACCAATGGCCTGACACAGCAGTAGCATGCCCATTTCCATGCATAATACTGTTTCCTTCCATGTTTTCTAAATATGATGTCTACCATTCAACTGAAAATTGCAAGACATACCGAAAATAATAATAATAAGGGAGAATAAAAAAAACTATTGTCAAGATAATCATTAGACTCAAAACTAACCAAGATGCTGGAATTATCTGACAGGGACTTTAAAATAACTATGATTAACATACTAAAGGATATAGTTTTAAAAAATGCATGAACAAATGGGAAATGTCTGCAGAGATGGAAACTTCACTAAATGACATGTCAAATATAAAAGCTGGGGGAAAAAAGATAACAAGAAAACCATGGTATTAGAGATGAAGAAGAATTCAGCAAATTCAACAGACTCATCAGCAGCCTGGGCAGATAAGGAGAAACATCAGTAAACTGGAAGATAGGGCAATGGAAATTATCTAAACTGAAATAGAGTGAAAAGAGTTAAGAAAAACAAAACAAGCACGCAAGAGCAGCAGACTATCAAAGGCCTAAGTACATGTAAGTCACAGGAGACATGAGAGCGAATGGAGCAGAAGAAATGTTTGAACAGATAATGGACAAGAATTTCACAAAATTAATAAAAGATAGCAAACCAAATAATCCAGAAATGCCAGAGAACCCGAAGCTGGGTGAATATTAGCCACTGTAAACACCCAGACAAAAGACCAATGAAAGGTCAAAGTTCCCATCAGCACCAGCAAGTCCAGAGGACGTGTTTTTTCTTTCTAACAAAATGAAGCTAGACAAAAAAGAGGAGATTTAGGGTTCTAAATGTTATGTTACAGAGGAAAAGTGAACTTGAGGGAGGTTCACTAATCCTAGAAAGCATGGCACAGTGGTGTTCTTCAATGTCTAACAGGCCAAAAAGATAGGCAGAATCAAACAATTTCCTGTGCAAGCTTTTAAAATAGGATCCATCAACAGGATTTTCTCCTATAGGATTATATCCTTGACTTTATAATAAAAATGTCAGATTCACTTTGGAGACATTTTAGATACATGTGTAGGTATGTAAATATATATGCATGCATGTGCATGTGTACATGTAAGTAAAAAGGTATTTATTTAGTAGTGGAATCTTTTGTTCAAATGATATTTATTGAATCAATTTAAAAATGAACAGGAAAATCCAACATGTAAAACAGGTAAAGATGGGACTAAGTGAAATCTCTGACCTTTGACCCTCCCGTGTGTGCCTCTCTCCTACCTCTGCTGAAGAGTAACCAAACCAAACCCAACCCAACCCCCTTGGTCATCTGTGCATTTCCATCTTCTGCCTCATCTCAGTCTCAACAATCAGGAGTACAGACTGTGACATCGAGGACCATGTGTTTATTGTCATGCACCCTTTTAGATGTAGATCTTGGCTATCCTGTGGACAGGCACAGCATTCACTGAAATTACTCTGCAATATTATCAACAGGGGAACGAGAGCCTTCTTATTCTTATAAGAGCCCTTAATTACCTTACCTTTGAAATAAATTCAGTCACTTCAGAGGAAGATTTGGTTACTGATGTAACTGAAGAGTCAGACCACAAGACCTTAAAAACAAACAAATAAACAAACCTTAAAAACAGACACCACATATGTAATTCATAGCACACCTGTCCAGGCATTCTTCACTGGCACAGGGGCCGTGAGCACAACGAGCCCTAGTGTATTGCACACCTTGTAAACAGAGCATTTACACATCCCTTGACTTGTTAAGAGAAACAGCATTTACTCAGGTGCATTCAAGCTTAACTTCGTGTTATGTGCAATTATTCAATGATCACCAAATTACTCAAGCATGGAGTCAAGGCTTGCTCTTCAAAGTTCTAACAAGTCACTGACAATCTTGACTGTGACACCAGCATATATCATCCTCAAGTGGACCTGCTCTTCTTAGGTCAATGTACATGACTTTGGACGTGGAATTAAGAAGTTACCATACATGAGCCCATGCATCCACACAGTAAATGCTTATGTGTGTCCCTGCCCTCAGGAATCTGACAGAATTGGGGGCCTTGTGGAAGTCAATCCATGTCAACTGGCCGGGGCATCATTACTGAAGAGCGGAGAAAACATTCCATTGGCAGTGGGGCAGGGGGTGATACGTAGAAAGAATCTGGAGAGAAAGCATCAGAAGGGCTTTCTGGAAGACATTCTACAACATCTGGTATACCGAATACCCGACTATATATACAGCTGTTTTTCCTTGCCTACACATATGACAGAAGGTAGTTTTATTTCATTACTTCATAAATGTCAGTCTCCCCAAATGTTCTATAAGCTCCATGGGGTAGAGGGCTGTATCTTTTTCCTCAGTTTTCTCCCCGTGTCTCATAATGTTTCCACGTAAGGTGCTAAGTGAACATGAGGGGAGGGAGAGATAGCACCTATATCCATCAGAGAGGGCTTTTCTGCACAAGAAAAGCATGGGCTGAATTGAGAAGGGCAAGTAAGAAGTCTGCTAAAGGAATGAGAAAGACAGAGTGGGAAGAGAGAGGGGCAGGGCCAGAACAAGGATTAAACCGTAAAATAGGAACTTTACCCTAAAATTCAGAAGAAGCCATTGGAGGATTTCAAGTCAGGACATAAAATAACCAAATGTATTTTATTACCAAAATTAAAGAATAAAAGCATTATAGTTACACGAATTTAGAGCAAATAGAGCTTGGAGGTATAAAAAATTCCTCTGCTCTCCCTCTGCCTACCATAAACCGTGTGTGCTGGCCTTGGCCTGGAAGGGCTGCCATCTTCTCCGTCAAGTGCTGAAATTCACACGAGTCTTTTTCTATTTCAGTAGTTGTCACACCACACAAAAATTACTAAGGCGTCTGTTTCATCAAGCTCCCATAAAATACAAGCTAACTGAAGAAAGGGACCCACTTCTTTATCTTTGAATTCCCAAACCCTACAGGAATTCACCACCAAGGCAAGCACTGGCATTCTTCGAATAAACGAGGCTTGCCATCCAAAATCTACCTACACTAAAATGAAAATACCCAAACTGTTTTTCTCTCTGAAATAATCAAATCTTACAATAATATTAAAAAGAATTTTGGGGGAACAAGCTGCTACCCACACAAAATACCAGTACTACCTATGATTAAAGGCGAAAACTTTCTCGTCATTAGATGTTTGACGCTGTTAACATCTTGTGTTTTTCAAAGCAAAAGATGTTATGGAAAATTCTTATACTATAACAACCTGTTTCTAATTTGAATTTTTTTTTTCCTTCCACATTCACACTGCATGAATGTATCCTAACCCAACTAAACGTGAAATTCAACATCCAAATAGTAGACCATTTTATGTTGTAACAGACATCTGTGTCCCCAACAATTATGTACTTGAAATAGGTACAACTATCCTAGGTTGTCTGCTCCTGAAGTGTTTTTCTTTTATTTCCAGATGGAGTTGATATTTTGACCGAAGGCAGACAGGAAGCAAGGACTGGAAAGGAGCTCACTTACAGGCTGAGTCCAGCACCACTGCACCCCGGAGAGGATGCAGGCTTACAACACATTCACCCCTGCCTTGCCTGCCAACCCATTCCTTTGCATCAGAGGAAAGAACAGGCCCTAGAGCGGTGTGGATACTAGACAACAGCCTCACTACACACCACATGCTAGAGGTACACATGTCCCATCAAATCCAAGGTGGCATCTACTACAAGCTACTCCATTGTTTTATGTACCACCAAGAAAACATATTGCCAATCGAATTATGGCACAGTATTTTCCTAGCACTTACTCAAAGAGCTACTTGGCCTTACTGAGACAGATTTTAACGTATCTTAAGCATACACAAAGAGCAAAACATGCACAAGATAGATATATACTTAGGATTTCTTCACACTTAGAGTCTAATTCCTGTGACTCACTTTTCACCTCAGTTCTCAACATTAGTATTTTTCCATACAGCATCACTCTCTGGAGCACATGGAGCAGCATTTCCTTCACTTTGCACAGGAATTGTCTCAGCCAGAGGCCCCAGCCCACTGCTCACACCACACCCATAAGGTAAGCAGGAGACCCAGCACCATGAGACCTACTGCCAGGCCCATGAGATACCCCAAGCCAACCACGAAGATGGGCAAAGCAGTCACAGAGAACAAGGCCGTGTAGAGGAAGCACAGACCACATACAGAGAAGAAAACTTTTTAAAAACAAACTATCATTAATATTCTCAGTGTTAACTAAGAGAAGAAAGCAGAGCCAAGAACAGTATGCAATGAAAAATGAACTGTCACAGAACAAGTGTTCTTTGAAAATTAAAAACAGGATAACAGAAGTGAAAAATTCAATTAACAAGATGGAAGGTGAGGTAATTGTCCATAAAGCAGATCAAAAAGAAATCAAAGAAAATAGAGGAAAAAATAAAAACAAAAGACCAGTCTTAATGTCCAACATGCAGACAACAGGGGTTCCCAAACAAGAAAACAAAGAAAAATGGAGCAGAGGAAATCAAAAGAAATGATTCACGAAAATGTCCCACATTTTAGATTAAAAGGGCCCATTCTCAGCACATGATAAACAGAGACCTACAACAAGCATACATCTGAGAAACGTGCAAACACTTGGTACTAAGAAAATCCTAAAAACTGCTAGAGACTGTAAAACAGGCCACAGCACAGGATCAGGAACCAGAACAATTCCTGCTTCCCACAGGCAACAATGAAAGACGGTCAATAAGCAGTGCTTTCAAATTCCTAAGAAAAAAGATGTCCAACCTAGAACTGTATTCTCAGTCACCTTCCAGATATGAAAAGTCTCATAAACTACCTCCCAAGTATGCTTTCTAATAAGCGACCAGAGCAACTACTAAAACTAGGACCAACTTAAAACAAAAGATGAGCTAAGACCCAATAACAGGAGACCGGAGCTAGGAAGGAACCTCCAGGTGATGATGAGAGCTGCTTAACAGACTGAAGATCTCAAGTCCAGGTCAAAGCAGAGCCACAGCTCCAAAGATGAAACCAATGGGATCCTGGGCACAACTGAACTCAGTGAGAGGAGTTTTAGACACTCAGGGAAAACCTTAAGGGTGAAGCTGTTTTTCTAAGTACTTGTCCCAGAGCAAAAAAACAAACACTTAACTCCAGGGAAAACAAAATGTTGGAAAGGAAAAATACTAAGCATACACTATTTGGCTTCACAAGTTTATCAACAAACTTCACATAGTCACACTAATTATCATACAACCACTGAGGCATATATCAAAAGAAACAGTTCCCTGTGACTCCTGGCAATGTATGCAGAATTACTGAGCTCTAAACTCTGCACATATATAGCTGATGAAAACAAAAACTAAATTTAAAAAAAAATTGTTGCCAAGACTCATCCTTTGCTAATAGTGATAAAATATTCAGAACAGTTAATATTATTTGAGATGAAAACATAGATTTTTAAAGATATAGCATTAAACTAATGTAACATCTGGATTCTTAAGGAAAAATGACAAAAATAATTTTTTTTTAAATTTTTAGTGTTCTATAGTTCTTTTTAAGTCAATAAAATTCCACAATCTAATAGGTGTTTCCACGGCTTAGGTAGTCTCTTGATGTTTTTTTCCTCCCTGTCCTGCATGTGTAATAAGTAAACATTTTTTATTAAAAAAAAAAAGTTTTAGTTATTCCAATTTCTCAACAGTGAATGTGGAAAAGCTGCTAAGATTTGGATATTTCACATGTACATAGTTAACCTAATTTTATATTTTAAAAGATTCTGTCACTTCCTTCCTGTATACTGATTTTGTTTCCTCGGTAACTAGTAACTAGCAATTATAACTTCAAAAACAAAACCAACTCCGTGGAAAAGAACAGGAAACTCAAACTCCTATTTGTAGTACATTTGTATATCTTGAAATCATCTTTATCTGCTTATGTCTTCCTATAAAAGAGTAACCTTTCATTTGTATCCTGGAAAACAATGAAACAAAAATTAAAACTAGAGATAAGGCTGAGAAAGTTGATGGGAGCAGAGAGTCCCTGATTTCTCCCTGAATAAGTGAAGGCTTTCAGGAAAAAAAAAAAAGTTTCTTTGAGTCTTCCTATACTGTTAGCAATAGACTGTCAACATCTCATTGACGTATGGCAGACACTCCTAATAAGATTTTTTATTGTTCTGGTCAGAGTATAATACCCATTTCCATATACAAAGCACAACCTATTTTAAGGACAATTTATTTAATCTTCATTTATTAGGATTCAGTGGACAAAAGGAAGGGTTTAATCGGCAGGCAATTTTTTAAAAAAGTTTTAAGTTATAACTGACAGTGAGCTGCACATATTTAAAGAGCACAATTTGATGTCTGGACATATGTACATACCCATGGTGAAGCCATCATTCCAATCAATATAATAATAAACCTATCTATCACCTACAAAAGTTTCATCTTGCCCCTCCCCCAGAAGCCACTGATCTGTCACTGTAGTTTGCATTTTTCTAGAATTTTATGTAAATGAACTCATACAGTACATACTCATATTTTGGTGTGTGTGTGGGGTCTGGTTTCTTTCTCACAGCATAATTATTTGAGTTTCATCCATACTGATGGGTATATCAATAGCTCACTCCTTTTTACTTTGAGTAGTATTCCACTGTATGGGTATGATATCATAGAGTCTGTTTATCCATTCTCCTGTGGATGAATATTTCGGGTGTTACAAATAAAGCTGTTATGAATATCCATGTACAAATCTTTGTATGAATATATGTTTTCATTTCCTTTGGGTACATACCTAGGAGTGAAACTGATGCGTCATATTTTAGGGATATATTTTAACTTTTTAAAAAAATGCCAAACTGTTTTCCAAAGTACTTGTACCATTTACATTCCCAGTGTAGGAGAGTTCCAGTTCTTCCACAAATCTGTCAACACTTGGTATGATCAGTCTTTTTAAATTCTGCCCACTCTAATAAGCATCTAGTATTATCTCACTGTGGCTTTAACTGATATTTTCCTAATAACTAATGATGCTGAACATCTGTTCACCTGTGCTCTTTGCCATTCATACATCTTCTTTGGTGAAGTATCTGTTCAACCCAATAAAAGGCTCATTTTTTATTGGGTTGTTTTCTTATTATTGAGTTTGAGAGTTCATTATATATTTTGAATACAAATCCTTTATCAGACATGTAATTTGCAACTATTTTCTGCTAGTTTGTGCCTTGTCTTTTCATTTTCTTAACAGTGCCTTTCGAAGAGCACTATTTTAAATTTTGATGAAGTCTTATTTATTTTGTCTTTTACGGATATTTTTGGTACTGTATTCAAAAATATCTTTGCATTGTTTAAGTCGCAAAGTTTTATCATATGCTTTCTTCTAGAAGTTTTGTAGTTTTAGGTTCTACATTTAAGTCTATAATCAATTCTGAGTTAACTTCTGTATAAGAGGTAAGATTTGGTCATGGTTTATCATTATTATTATTTTTTGCATACGGATGTCTATTCCAGAACTGTTTGTTTTGGAAACATCCTTTCTTTATTGAACTGCCTTTGAACCTTCGTCAAAAATCAATGGACTATTTACATGTGAGTCTAGTTCTGGACTCTGTTCTGCTCGGATCAATGCCTCGACCCTTTCAGCAATGCCACCGTGTCAGGATTCCTGTAGTTTAACAGTAAGTCTTGAAACCAGGTAGTGTGAGTCTTTCAACTTTTTTCTTCTTTTCCAAATTATCTTGAATATTCTGTAGTTCTTTCCAGATACATTTAGAATCAATTTGTTGATTTCTAAAACAGAAAACTCCTACTGGGATTTATTTTTGAGGGAGTCATTAAGATGATGGAAAGTTTTTAAGTTTAGAGATATGTAAAGTCGCCATCTTATCCCGCTGCCTATCAGTTCTCACTCTTTATACAGCTATAGGATCTGATGACAGGTGAAATGTCAGGAGCTACATCACCATAAGGTTAATTCCACTTTTCTTACATGTGAATAATATGAAACAGCTGCTTATTTAAGAGAAGAGTATAACTCGCCAGCACAAAACAAACACAGTTTAAGCTGCACATATGAATGGTGTTTTGTAAGTAAGATGATTTTTTCAAATGTTTTTATCTTTCCTTTGTGCCTTGAATACCATCCAACAAATGTTTACAGTTTAGACTGTAAAATCCTTGGGGCACATCAAGTTAGTACTCCTAAAGAACAGCTAGTTGACTGCTGGGTAGTGAAGGATTCCTAAATGCACAAATACTTTTATCAGTTATCACATCAGGAAAAGTCAAGCTTTTCAGACAACTGAAGCTTTTTCTTTAAGCATTAAAACACTTCAGCTTTACTGTTTGTTGCAGAAACTTCTTAAAACAAACATCTAACCTCATGTGACACTCGTCAGTGTCAACACTAAGCAACAGGCCCTAGTCTAGTGCAGCAACCTCAGAGCTGTGAATGGCCTGGAGGCCGATGGCGCCATGCTCCTTTTGGAGTTGTCCAGCTTGCTTTCAAAGGTCTCTGTGTGGGCTGGCCTGCTGCTTCCTCCCCCTCTTGATCATAACTCCCTCCTCCAGGGAGAGGCCACGAGAGGCCAAGTGTCTATTTTGCCAAAGCTCATTTCTTTAGCAGGAGGCTGCAGGCAGTCACATTGCACACAGTTTCTTCATTTGACACTGCACAAATACAATTCTCGGCCACTGAGGACAGGGGCGAATCAAAGCCAAGATCATCAGAAGGGCTGTGAGTGGGGCTGACTATCTCAGGAACACTCCATGCTCATCAGTTTCCCAAATGTGCAGACCCTATGCAGGCAGACAATCGTCATCAGCCCCTCAGGAGAGACGTGACAGTGAGAAACAGAGAGTAGAAGGGAAGAGACATGCCCAGGGTTCCAGGGACTTGCTGGGCTCTAGACCCCTAGGAGGGCTAGAAGATGCTGTGATTTCAAGAGTCTCCAGTTGTTGAGATTTGGGTGATGGTGGCAAATTTAATATTCTCCAAAATCTAACATAAGTTCTTCTCGTACATTTTGAAAAGACATCTCTAGCTTAACAACTGATTCTCATGATGCAGTACCTTCCAAATCAAATGAAGATTTTATCCTTTTAGTAGAGAAAGTATTTAAAGTACTTCGATGTAGATATACTCTTTGACAAACTAGTAAACTGCACATACTATATGCACTAGATACTAACCAGAACCTTTTATTCCTGAGAATATTTCCCAATAATGCAGGAAGCAGATTTTCCTTATCAATCAGTTTTCAGGCACGTGGTCAAAGGAGAACCTCACCCAATATGATGGGAGAGTAACAGAACCTTGAGGACAGGGCCTGCCAGAATACATTTCCCAGCCTCTTCCACAGCTAAGCGGGACCAAGAGACTAAGTTCTGGTCAACAAAACATGAGCAGAAGTGTCTGGTGGCTACTTTTAGCAAAGTTCTTTAAAAGAAAAATAAAACTTTCCCCCTCCTCTTCATTCTGCTACCTGGGAGGAAAATGTGAGGACAGGAGCCCTAGTTGCCATCTTGGGCAATGAGGCTAAGGTTCACCTCGTAGGGCTGCCAAAGCAGTTATCTGGAGGGAGCCTGGGCCCTAAGGATTTTAGGGAGCACAACTGCCATGCCAGCACCAAGCTGCCTCCCTGTATATGCCAACGTTAAGCCACTGTTATTAAGGGTCTCTAATCCTAATACAGTGTGTCTCAATTTTCACGATTCTCCACTTTACCCAACTTAGGTAATAAACTACCAGCAGCTGAGCATATCAGTCTAGAGAATGTTCACCATACAGACCAAGGAGCTTTTGTTATCTAGTGGGTACAAAACAGCAACTTGTGTTGGCCAGCTTTTACTATATCAGATTCTGTGCTGAGTGCTTTGAAGAGATTATCTCATTTAATTCTGTCCCCCCGCAAAACCTTCCTCCTTTACTAACAATAGAGGTGTTGGGGTACAGAGTTCAGCATTGTCCTTGTCACATGGCTAATAGAGATAGAACTGGACTGTTAACTCCAGCCCATCCCAGAGCCCAGGCCCTTCCCCCTCATGAAGGTCACCAAGGTCAGGGGGTGAGTACCCTGCAGGCTGAAAGTCTTGTCTTAGCGATGGCCCACCCATGGTCTCAGCCTCAGCTTTCTATCTCCCAAAGCACCATCAGTGCTTTGCGAAAAGGCTTGTCTGTTATTTAAATAAATAAAAGTATGTATTAACAGTAAATATTTTCTTCCTATCCCTTAGAGGAAAAAAGGGAAAAAAAATTAGCATCTTACCTCAAAGGAACATTCAACATTTCTTTCATTTTTTTTGTGTGATAATCCCTTCAGGTCTATCTTTTCAACACTCACTGTAAAAGTGAAAAAAACAAAAAAACAAAAAAAACAAAAAAAATCACAAAATTATAAAAATGAAATAAAACCTTAAAGTACATATTAGTTAGCATTTCATATTTTAGCAATTTTAAAAATAAGGCTTTCATCATCCAGTGCTGCTCAATCTCTTCTGTGATGTGTTCACCTGGAATGAGAGACTTAAGAGGAAGGCAAAAAGCTGTCATGCTCAGGAATGGAGGGTGAATTTAAAAGCAAAGCAGGAAAAACAGACAAAATAAATACAAATCACAGAAAAGGAAGAGAACAGTGCTTGAAAGGAGAACATGAATTTATTTGAATGCATGAGAGTAAGAACTCTCTAACTGAAGATTAGTTATGACCTGTTCCAATTTCTGAAAGACTAATGCTCAATGTCTTCCACTGTGACTATTTCAAACACAGCTGCCCAGAGTCTCTCATTGAATTGTCTTGTCAACAGAGCACTGTCTCATCCTTCTCTGACAGGGCAAGGCTGGAGGCAAGCCAGGTATCAATTATAGAAGAAACAGTGAAGAATCCTAATGCTGCCCCTAAAGAGCATAACGAGGATTGTCAGAGACGAGTGGCACAGGTGGACAATGACCAGAAAAGACAAACCACCTTTAGGGAGAGTTCTAAAGTCATCAGTTTCTTTATACTGCCCTTTTCGCATACGTGGGTGCAGTTTTTTCTTCTCAAAAATAAAATGATACACGAGACACACCTTCTATTACTTTTTACTATTTCTAGAGGTCAATTGGCAGTGTATTATGAGAATTTCTACAGATCTTTTAACCATCCCTGAAAACTTTCATGATTTGAAGGAAATATCTAAGAAACTCCTTCTTGTACAATGTCCATGTACATTAGAATATTAAAGGCTCTGAGAAGTTGTGCAGAATAAATCTTTTTAACAATTACCCCCACACTCCGTTTTTTTTGGTAACCACATTCAAAGTGTTCAACAGCTACACGTGGTAGTGCCTACCAATACTATACAGCACAGACACAGAACATTCAGTCATCACTGAGAGTTCTATTGGACAGTGCTGTTCTAAGCCAGGGGCTGGCAAACTGCAGGCTGCCCTCCGCCTGTCTGTGTAAATGGTTGTATTGGCACATAACCACACCAATTGCTTACATATCGTTAATGGCTGCTTTCCACCCCACAACAGCAGAGCCATCGTATGCCTCCCAAAGCCAAAAATATTTACTATTTGGATCTTTGCAGAAAAAAATTTGCCAAGCTGCTCTAAACCAACAATTATTCATTCACCAATATGTCTTATGAAGTTCCTGCTGTGGACCAGGCCTTCTTCTAGGGGCTGGGAATAGAGCAGTGAACAAGATAGATGGGTTCTTATACTCAATACAGGTTTTGGTCCAATGGGGAAAAGACCCTTCACCTGCTAAATTATTCTCTCATTAACCTCCTTAATTTTGTAAAGTTACATTAGGGTCAATATGCATCTTGGGAGATACCAGAACCCATTCAATTTAGAGTATCTTAAGTTTAAAATAGCACCTTACAGGAAGGAATTACCCTAAAAAGAATAAGATTGTTTGTTTCCTTTCTGGCAAAACAAAGAAAACACTACATTTGGAGGTTGTACACCTCCCTATTTTCACTCAGTGAAACTACTCACTTTCCTGTCTGACTTCCTTAGTTAGACAGTCAGCAAATAAACAGCTTTTGTGTTTTCCCAACCAGTATTTTTAAAAACTTACCCACAATGACATCACTGTAATCCAGATCTCTTACTTTTTTAAACAATAGAATATATAAAGTCAATGAGAACAGAAACACGTAGTCAGTATTCTCCCTAGCCACAAAACACCAATGTGTACCTAAATGTCCCAGGACTGAATAATATTAGGATTTATGAAAAAAAGTAAAAAGAAAAAACCTCATCTGGACTGAAAGCGGGAAGTGACTCATATCTGGGCAGGAAAATGTGAGGAGCAGATGAACATTATTCAGCTGTTTTCAAATAAGGCATTTTGAACTCCAGGACTGAAATGTTTGTGAGACCTCTACAAAATTGTTGACCAACCTAGACATGGTGCTTTGTGTCAGCTAAGCTGGCACCACCACCTCATGTGCAGGCAGCTGCTGCAGCAGCTTTCACAGCTGGGACAGCTCCAGACCAAATAAATGGTTTAAAAGTTCTGCTGTTTCACTCACAGTGAAATTCTCCCCACACTGCCCTCCCTGAAAATAACACCCATCGTCATACAGGGCTCTGAAGACGGGAGAAGGGGAGCCTGCTGGAACGGAAGCATAGGAGGGCACTGGTGGAATGATTTTCTGCAGCAGACAGCAGTAGGGACAATGGCTAATGTGGGGAGCAGGGTTATGGGATCTTTAATTAGGCTCCAAGATGTTTAAGCAAGCTCTCAATTTTGGTGCTATATTAAAGACCATTATTATAAAAACAAAATCATAAAAACTCATAAAATAAACTGAAAAATTATAAATTACATGTGTAACATGATTACAGTTGTATGAAATACAAAAGGAAAACAGACTAAAAATAAATTATCAAAAATGATAGAAATAATTATTTGGTAGTGGAATTATGAGTGCCTCTTTCCCCAAATTTCTGTAATGTGGTTTCATAATTTTAAAGTGTATGCCTATATGCATAAAAGTATGTTTACAATCCACTTAAAGTCTACTGGTAGATAAAGTGATGCTCATTTCTCTCTCACCTCGCTGGGTCAGTCCTACAGACTCTGTCATCTAACTGTCACAAAGGGAGTCCTACAACTTTCCGAAAAGTGCAAGCAAACCTGTGTAAATTTGAGGGGCTAGATATCAATCCATTGCCTGACAGGACAGAAGAGAGCAAAAAGTGACTACAAAGATGGGATCTGCATCAAGTGAAGAGACTCACAGACTGAAAGGGCACCTTCTGTCTGGCTGGAGATCAGACAGTCGCGGCCAGGAGCAGTGCCCTAAAAGGCGGACTGGGAAAAGCAGGCACTCCTAAATGGTCAGAAACTTGGGGAATGCAGAGAAACAGGGCTGGGGTCTAGTCTGTATAGGCACATCTGTGTAGAGAAGATAGAGCTGGGACAATGGGACATGAGGCTAGACCAGCCTGCTCTCTCATGTGGAAATGAGAAAGAAAAGGACAATGTGCTTTTTCCTTTAAGAATTTTGTTTGTTCAAACTTCTTTTCTCATTCAAGATGCACAACAGAAATTCTCGAATCTTACGGGTTAGATCACAGAGTCTTCAATAACATGTATAACTGCATTAAACTACCAGTTTAATAACTGAATCAATACCTAATTTAAAATCAATACACTAACGTAACAAGAGGGATGGAAATTTGTTAGAAAAGAAAGTACAGATATGTTGCATAAAAGTCCTGGCACGCATCCGAAAATGCTTGAAGCAGGAGAGGGGAACCACATGGGAGCAGGGGCTAGCAAAAAGTCAAAGATGATTTAGGACAATGACTGACCCAGAGGCCACACAGCCAGCAGGTGCCAAAGCCAGGACCAAGAACACATTTTCTTCATTTCGGCCCAGAGAGCTCCTCATGAAAACTGCCACAGCCTAAGGATGACCTTCACTACCAAGTATCTTCAAATAATTTACAGAATCCAACTGTCACATCAGTACTTATAAGACACCTATAAACAATGGCTTTAATATGTTCCAAGAATGAGCCGCTCTTTTGAAACATTTTCCCTTTCTAAAGTCTTCTAGAAAAAACTGGATGGTTGGTAGTTTTCTGCCAAATAGGTCTTTTATTTGATTTCTATGTATCTTTATTAGTTTAATTCTATATGCGCAATAACAAGAAACTACTTCAAAAATTATTGAAATTATGCTAAAATCATAATAAACATATTATTTATAACTGAGAAAAAAATTTTTCAATCATTTTCTAGCACATACACCTCCTTCTCCTAAATTCTGTACAACAGAACTCAAAGTCTTCATACTTGAAATAAAGAAGCTGAACCAGAATAACATTTAAGATGCTACCTGCTTTAAAATCTTATTGCTGAAATTTGGTTTTCATTTAAAAATTGAAAAACTGTATTCTTAAAAGTCTCAGCTGAATAATAATGTTCCTAAAATATCAACTTTCTCACTTTCATTTAGTTGTCTGTGTTAATGAGGATAATTTTTAGAAGCATTGCTTCTTTCTGTTGTTAAAATGTGAACATTCACTACTACACTGATTAAACTGATCCTTCTTTTTTACATCTTTTTAGGACATAAATCATGTTATATTTAAGAACTCCAGAAATTATTTTTCTTTGATTTTTTAAATCATCTAGCTATCTTGCATTAATTTGATTTGTTAGTTCTCCAAAAATAGAAACAAAAGCAGTGCATGACAAAGAAAACACAAAACTGATAAAACACATTTCCAAAGTAGTAAAAACAGGAAATGAACACACACATATTCCATTTGAGTGGTTAGTGATAAGATACTTGATTTAGGGCCCTGAAGAATTTCACTCATTTATGTACTGAGGCAAACACTGTTTTTCAGCATTAGTATGTAGTAGGTGCAGTACCAGCCATAAGTGATATAAAAATTACAGAATTCAAAGAAGTAATACTTAAGCTAGACCTCAAAGGGAAGGGCTGGCCCATCTGGGCAGAGGGACACAGTGACCTAGGCCCAGGTATGACAACGCATGGTGTCTGAGTAAGTTTAGTTGCGGTGGGAGTCAGGAACTCAAAGAGAGGAGTAACAGGAGACCCAAGCAGAGAGGAGAGAAAAGGTCACAAGGAGGCAAGGGCATAGAAAGGGCACATAAGGAAACTCGGGCTTCGCTATAGGTCAAGGTAAACCCATGGTCTCTGCAGTCAGATGGCCTCAGTCTGAAATGTGACACTTTCCAGCTCAGTGACTCTGGGCAGTTATTTAATCCCTGAACAAAAGGAATGATGGTTCCCACTTCGTAGGCTTGTAGCATCAACTAGGTAAACACATGCAAACTGCAGGGCAGCACCTGATGGTAGTCAGTGCTGTATGACACTAGTTGCTGCCATCAGTGCTGCTGACAGACTTCCTAAACTGGGGGACCGTGATCCAACATGCTGGATAGGACTCTGCTCACCAAAGAGGCTGGAGAGGAGAACCTACAGGTGGCAGAGAAGACAAAGGCCTGAACTAGGATGCTGGCCCAGTGATGGGAAGAAGAAACCATGACAACCCTATAGGGCCAGACATGCTAGGACTATGAGGGCTGAGACCCCTTTAGAGAGAGAGGGAGCTGCCATGGATTTCCAGATTTTGTTCCAAGTACCTGAATGCTGGTATCGATCCATGAATATTGGAAACTCATTTTAGGGGGTGGCAATGAAAGTAATGGTTGCATTCTAGGCATACTGACTAAGGTACCAGTAAACCACCTATGTGTAAATACTCGAAGACCAAGAGGTTCACAGGGATTTGGGGTCCCAGAGAAGGGTCTCAGCTGGACTCATAGATCTGAAGTCATCAACAAATTGACAGTGGCTTTAGCACAGGCTCAGAGACTGCTCAGACAGTGTTAAGTGGGGGACCAGGAAAGAGCCTGGAGTGCACTGACATTTAAGGGGCAGAAGAGAGAATTGCAAAGGAAACAGAAGTTGACAGAAATGCTTGAGGAAAACCACGCCAGCATGTTGTCAGGAGACCTGTGAAACCAGCACGCCACATCAATGCTTGTCTAGGTCTGATGTTCCACAATTTAAAAACAGAAAAAAAACGGATATGGTTCCATAGTGTAGCAGTTAGCACGTCTGCTTTACACACAGAAGGTCCTGGATCGTGCCCCAGTGGAGCCACGGTCCATGGTCTACAGCCATGCCACCCTGAACAAGCTTGATGTCTGATCTCGGAAGATAAGCAGGATTGGGCCTGGTTAATACTTAGATAGGAGACCATCTAGGAAGACCAGGTGCTGTAGGCATAAATAATAATAATAATAATTAAAATAATAAAAAAATAATAAAAACAGAAGAAGGGGGGAGGAGACACGAAGTATGGGGTGGGATTATCACAAATTCCAGGTGAAGAGCCAACTTGTCACCCAAGAAGTCATTCATCACCTTCAGAGAGGAGGGTGTTACAGTCAGGGTGCAAGGACTAAGGGTCATGTAGTACCCACTCCTCTTCCTGGAGCTGGGCTGTGGGCGTGTGGCACATGTACACGATCACACACGTGATGACACATGGCATGTCGGGAGAACTACGCCAATGGTTAACAACTTACTTTGAAATGTACTAAATAGCAGCATTATTCACAATGGCCAGGACACAGAAACAACCGAAGTGTCCTACGATAGATGACTGGCTAAAGAAGCTGTGGTACATATATTCAATAGAGTATTACTCAGCCATAAGAAGAGATGAAATACAGCCATTTGCGACAACATGGATGGAACTCGAGATAATCATGCTAAGCGAAATAAGCCAGACAGAAGAAGTTGAAAATCACATGAAATGTATTAAAAAATGCAATGTCTTGATGGATGGAAAGATGGGCAGAAAAGGGAGAAGAAAGTAAAGTAAAATGGAACTGTGAAATCCAGGTGGTATTCACTATAAAATTCTTTGTGTTTGAAAGTGTTCGTAATAAAATGTTTAATAAAGAATAGAGAAATTTAAATTATCAAGGCTTCTCAATTCCAAATGCACATTAGAATCCCCAATACAACCCAAGAAAAATAATATACTACTGGTATTTTAGAATGCAGGTTTTATTGTAATTTCTGCCTTATCAGAATTCATGTTCTACTTCTATTAGTTAGGTTTTGTTTTACCAAAAGTACAAGACTTTTAAGTCATCTTTCATCGCCATAATGCTGCATGACAAACAAAAAAAACCTTAGTGGCACACAACAAAAAGCATTTATTTAGGTAAAAAAAAAAAAAAAAAGTTTTAATTTGCAATATGGTAAATATAATCCACATAAATAAAAGCTCTTTGGAATCAATTTTTAAGAATGCAAAGGGGTCCTGAGACATAAAAGTTTTAGAACTTCTAGTAGATAATCTGCAGTTTAATTAAGTTCAATGAAACTGTCTCACAGATTTTAAAAAATAACTATTCAAAGTCCAGAGAACAAAGTTAGATAACTTCTTTCACTTATAGTATTATTAAAAGTAATTTCCACCTCACCGTGTACATTATCACTGTTTCCCTAAGTTTCGATAAATAAAAAATACAAGTGATTGAGTCTGGGAAGACTTGGAGCTCTCCCGGTGTACGAGATGGTCCTACACAGCATTCCTGGGTAACTCAAGGCCCCAAAGGAACACATGACCAATATCTGTGGCTGAAGCCAGATGTGGGCAACTACTGCACTGTTCTCTCCACTCCTGTACTTGAAAATCTTTAGAACAAACAGTATAGGAAAAAGGTAACGCTTTCACTTTTTAATGTGTACTTTTAAGCACTGCTACCTTGATTTGCCTTTTCTATTCTTTTCAATCTTACACAAGTGGTTAGGAGCATTAGTTCTGGGCTGGAATCCCAGCTTTCCTTAGGAATATTACTTAACTGTGACTCAGTTCTCCCATCTGTAAAATGCGGGCAATAATCTTCGTTGGATTGTTGTTAGAATTAAACAGGTATAACTGAGCCCCCAGAGCTCTTAGGAAGCTTATGTAGGTTAGTCTAGGTAACAAGCTTGGAACATGGCCTGATCAGAACAGTCAGGGTTTCAGATTGTCCTTACTGCTGTTCTCTGAGCTTTTATACAAAAGAAATGGAAAAGTCTGACCTTTTTTATAAGTTAAATTATATCAGTGAAGATTTCCAAATAAGCAGAGACAAACCAAATCACAAGTGCGTTACAGAAAAGACAGTGAGAAAACTTTATAGTAATAACACTTAAGAGTGACTTTGGACTTTCAAAAGAGCAATAACCTAGACCTAACAGAGTATCATGAGAAGTGTGACTAATAAAACTAAGTTAATTTGCTTGCCAATTTCTGGACGGAAGAAACTATTATTCCCTATGACCATGAATGAAGAATAGATAATTAATGATGTTTTGGCCCAGCTGATGCTAAAGCTGGCTCATCGCTCTTTCTCTGGGTACTAATATACATATACAAGAGAATGAAAGAGATAATAGCCACATTTTCTGCAATTATATTAAAATACAGGAGTGAGGGGTCTTGATAATTATGTCTCGAGGAAAAAGCACTGTGGTGAAAAAGAAGCCAGGCCTACAGATCAGGAAGGCAGGGTACAGGTTCCAAGATGGATAGTTTGGAGACAAAAGGAGCCAACAGTCCATCAGAGGCACTGTTCCCTGGATGACATGTAGAAGTTAAAATTACAAGAGCAGTTTTAGCAGGAGAAAGTTCCTATGACTGAGTGACAACTACTCATCCTGGGAGTTGAGGCCTTGCTGTGTCCTAAGAATGATGGTCCCTGAGCAGATTATATAACATGAGCTGACTGTGCTCCCAAGGCCACTATGAGGACTGTTTGAATACCATAACATGGTTATGTATACATAAACATGAGCACAGCCATTAGGACACACATATATCCAACATACAACTGAAGTCAGGGATGGGTGGCTCTCTATAATTTTGTCAGACAGGGCTTTATTTTAAAAACAAAGTGTTTATTAAGCATCTGTGAGGTACAAAGCCCTGTGCCTGAGATATGAGGGAGACAGAGAAGGAAAAACACACAGAACAAGCAGGTGTGGCTCCCACTGTGGCACAGCTCAATTCTAGGAGAGACAAACAAAAGGGAGAACGAAGGATGCCTGAGTGAGGGACCAGCCAACCTCGAATACTCCAGGGTCTCACGATGACTGAGTCAAGGTTGCCCTGGCCCTCCCGATGACTACATACTTGGGGTTTACTCTGAGCCCCACCTGGTTCTACACATCACCTTCACTCTCCTCCTGGAAAGTCTCCCACACCTCCACACAGCTCGCCAATTATATGGCAAGCTGACTGTGACTGTCCAACTAGCTGCACAAAGTCAAGCATATGAGAATCAAGGAACTCATAGCTTTGTCTGAAATGTGCCCTCCATCATGCCCAGAGCTACACTGCTCATATGGCAGCCATGGTCCACACTAGGCTACTCCAATTGCGACTGTAATGAAATAAAAATAAAATTTCATTGCTTCTCAGCCATTTGGCTAAGATCAAGTGTAAAAATAAAATTTCAGGTCCTTAGTTGCATAAGCCACCTTTCAAGTGCTCAAAAGGCCCATGTGGCTGATAACCACCAAGTTAGAGCAGATATAGACCATTCCATTATGGTAGAAAGTTCTTCAGGATAGTGATGCTCTAGAATTTGGACTTATTTTGGCGTGAAGCAAGGAGAAGGGTATAAAACTTTCATTTTTTTCCCCTTTTAATAAACATCAATATTTGAAATTTTTACAGCCAAGATATGTTTATGTATTACTTACAAAATTTAGAAAAACGATATGAATTTTGATGAGCATTTACAAAAGACCTGAAAGCACTGAACCAAACATCATCTCAGGATCTCCCCTCCACATTGCAGTGCATCTCCTTCCTTTCAACCCTGCGGGCGGACAGACTCACCTTTGGAGTGTTTTCCTACAGTCCTTTTGGGCAGAGACTCCTCAGTGGAATGTGCTGATGTACGCAGTGCATTCTCCAAACTATTACTGACACTGGTGACGGGGGTCTCGGTTCGTGGATTGACCTGAAGGTATAAAAATATAACCATATTATTTTCTTCTGTTTGGTTCATATGGAATAATTTTCATTATTTAGAAGTCATTTATGTTTACTGTACTTTCAAATTTTTTCTATAAAACATTACTAGTGTAGTAATAAGGACTTCCTACAAAAGACGAAAATTTCACCAATCTACTACTCACCATTGAAATTTAAAAATGGCCTAGATAACTTTAAGCAAACACAAGAATTTATGTCTTGTGTCCATGATTCCCTCGACTGGATAAAACTGTCGGCGAAATTGTCATGACTATCTATATCTGAGAAAGAACCTATAAAATTAACCCAAGACTTAACGCTGTCCTACGAATCTTAAATAAATCATAAAATGCTCTGCAAACAACAGTAAAGAACAGAACACAACTGGATCTAGTTGAGGGTACATTTTACAAAAGCATATTCTGAAATTATATCACAATTCCATTTCTAGGACTTCATCATACAAAGCACTTACATGTAAAAAAAATGCGTGAGAGGGGATTGGGGGATGCTCACTGCAGCAGCATTTCTAATAGTAAAAAGCTTAAAACATCTTAAATAGCTGCTGAAAGACACCAAACTAAATGAGAGTGCATCGACACATGGACTGTGATAGTCATAAAACAACCATGAAAGATCTTCGACATACAGGAAGATTAAAAACAAGTCAGAATATCATTTCAGCCCCTCCTCCTTTTCTTCAGATTAAAGTGAATGTGTCTGTATGTAAATAAACAGAAAGGGGCCCAGAAGGATAAGGCAAACTCCTAACCATAGTGACCTCAGGAGCAGAGAGGAGACTTTCTTGGATGGGGGGAGGAAAATGCAATAACTTTTGTTTTCCCTTAATAACAATTTTGTATTTGAAAGTTTTATAGCCAAAATATATTTAAGACGTAGGATTTAGAAGAAAAAGAATGACCAATGCTTTAACTTCTTCAGAGTCACAACTGAATATATGTCAAAATTTCAAAGGACAGTAGAAGAAAGTTAAGATGTTAAAGTTTATCAAGAGAGACATGACTTTTCACAAGTAGAACAGTATGCTACACAAATAAAGGGGGAATCACTTGGAGGAAAGGAAGGATGACTTTTGGTCCTGATTCTGATACGGGTTCAACTTGAGACACGTATGTAACCCCCTAAGCTCTCTGGCCTTTGTTTTCACTAGTTTACTTCATTCCCTGGAGAGCAGGTGGGAGCTGATCAAAAGAATCTGTAAGTGCACTGCAAGCACACGCCCCTTCACCCACATAAAGGCCTGGTGGGAGGACAGGGGGAGGCAGAGGCAGGGTTAGGAGAGAGGACGACGGAGATGGTCGCCACTCCTGCAGGGCGGAGCTAGCATTTACCGCATTAAATAGCGACATCCAATCATTCACAGAGAACTGCAGGAGGACAACACACCACATACGCAAGCGCTCTCTACTTCTACCTTTGTCAAAGCCACTTGAGCAGTAAGGTCTTCTGGGCTTTGTGCAGAGAAGTCTCATCGTGCATACACAGCACAGGACTGGCAGGCCCTGTACTACGCAAGAGACCCAGCACAAGAAAAGGAACTCATCACAAACCTAGGTAATCCGGAAGTTAATATAACTCAATGAAATAATCCCACCCATCCAGTACTCCTCCAAAAAATCAATTCTTTTGATAATTTACCAAGATGTTATCAAGACAGTTAAAATGTTAAATAACTTAGGTCAGAGTACTCCAGAAATGAACTTCTTTCCTATTAAAAAAGATAATAACTACAGTAATAACTCCAAAAGCAAGATTTTGTTTCAATAGTAAATATTACTATAGGAAACAACTCAGGAGGTGAATATTTTTAACTACAAAATAAATATAACCACAGCAGATTCTATCCTATTTGGCCTGACTCATATGAACCCCCATGTTCTCTTAGCTACCCTGGTAATTCTAAGTCCTGGCCCTAAGAGGCTGAGTTGTCTGGACTAGCGACAAACCTCTCCTGCCCTGAGCACACGTACACACATACTTGCCCACCCTAAAACATCTCCAACAGCCACAAACAGAAAACCAGCCTCCAGACACTCAGCCTGCAGGGAGAAGGGGAGAGGGAGCAAAGGGCTGAGTAGAGGAAGAATACACTACAGTCATGATGTTTGACTCTATGGCCAGGAGAACACAGCTTGTAAAATATGGAGAGTTGGACTGAAAGGGTGGTTCTCAACCTGGGCTGCACCGGAAGCCCCGAGGCACTGGAAGAACATAAGCCAATTCCAAGTCCCACACACCCATTAAATCACGACTTCTGGAGTAGGGCTGGGACACTGACTGTGGTTTTCTGTTCTGTACATTTAGCTCCCCAGGTGATTCTAACTGCAGGCAGGTCGTGGATCACTGCCACGTCCAGGGTTTTGACTGCACCCATCATCTTGTTAGTTCTCAGCAAAGACCAAGAGGAAACCCAGTGTGTGGAGGAGTTCCTTCAGCAGATTAACAGGAAAAGCTAGAGTATAGGTCCATCTGCCATGCTCCTAAGAGAAAGGTAGAACCTCCGAGTTACCCTCATGAAATGTGTTAAAATTCTTTAAAATTAGAACCACCAGAAAAAAAAATATATTTGTTTTCCTCAGTATTTTTTCCCCGAAGTATTTCTTACTTTTTCAAACGTTCACTTTTTCCAACCAAGCCTTTATCTTTACTTTGCTCCTTTGTTTACATTGAAAGCTGTCTTCACTTGCATTTCCCAGAAATGCTGTTTTTGGGGTTATTTTTGGTTAAGTTAATTTGCTCATGTGACCTACGCAGTTCAACTCAGATGCTCTCTGACTCACGCTCACAGCAGAGCTCCAGTCATCAGCTTGATGTGCACGAGAATGAAGACTTGATCAGTTCCAAATGCAGCCCTCTGCTACTGCAAAGAAGGCAATGAGAAAATGCTCTCCAACGACAGATCCCAACTCAACCTTGACGGATGGTTTCCATTAAGTTCAAAGTCCTTTTTTATGCAAGCTCCTTGCTTTATTACTAAGTGAACACTCAGTAATCATTCTTTGCATCTTCGCAGCCAGCTTCTCTGATGAGCTAGCTACAAGGGCCTGGCTCCTGTCATCTCTCTGATATCTCCCACTTCTCTGCTCTGCTCAATCACTGCAGCCACCAGGGATGGACTCAGCAGCCAGGTTCTGCCCAGAGCCTTCACCCTGCCTGGAATGGCCTTCTCAAAGCCATCATGAATGTCAACTTCTTAGCAAGGACTTCTCAAAGCTCAGTCAGACAGGGACATTTTGTCTGTTTTGTACTCTGTGTATGCTGTGCACTTCAAACAGTGCTTGGCACAAAATAGGCACTTAATAAGTATATGTAAAATACATGACTGTGACCACCAAATTTTAATGAAATTCAGGATTCAACTAACAAAAAAAAAGGACCTCTATCTCAAAGTAAAATTTCTGCAGTCTAAATAATGTACTACACAATCAGAATATTTCGCCAGATCTACTACAGGACTTACAAAGCTATAGCCATGAATAAAATGTGACTCTGAAGTGTGCTACTAGTGATGAGGCACACACTCCATTCTGTATTTCTACTGGGAAAGTGATTTTGGTCTAACATTTGCCACATACCTTAGACTAGTAATGGGCTAAAGTCCCACCAGCTGGAATCAGAGTTCATGCCTGGCTCCTCTGAGAGTTAACCCTCTAACTGTTATAGCTATTTAAAGAGACTCGGTCTCTGCATCCAAACTTTAATGTACAAAATGCCTCCAGATCTTGTTAAAACGGTGATTCTAATTCAGAAGGCCTGAGACTCTGCATTTCTCACCAGCTCCCAGAGGGTGCCGATGCTGCAAGAGTATTTCAAGATAAAGGAGCTCACCATGATCAGAACATTCACAAGCTGAACAACTTTCTTTTAGGTGGGACGTAAAAAGGTGTGTGTAGACAATTAGATCAGATGAATTCAAAAGACTCTTTCCAAGGGTAAGATGTGAAGATGACAAACCATATAAAGCATCAGCATAGAGAAGAAACACGTGTTGGACAGCATGACTCCTGCTAATTCTCTCCCTCATATATTTACACTTTTAAGGATTTCCCACAGTCCATGACAACTGATGAGAGTTCTAACACTACACAAAACTGCTTTAAAGCTTTGTGTTTAAAACTCATCTTTAATATTCATGGACCAGAACCACAGTTTTTAGAAGAGTCTTAATTGTTAAAATCTATTTCATTGAAGATCATTCACAGTCATCTGAATGGGAATGCTAACGTATGCATTACGTATGCATTATGTAACTGCCTGCAAGAGATGAGCTGACTGGAGGCCTGGGTCTCCAAAAGCCTCACTTCGCACCACTAACAGGCATTTCAAACAGCTCAGAAAAATGGCAATAGGCACCAGAGCTGGGGTTTTAACTTTCTCTGTGGAAAAACAAAACAAAAACACCTGTAGCTGTTTGATGAAGCCTACTGACCCTTCCCAGAAATATGTATTAAACCCATAAAATATACAGGATTGCAAGTAAAGTCAATTATACCAAAAAGTTATCAAAGTCTTAAACAAATTTTCTTCAACACATTTAGCAAGCGAGTGTCATGGAATCTGACATAGCGATGAAAACAAAGGATATCTTAAGATGCCTCATCCATTGCAATATGAAAACATCTGATTTTTGTTGGTGACAAGTCACAAGCACTGTTAACATCATGAGTTTCTACCCGCTTTCATAATAACAACAAATGCTACAGTTCCCATTAGAGGCTAGCGGAAGTAAAGCTGTGATCTTCCTTGTGGCCTCTAGGAGTGCGGGGGCTATGGTAGGGTTGGCCAGCAAGCTGTGGATGGGAGGAGGGTACTGCGAAGCAGACAAGCTGATACGCCAGAGTGCCCTGAGATCAGGACGTGGTGACAGGTGTTCCCTTCTGGACCAAAATGCCAAAAGACCACCATATCGAAAGTACTGCGACTGACAGTGCCCTCCTCACTTTTTATCTGAATAATGTTAACATAAGCACTGGCTTATAAAAATGAACCCTAATAGGAAAATCCTCTAGTGACTTTAGAGATCAAGTGCTTTTCATGAGGGGGGGGGGAAAAAAGCATCCGTTGGATGTCTACAAATACCTTACCATCTACTGCTTCAAGTTCGAACTACTTCACCTAATTTTTAGAACTCTTCCAGATGTCTATCCTTATTTTACTTATAAAGTCTTATTTCCCACTATCCCCTAACACTTAGTTTTACTTCCACATAATGGTAGCATTTGCTGCCATTATGAAAGCAAGTAGAAACCTACAGTGGTGTTAGTAGTGCTTGTGAGTTTATAGTTCTCAAGTGGGGGCAATTTTGCCCAACAGGGGACATATGACCATGTCTGGAGACATTTTTGGTTGTCATAACTGGGGGCAGGGACTTTACTGGCATCATCTTGGTGGAGGTTACGGATACTGCTAAACATCCTACAGCGCACTGGGCAGGCCCCAAAACAAAAGAATTATCTGGCCAAAACCTCAACAGTACTGAAGCTGAGAAACCCTACCCTCACATAATTCCTTTTCTCTACTAGAAGCCTTAGAAGTCAACTTAAGCAAAAAACAACCTCCTTTCTAAACAGAACCCCCTAAAACTCAGCCCAAATCAGACAAAGTCTACAGGCCTTCCCTAATCATGACTCCCCACCAATGCAATTGCTCTAAAACAAATGAAGCACTTAACTCTAAATGGAAGGGCATGCAGATTTATTTTCCCTACCCACTAGGTTCTTGAAGATGGACCCCAAAACTTATCCTTGACATGTGTGCTCTCACAACGTATGGAAGAGGGCAAAGCATGCACCATGCATTCAAATGTTCTACATCTAAGTGACGTAGGAGTTTTTAAGGAAAACCAAGTAAAGCAATGGTTATTATCCTGAAAAACCAAAGTTTAAATGTCCTAGTTGTGCTGTAACTAAGTGAATCACTGGTAATAAATTGAAGGGGATGCAGTAGGCAGGACAGCCCGTTTATTAACAAGACAATGGTTCTCAGTGGTGAGGCTCTCTTCAGAATCACTTGGAAACTCCTACAAAAAACAATGCATGCCTTCCCCTTATGCATGAAGTTAAAAGTTCCAAAATCTACCTTCGGATACACTCAAACACATCCAAAATGACATCTATACAAGGTTTCTACTATAGTGAAGTACTATGGTGTACCTATTAGCAAAAGACTGGAAACAATTATATGCTATTAATATAGGACTAGTTAAGTAAAAAGATACATCTACATGCTTGGAATACCAGGCAGTTGTACGTAGAAGGGAGAGTGAGAATGCTAGGTTTTGACATGAAAAGACTGTTAAGATATGAGGTAAGTTTAAAAAGCAAGGTGCACACTAAATCCCTAAGATGTGAACACTTTGTAAGAGGCCATGGAGAATAACATAATGAAAAAATAACAGTATTATAACCATTTTGTATAGTTCTTATCATTCATCCCAGACGCTTATATACATATGAATCCATGTAATCCTCGCTGTAATCATTCTTCACAAACAATGACTAATGTTTCAGGTCATATGGCCAATGGAGAGCAGTCCTATAGATACAGAGGTTTATGATATGGCATAGATTAAATCCAAGGAGATCACAGCCTGATTGTGGTGGCAGTGGCTCTGGTTCTAGCAGCAACACAGTCCCTGTGGCTGTGACTGTGCCCAATACTTCACCTTGCTCAGGTTGTTTCCTCCACTGCAAAGTGGTAATAATGATACCTACCTCATAGAATTTTTGTGAGAATTTAAAAAAATGCATTTAAAGTAGTTAGTATGCTGGAAAAACAGTCAGTATTCAATAAAATGTTATTTGTTATTATTACTGTGGTGTTTCCCAGCCTAGTTGGGATGGCAATTAAATAGGCTCAAGTGTCCTAACAGAGACAAGTTCTGTGAAAACACCTGGAGGGGACAGTACCCTTGAGGTCCTGGCAGAGAATATCTTCTGTGAGGCTCAATCTCCCTGCTGACTCAACTGTCCCTGCTCTGCAGTGGAGCACACATACAAAAAGGCACTAGTGACACACGTCTGGGGATTAGCTCCAGACAGCTACATCAGTTTCTATGTCTCCTTCTCTGCAATTTGGGGTGGGGGAGAGGTGAGGTGGAAGTAGCTACCTTCTCCTCTAAATCAGGGATCCCCAATGCCCAGGCCACAGACCAGTATCAGTCCCTGGCCTACTAGGAACCGGGCAACACAGCAGGAAGTGAGCAGTGAGCAGGTGAACGAAGCTTCATCTATATTTGCAGCCACTCCCCACTGCTCGCTTCACGGCCTCAGCTCCACCTCAGATCATCAGGCATTTGATTCTTATAGGAGCACTGACCCCTGGTACCAAAAAGGTTCGGGACCAGTGCTCTAAATAGACATTCCACTTAAAAATGGACTCTACCATGACAAGTGATCACCTATTCTAAAATTAGCAGGCAACCACTTGAAGATTATTTTAACTAGTTAGAAAAAATATCCTTAAGAGTCAATGCTCAAATGTTGTAAGTAAAGCAATCGCATCCCCAAATAGCAAGTGCTAATCCGCTCAATTGTTTGGACAGCAATTAGGCACATGTAACAAACTTTCATTACATCTGTACCTCTGGACCCACTAATCCTGCTGGGAGGACTCTATCCTAAAAATACAAGCAGTGATACAAAAGTTCGTGTGCAAGGAGATTCATCCTAGCTTTAAAAGAGCAAAAATATGAACAACATTAATATCCAGCAAGATTAATATTTAAATAAATTTACATCTATATGACTACATATTTTACAGCCTTTTAAAAATAATTTCAGAAAACATTAAGACAAGCAGAATGCTCAAAGATAAGTGAAACAAGGTAGAATTTTGTTTCTGGGTCATTTATTTTTATTTTAAATATTTTTTAATTTAAGTACTATATTGGTATATATTAGTTATATTAGTTTCAGGTGTACGATACAGTGATTTGACGTTTTTATATCTTATAATATAATCAAGACACTAATTATTTGTTACCATGCAAACTTATCTCAATATTATTGACAATTTCACCCGTCCTCCCATCTCCTGTCCATTGGTAACCATCCATTTGGTCTGTTTCTGAGCCTGTTTTGAAAGAAGGTAGAACTTATAATGTGTCCAGTGTGTGTATACACAAATAGGTGTTAAAAAAAAAAAGAAGAAGAAGAAGAAGAAAATGCACCATAATGTTAATAGTAACTTGTCTCTGGACAATTTAAAAAAAAAATTTTTGTTTTCCAATTTTTCTGCAAGGAAAAATTAGAATTAGAATTAGGGGAAAAAATGTAAAGATATTAAGTCTAAATGTAAGAACCCTGTCATAAGATATGTGCAATAAAAAAAGTAAAATAGAAGCAACTTCTAAACCTGAAATTGCTCATCACTTGATGACTATCCACCATCTCTCTACCAAGCTGGATGCAGTGGAGGAGCTGTCGGAGGTGCTGAGCAGCATCCATAAGGTATGAGAGATGCTGGCCTCATGGGAAAACAAATGAGACAATTTCAGAGAAAGTAAGGAAAGGGGCACGATTCCTGGTGGTCCAGAAAGAATAGCAGAGCTGAATGCTAACTGGAGAAGGAGCCAGCCAAGCCAAGAACTGCAGGGTGGGCCTTCCAGGCACAGGAACAGAAAGGATGGAGCTCCAAGGCAAGAAGAAACGGGCAGAAAGACTTTCCTGGCCGAAGCTTATGACAGCCAAGGCAGCAGCAAAACAAGGTACCCTCAAGTAAGAACGTGGACTCTAAGGTGTCCACGGCCATTTTTCAATTTGTATTCTAAGTAACCTATCCCTACACAGGAAAGAATAACATCTGTTAAATACTTTTAAATTGATGGGAAAAAAATGCATAAAATCAAAAAGAATGATTCTGTAAGCATTTTACTAAAATAGTAATTACGTGTCTCTAAAAACCAGAAGAAAATAGATAGTTTAATAGTGAAAACTATTTGCTGACTTAGGCCAAGTTAAAGCCAATGCTAACCAAAAACCGTTTTCCACATGAAAACATTCCTTTTAATATTTCTTACCCTAAAGCTTTACTCATTAAAAGAGAGAGAGAGAGAGAGAGAGAGAGATATTAATGCTCAAAAATCTCAGCAAAATGTACCAAGGACTTAACTAGATGAGCTGCAACAATATGACTGACTATAAGCAGCCTGCAGAATAGTGTAGCTTCTACCAGGAGTGCCCAGCCCTAACTGTGCAAACCTGAGAAGTTTTTAGAAATTCAGATTCCAGCACACCCTAGAACAGGCCAATTAAACCAAAACCTGGGAAGGGGGGGTTCATGCCTAGGTACAAATAGCTCTGAAAATGTCCAGAATCACAGCTCCAGAAACTGCAGTGTAGAACCACACAGGTTTGTAGCAAGAGCCCTGGGTTGACTAAAGACAATAATTACTAAGCTATGCAAACCCATAAAATGGGGTTAAAACAGCATCTTAGTCAACTTCCTAAGGTTGTTACAGGATTAAGTGTCTAGTTCCTGGAAAGTGGCTCTTACGGAGTCTGTCACAAAGCTGGTGCTCAATAAACCGCCACAGTTATCCAGGTCAGTGACCTGAGGAGGATCGGAGGGTAGCAAGAAAGGCTTTCGTGTGAACAGCTACACTATCCTACTTCTGATTCAGAGCTTTATTTTAACACAGTTCCAACGGGCTTAGGTGTATTCTCCTAGAGCAGAGCAAAAAATAGCAAATTTAAGGTGGGGAAAGGGGGAGCCTAAAGAAATCAATGGTTGCTGGAGAAAGGTACAATGTTAGTAGTAAGGACACACAAGTGACAGCAAGGGAACATCAAGAAGCATTTTTAAAAGCAGAAGTTTAAAAAGCATAGCCATATGGGAACAACCAGCCCAACCTTAAAGTCTGAAGTCAAACACTGTGTTTGAATATTAAACAACACATTCAGGAAGGCAGTTCCTACTCCTTCAAGAAAAACTTAAATTATGTGACTGTGCGATTATCAAAAATGGTTAACAGTGAAAACAAATTCAGGTGCAGAGGCTGTAATTACTCCTCTTTCTCATGCAATTTCAGGTGGAATTTCATCCCATGCACATCGCATCCAAAGGGACAGCAGATGAGGCATTCATGTATGTTAGTTTAACCTCCAAGACTTCTGACATTAAGTGCACCCTATATACAATATTGTTATTGTGTATATTTTGGACAGATGTTTAAATATTGAAGTTTTCTTTGAGAAACTGGCTCAGTATCTAATCGTAATCAGTAAACTACATTACAATGACCATTGTGGTTCCTGCTATAATATTCAACTGCCTGAGAAGAACCATTCAGAGCTGTTAGCACATTAAAATGGTTGCTTCGTGATCCCCGTGGGGTACTAGCCACAATCTAAGTTCAGTTACAGAACATTTACGCATCCAACAGTGGAAATCAGGCGCTGAAAAAAAAGAAATGAGTGAAAAGCATCGCTGGTCCAGAAAGCATCAGTAAAATAGGCCCTTGGGTTTATTTCTATAGGAGCCACTACATACAATAATTCCACTTCCTGAGTCCTGAATGGGTGCCTGCTATGAACAAAAGCAAAGCTGCTCAGAGTCAGGGACCAAATCTTTTAT
>NW_006494614.1:61878428-61892587 GCF_000325575.1 Pteropus alecto
ATCAGGCCAGAAAGGGCTGAAGTGGAATGAACTGAAAAGATTTCAGGTCAAGAAATTCAAGATTTACTTTGTAAAGTAAATATAACCAGACCCTGCATCCAACAGGTAAATGGTATTTGCTCAAATGAATTCCACAACTACAAGTAAAACAGAGCCCAAACCTGCCCTTTCACACTTCTCCAGCAAGTTTATCCACACCTGATTCTCTGTTCAGTTATTTAGCAGCTACTAATAAGTGCCAGAACATTTAAATCACATCTCATTTACATTATCCAAACGACCCTCTAATTAATTTCAAGGCACCAGGCCACCTCACTTCTTCTCCTCTGCACAGAACCTTATTCTTTATAATGAAAAATGTTAGTTAGTTAGTAAACCCTCCACAGCTACATTTTCTTAGAGAGAATGACTCCTTCCTACAACAGATGGCTCATATTTACCATAATACTTGGACTATAAAAAGCAAGTGGTTCTACTTTCAATAATGGCTGAATAGTCAGACCAATCTTCACACAGAAAAACATAAGCTCTGGACAAAGTATAAAAAACAATAAACTGAACACAACCAAAAGCAGGCAGAAACTAGAGGGAGGTCCACATTTGGAAAAAAGATTTGTACTGGGTAAGTTTCATGTCCTGCAGTCCAGGTACCAATTGAAAAAGAACAGCTGAAGTTCAGACAGAACCCCAGACTTACTGACTTGAAAAACCAGAGATCAGAATTCTGATAGACTACAGTGGCTGGAAAGCAAGGGGGAAATCCCAGAAAGAAGAGTGCCCTGGAAGGGGAACACCAAATTCTGCATACAAATTCTGCCCACATCTCCGAGGGAGCCCTGAAATAGGCATGCATGGGACAGACTCCAAGAAGCCAAGACCAAACAACTGAAGAGATTGTAGCTGCTAATTACACCGGGAAAAGGGTTTGGGAGCTTGAGCCCAGCTAAATTTACTGCTCGCTAAACAAGCAAAACAACATCAATACTCTTCAGGGGGACACAACAAAATCTAGAGTTTCTACAATGTCTCATTTATAAAATCTAAAAAGCAATCCATAATTACTAGAGATGTAAAACAAACAAAAACATGAACCATACAGAGAGAGAAAAGAGACCAAGCACAAGATGAGTCACATGCTGGAATCAGAGGAAGGAGTATTAAGCAGCTGTTATAAGGAGGCTCAAGAACACAAAGGAAAACATACTCATGATGTACAAACCAGAAATATATTACAGGAAGAAAACAAACATTTTAAAAATGGAAATTCAGAAATCAACCACAATGTCCTTCAGTAGGTGAATGGACAATGAACTGTGCATGTTCAGAAAATGGAATATTATTCAATGATAAAAAAGAAATGAGCTGTCGAGCCATGAAAAGACACGGAGGAAACTTACATGTATATTACTAAGTGAAAGCCAATGTGAAGGCCACACACTGTATGATTCCAACTATGTGACATTCTGGAAAAGACAACACTTATGGAGACACTAAAAATATCAGTGGGTGCCAGGGGTTGGGGAGAAGGGGCACGATGAACAAGCAGAGCACAGAGGATATTAAGAACAGTGAAAATATTCTGTATGATACCATAATGGTGGATATATGTCCTTATAAGTTTGTCCAAACCCAGAGAATATATAACACAAGGAGCCCTAATATAACTGTTGACTTTGGGTGATTTTAAAGTTCAATCTTTGTGTGAACCTAAAAACTGCTTTAAAAAAAAGTCTTAATAAATTTTTTTAAAATGGAAATTCCGGGAAAAAAAATGCTATTTCTGAACTAAAAACCCACTGGATGAGCTTAACAGCAGTTTGGAATGAACAGAAGACAGTGAATTTCAAGACAGATCAACAAAAAGTGTCCAATCTGAAAAAAAAAAAAAATTGCAGGAAAAATGAACAAAGCTTCCAGGACTTGTAGAATAATATCAAAAAGTTTAATATTCTTGCAGGCGGAGTCTCAGAAAGAAAGAGATATTGATACAGGAAAAGCTATGAAGAAATTATGGCTAAAATCTTCCCAAATTTGGTAGAAGACATAAACTGACAGATCCAAAAGTTCAGAGAACACCGAACAAGATAAAATCAAGAAAACAACACTAGGACACATCATAGTCGAGCTGCTTCGATATCCGATACCAAGACACAGAGACAATCTTGAAACCGGCCAGAGAAAAACAGCTTGTCGGAAACCACAGAACAGCAAAAGCAATGATGGTCAGAAGACAGTGTCTCAACTTCTTTAAATGCTAAAAGAAAAGAACTGTCAACAAAGAATCTTACATCCAATGAAAAGACCCTTTAACAATACAGGCAAACGCGAAATATTTCTGGATAACAGAAAACTAAGAGAATTTCTTGCCAGCAGATTCACATTCAAGAAAAAAAGAAAAATGCTGAAAAGTTTTCCAGACTGAAGGGATATTGTAACAAACTGGGTCTTCAGTAAGGAATAAAAAACATCAGAAATGGTAACTATGTGGGCATATATAGAAGACGACATTTTTTCCTTATTTTTTAAAAATGCATTCCGATTAAAGCAAAAAATATTATATTGTGGGGTTTATAACATACGTAAAAGTAATACATATGATAACCATAGCGTGAAGGACAGAGAAGGTAAAGTTACAATACACCTGCAAAACACTTACATTTTAGGTGAAGATATACAGTATTAACTCCATCAACACAGACTGAATAGTTAATAATACTTACTGTAATCCCTAGACCAACCACTAAAAATGAGACAAGGCAAATCAATAGCTAAAATGAAATTCTATGATTCCACTTAAATAAGTTCTAGAATAGTCAAAATGAATCAGTGGTGGGGGGAAAAACTAGAACAGGAAAAAAATAAAAACCATAGAAAAAAGGCAGAGGTGGGGGTTGGGGGTGGTAAAGGTGGGAACTGACCAGAAAATGGTTTGAGGCCATTTTCTGGGGTAATAATAATGTTCTGGACCTTGACAGGGGTTCGGTCACACAGGTTTTACGCATTTATCAAAACTCAAATGATACACTAAAAATATGTGCATTTCATAAAATTGAAGTTAACCTTCAAACAAAATATACATATATAGAGAGAGCTTAGTGCTGAGGATTATCAACTAAAGGTTACTGAATGAATAAAAATGAATATTTGGGGTGGGGTGGTGGGGAGAGGAATTATGTCATGAAGACAGTAGATTCCAAATAAGAAATTAGCAGCAGCCCCAGTGGTGGTTGGGCTCTGGCAGTGCGAACAAAAGCTGTGAATGGCATCACACTTCCAACTTCCACAAGTTACACAGAATTTAGGCCGCTCTTTTTCTTCTCATTTCATATTTTCAAGTTTTCCTCTCACTTTTGATGATGTAGGAAAAAAATTTTAACATAATTTCGACATAATAAAAATTGCCACTTACCAATGTCGCCTTTAGCAAATTACTTATACTTAATCTGCTTTTTCACTGCTAAAAAGGGGACAAAAATAGAACCCAACTCATTGAGTTGTTATAAGGATTAAATACATTCGAAGCACTTAGAACGACAGTGCCTTGCACACAGTTAAATATTTTAATTGTTATCACTGGCATCATTCCCTCTTTTTGACTATTTCCTACTTCATCTCTTTATTAGTAATTCTGAAAGAAAAAACCATTGTGACTGCTAAATTAGCTTCTCCAATACAAATATTAACAGTACACTGGTTCATGAGCTTCATACCATCTTTAAAATAAAGAAAAAAAATCCCACACAAATAAATGCTCTCAGAAATACCACACTTTATATTTAACAGTACCTTAACAAGAAAATTAACAGTAAGCTGGAGTCAGAAGAAGAATCTATCTACCCACAACTAATGCATAAGTTCCGAATGGTATTCTAATATTTAATTGTCCAGGTAGAGTACACACACCACAAAGTGCTTCCCATACAACTTTGATACTCGGTATGTTCAAAGTATCTCATCAATTTTACTATTTATATTATAGCTAGGTTGTCAGCATTATTCCCAAGCTTTTACATCTTACTAAAATGCCCATAAATTAATACTCTTCCTTTTTCAGTTATTTTTTTCTAGTTGAGATTGTATTTCTAGAAATAGTTCCTACAAATATATTTTTTAATTAGATTCACTGTGAATCAGTAAGAAACCAGAGAATGTTTCTTTCTAGTAAGTCTAGTGAAGCTTTTATGTAAAAGTTCCAAATAATTAGGAAATGACCATAATACTCTCTTCTTATAATTAATCTGATTCCAGTTTATCAAAAGAAATATAAACTAAACTTTAATTGGGATGATCAACAGTTGTTCAGTTTATTGCCATCCTACAGCAAACTAAAATATCTAGGCTTACCATGATTTACAATTTTGTAAACATTAAAGGAATATAATCAAAACCGTCTTACTTTTAGAACTACAACCACTACTCGGAGGAGATGAACTAATCCACATGCGTAGCTCCACAGGGTACAGTCTAGCAGAGCAGCAGAAAACCACACATCCTTCCCTTCCCCAGCTCTTCACGTACTTGTCCATAAAACATGGTTCTGTCATGGGGTAATATAAAGTCAAACTACCGTGCTCAGATAATTTCTCCCAATGAAAGCTTTTGCATGCCAGCTTTTGAAAAGAAAGTAGAATACAGATGTTAAAATTCACTAGCATCCACAGCTATGTAATGCATAAGAGAAACAGCCATTGGATAAAGGCAATTAAGGAAGACTGAGTTGGTAACAGGTATTACTAACAGGACCATAGAAAAGAAAAGCTCTAAGAAGAAAAAAAAAAAATGTCTTCACTAGGGTGGCCTTTCATAAACATGCAACATTTTCTTCCCACTAGGTTTTCACAGATGCTCAGGATACAGCCCTATTGGATGGCAGGGACCACTGGGCTCTGGGATTGAAAGAAAACAATTTCTGCCCTCCAATAAATCAGTGTGGTGATGGAAAATTAAAGAAACTATTATAATACAATATGCTAAGGTCTAGGACAGAAAGAGGCAACAGCATCCTTGGTATGTGTGAACCAAGAAGTGAAGGCTGGGGTGCCCCAGGTACCAGGTTTCCCTTCTGAGAGATCAGCATCTGCAAAAGCTCAGTGGAAAGAGAAAACAGTGAATATGAGGAACTGCAAGTATAGACAGAGGTGAGTATGGACAAGCAGTGGATAGGCACAAAGACCACAGCATACCATGCTAAGAATTACATGCCAGAGAATAAGAATCCTACAGGCATCTTACTCAAGACCATTCCAGTGACACCATGGGAACTGTTGTTAGAGGCTAAGAGTGGGATCAGGGAGACTAGGTGTTATAGTAGACTAGACCCAGGTCGAGGTCAGAATTTGGGCATGTAACTATTTCTAAAAAAGATTTAAGGTACCAAAGTTTCTGAATAATTTAACTAAAAAACAAAACAGAGCAGCTACAAAGTTCTCTTGTTGACTTTAAACAATGACGTCAGCTTAATTCTAAAAGGAGATCATCACTCACTAGCATTCCAGCATGCATTCCTGACTCAGGGAAAGGAGTGAAGTTACATGAGGCTAGGGTTGTGCTTGTTCCCTGAAGACTAATTTAATCTATTTCCTGGCTTCCTGGCAAATCGCCCAAAATCTAAGTCCACCTACAGAGAAGTCTGCCATATATGTGACCATCATACCAAGCGTGGTGGGCAGGAGAGAGAAGGACAGATAGAACGGGAGAACAGTGACCTGGGCCATGGCCGTGTTGATGGAGAACAAATTTACAAGGTAGTTTAGGACTTGGAAACAAGCTGGTAAGAGGAATAAAAAGGCAGGCAGACTGAGCTACCTGGAACCTCCAAGCTGGAGTTCAGGTCTAGCTGGGCATATAAATTCTGGGTTCATTAGTGAGAATGGCAAAATCACAGCTAAAAATGTCATGAATTATAAAGTAAAAAGAGAAGGGAAAGAAGGAGAGAAGTCTGAGGAATATTATCATTAAATGGGCAGGAAAGCAGAAGAGAAACTGAACACGAGGAAAATCAGCGGTGCCAGAGAACTAATGGGGGCTCTGAGACTTCAGAGGGCTGCCTGGGCCATGCCCAGACTCCCTTAAGCCAACATCTGCAGCCATATATGTTTTTTACAAGACAGCCTCTCCTGGAGATTCCACTGTGCAGGAAAACCCATAGAACAAATGAGATAAAAAAAAAAAAAAAAGATAAGGACTGAAAAGTATCCAGTGAAACTGATAAGTCATCCAGATAAAAACATCAATGAAACTGAATGGTCTAGAAGGAAACCCACATACATACAGGAAACACAGTAAATAATAAAATATATCATTTCAAATCTGGGAGGGAAGAAATGGATTATTCAACAAATGGCACTGGGACAACTGGGTTGTCATCTGGAAAATATAAAACTAGTTTTGTACCTTACACCAAATAAATTCCAGATGGATCTGTTAAATGTAAAATGAGAAACCACACAAGCTCCGTACCAGAAAAAACCACAGGGAATGTCTACATAATGTATAATGCATATGTGTAATAATATGTACAATGCATAATGTATAACGCATTTCTAATTATGACACAAAACCCAGAAGCTATATGGGGCTGAAAATAGGGCACTAAAAAAACTGCATGAATTATATAAATGTCTAACCACTATGCTGTACACCTGAAACTAATAAAATACTGAATATCAACTGTAATTGAAAAATTAAAAAATTTAAAAAAAATTTTTTAATGGAGAAAAATTGGAAAACAAATATTTGCAACTTCTACTTAAGACAAATATACAATTTCCTTGAAACTTAAAGAGCTCCTAAAAAACAAGAAAAGGTCAATAACCCAACAGAGATGGGCAAAGCATATGAGAGCTTGCCAAGAATAAAATGGTTTACTTGAAAAAATGTCAAACTTTACTCAGAACACTGCAAAATAAAACTATACTACACTGAGATGTATTCCTTACCTAACTGAATGGCAGCAAGTGGGGAGGGGTGCTAACTCCCCCACACTAGTTGAAGGTATACAAATAGGCACTCACACATTGCTGTGGGAATTCCAAAAGATGGATATTGGAAATATCTAAAATAATTACAAAAGTATAGATTATTTGACCCACTACCAATCCCGCTTCATGATTTCTTTTCTACAGATACTTGAATGTGAAAAGCCATGCGTGCTGATTGTCGTATACAGGTGACACACATAATACCTCAATGACACTGAGTTGTCTATAACTGTAAGATTTGGGAACAAAATGTCCATCGAGAGGAAGTGATTAAGTAACACATTCGTACAGAGCAGCCACAGGCTAGAATGAAGCAGCTCTATGGACTGATAGGGAATGCTCATCAGGAAAGACTGCCAACAGAAAGGGTCAGACCGTGTGGGGAGTAAGACGCCAGTTATCTCTTTGTAAATACACAGTCTCTTTGGAAGGTTCTACAAGAAACAAACAGGGAAATGGAACTGTATGGCTGCGGAAAGGGTAAAAAAAAAAAAAAAAAACCTTGTTTTTTTACGATGTAGAATAAAAGGTATCAACACCCAGGCAGAGAACAGAATGTTGCGCCCGCACCTTGAAATGTCCTTCCCTTATTGCATGGGGGATGGGAGTGACTTTCATCAAATAACTTTTTGTATTTTTTCAATTCTTTACCTCTAATTATATAATAATCTTTTTTTTTTTTTTAATACTTAAGAGATCATCGAGTTCCCTTTAATGAAATTTTTTTCAGTGGAAGATGCTGAGGGCAAAAGCCAGGTTCAGGTTCAGGAGGCTGAAGGATGTGCTGAAGGTGAGGACCAGAGGCAGCATCAGCAATTTCAAGAAGTCTCTTTCACTGGGGGGCTGGGTTATAGAACATGTATGGAAGATCCTGTTTGTATTTAAATATGTAATAGTGTATTTAAAAAGAACATATGAATTTTTAAAAAGAACATATATGTTTATATATGCATTAAAATGTCAAAAGAATACACATCAAACTTCTCAAAATGGATGATCCCTGGAAAGCAATGATGGCCATATTTTTCAGTTGGTTGGGTGGTTGGTTAGTTGACTGGGGAGAGGACTTGGTAATGCAGGGATAAAGAGAAGAGTGGTTAACAGGTGGACAACGTTAAAAGATGGCTTTTGTTGTTTAAAAGACAAATTAGAGAACCATGAAAGTGTCAATGCACTCAGAGGAAAAAACAGTGGAGGTCAAAGATTAGTGTGGGGGAGGTGGGTAGAGAGGAAACTGCAAAGTTCAGCCACCTGACCTAATGATGTCCCTGAGGAAACAGATGTGACCAAAACAGAGACACAGGGACAAGCCTTCGACAGAAAGGAAAACTTTTCCTCTGCAACAGGAGAGAAATTTAAAGATGGGTAAAGGTAGTACAGATATTTCAAGGGCTAGTGATTTTTTATGAACCTACAAGACATCCACCTAAAATCCCAAACACCCTTGACAAGTAAGTCTAGTAGTGAAAACACCCAAAGTGTTCCTCTCTGCTTTAGTGACACTGTCACAGTTCTGTTTAAGTCCTTTGTGAACTCAAGTCCAGTCCTATTTTATTATGCTCTGATCATATACTACAAAATAGCTGTTATAATATCAATTATTTAAAAGATATTCTGTCTTGCCTTTTGTCTTGCCTGTTTTCTTTTCCCTATAAATAACTTCAGGCCTTTTAACCCAGAAAGACAACAACAAAACTGCTTAAGAATTAACCGATTGGATTAGTTCTTGATTACTGCTTTTCACTTTTGATAAGATGTTTCTATAATGTTTTAGATCTTTCCACATACAAAACATCTACAGAGACTGGAGAAAAATACTACTTTGTTAAAACCAATTTCTAAACTATATATGTCAAGGCTAAAGTCCAAAATCAGAAACCTTTCAATAATCTGTAAACTAATTAGTGAACCTGTGGCAACAGTCTTACTTTAAGATAACTAATGTCCTGGGGGTGGGGGGGGTTCTCAAAAACAGAGAAACATCCAAAGGATCTTTTTCTAAATCTAATACATCTGAGGCAAAATAAATAAATAAATAAAACAATAAAAATAAATAAAATAAAAAACCTAATCACTTAAGTAGAAACTATTTGTTTTAGGCATAATAAAAACTTTCTCTTAATTTACCAAGTTTCCAATGAGGTCAGCAGCCACCAATTTAATGACAACAGAAAAATGCACCAGCACCGGTGCCTTCTTCTGTCCTGCCTTTAAAGTTGTAAGACCCATATGTTAAATTGTTGGGAAAATATAGGCTAATCGAAAAATGTCCTCAATCCAAAAGGAAGGTAAATGAATGATACAGTACTGAGGAGAAAATGGGTAAAATGAAGCCTAAGAGAATAAACACTACCATATTACTCATTATTCCCTAAAAAGCATAAAACTTCCAGTTTCTACAAACTATACTCCAGAACACAATATATACAGGAATTCAAATGTTGAGCTGAATAAAGCAAATGTGAATTAGCTCCTCTGAAAGTAAATAGCCTTCTTTTAAGGTGAGGGCAATGGGCAATAACTAAAGTGCCACATAATCCAAGCCACTGTACAGTAGAACGGCAGCACTACTGTAGCTCCAGAAAATATGATTAGATTTTCATTTTCAATGAATAAACCATTACGAGAAAGCAATTAGAACTGCATCCTAGAATGTCTCAATTCCTTTGTCGTGTACTTCACTGTAAGAGGACCGTCTTTTCCAACTGTAAAAGCTGCACCCTCCATCCAATGTTTTCAGATATTATTTCTGTAGCATGATAAACATGCAATGTAAACGAAGACAGCTAGACTTAGAGACTTCATGGATTTAGTTTTTAGTTCATGAGCTGGGTAGTTCTCAGCTGCCCAAAAGAACAAGTGTTAAAGGTAAAGCCACAATCCTGCCTTTAGGTCACAACTACTCCTATAACCCTTAGCAATAACAACAGCTGCTCCAGACAAAGCCCCTTCTTGTGGAATGCTAGATTACTTTCAGCTGCAACAGGCAAAGAATTTCGGGGTAAAGGAGAAACCAGAAGAACCCAATTATATGATAAACATAGGACAAACTATCAGATGTTTCACCTTTGAACTGCCAAAGATTTTCAACAGCTTACCAAAAGCAATGAAACAAAGCAAGCTATTACATGCCTTGGCAAAAGATGATTAGCAGGTTTACTTACAGCATTTGGGCATACCCAAAGAGTCTACCATTCTTTCCCCTAGAGTACTCAAGGTAGAAACCATGTGGATACTTCCAGAGCTATATCATAGTACACCCACAGGAAGATCATCACCTACCACACTCCTGCACTGAGCACTTTAAAATCAGTTTCAATACCCCCTTTAAAACAAAACAAAACAAAACCCAACCGTATGAAGTAGTTCCATTACGATATCTACCATGAGGATTCTGAAACACAAGGATAGGGCACAATTCTCTGAATATACTGAAAACCAATTAATTGTACACTTTAATGGGGTAAATTTTGTGATACATAGGTTAAATCTCAATAAAGCTGTTATTTTAAAAAACAACCAATACCATAGCACATTATCACTTACATGGAGATGACTGCAAAGAATAAATTTAAATTTTTCCAAAACTATGACTTTATATTCAAATAAAATGGAAAGACAGAGGTAGTGTAAATCCAAACCAACCATTATCACTAATTCCCATCATGCCTTAAGGAATAGCACATCTACAGGGCTTGTCAGCTACTCAGCATAAGAAAGCTACTGCAATCTACCACCATCTTTACCACTTCTTTTCAGAAAGTAAACATGTCTGTTTTACTTTTCTCACACTCTTAAACCTCTTTTACAAGTCCTCAGAGCAATAAGAATTTTAAAATAACAGTAAGGGCTTGGAGAAGCAAATGCAAATAATGCCTACGTGAGAAAACAGTTAAAGGAACTATCACTTTAAGATAATGAAGCAGTCAACATCTTTATCGCTAAAAGATAAACACTGAGGTCTCTAGGCTCAGAGCTTAAAATGAAATACAACAACTTAGAAAAGAAATACAAACAAAGCTTTAACGGAGCTGCTTTCTCAGGATTACACTAAAGATTAGATTTGGAGAAACTAAGGCGGCAAAATGCTTAAATGCTAGATTTCAGCTGAGTTGCCTATTCCAAGCAACAGAAGGGTTTATCAATGTCAGGCCTTCATTCGAAAGCAGCAAAAGAACAGAAAGTTAAATGAATGTGACTGAAATGAGGAGTGACATAGGGGGATGGCAGTAGGGTAAACTAGATATACCATGGTTGCTCTGAAATATAGAAGCAGTGGCCCCAAGATTACTAAGGGTCAGGCAGAATTCTCCAATTTCCCAAAGACAAGATAAATTGTCAGCTCCAAGTAACTATTCAAATATCAATTTAGAAAACGCAAACACTCCAAAACATAAACATTTCACTCTATAACAATGTGCCTTGCTCAAGTTAGCATTCCTCTATAAAAAGCCAGAGAGGACACAGCTGAGAAGGAAGCCCTCAGTGCACATCTGCTGGGCACTTCACACGTGACCTCATGTGACCCTCCAAACAAGTCCATGAGACAGGTAACTTGCCCTCTAATCCCACAGTGAAACACTGAGAGGAGGGAAGACTCTGGCCAAGGTCACACCACTGGTCAATTTGGTGTCTGTGGGGGGACGGGAAGATCAGCCCCTTCATCTCATCAAAGGGATTTTTGGCTTGACAGAAGGCCTCTCTTATAAATGAATTTTTTGTTCTAGCTTTTAGCTTGCTGCTCTGCTAAAATAATGATCACCATCTTCTGCTTTTTATAAAGTGATGCATCTGCACACACAAAAGAACCTCTTTCAAGAGCTGAACACTATTGGAGTCACAGCTATGGACGTTATCAGCATGTGGCATTTAACCTGAAGACTAACAGCACATAAAACTGACCTTAAGAGACTGAAATCCCACTGGCACCCCAAAGCTTTCTGAGCTCCCTACAACCACATTCTCTGTGACTCTGCTTTCCCTCTGTTGTAGCTGAAACATTCTTCTGCCCAGTCCACAACATGGGTGGGATCTGAACACGTACTTAAAAAGAAAACCACAGTCTGGAGGTCAATGTCAGAAAAAAAGATAGGACATAGATTAAAACTAATGCAGGGACCATAACCACTTCTTAGAGAAAGACATTAAAGAATAAAAGCCACAATTCAGGCTTGAAAGACAGCTTAAACCACAACCAGCAAACCAAAGAGTATCAAACTTGTAAAAGAGCTTAGAAACTGTCAAAGGTACTCAGCGCTACTGGCCCTGACTGCAATCTCTTGCTTCCCAAAGAATATCAATGTGTATTCTAAATACAACACATTTGGTCAAAGAAAAATCTTTTTTCTTGAAGCACAATTTGACATTGGGTCAGGGGGTGGGGCAGTGATAAAAATAAATCTGAGTCCCACTTTGTTTACATAGTTTTGAAACATTTAGACAAAAGTTCACATTTCTAAGTGAATGACCACGATGCCCTTCCTGTTTAATTTGGAGACCAGAGATCTTTAACTTAACCTAGCATTCCTTAGGAGACTCGCACCCTCAGGGCTCCAAGTCAGCCTGGGATTTGTTTCCACAAAAGACAGCAGACCTTGAGAAATAACTGTTTCACATACAATGAAGGCTCCAATTCTGTTTTTGTCTGTTACAGTAGACAGGCTCTTAAACACACAGAAAACAAACACATACGCATATGCATTCATAAATACACATACACACATATAGACACATATGCATACATTCACCAGTATGTAGAAATACATGCATATACGTACATTCACAAGCATATGAATACATATGCACATGCGTGTGCACACACGTGCACACGCTGCGGCGCCCCTCTCCCCGCAAAACTCGACCTCGCCAGCAGCGACACCCGCCCATCCAGGGGAAATAAGACACCCAGGCCTGGGGCGCTGCAAAACACCCTCCAACGTCTACGAAGGTTCTAGCGCCTTTTCACATCCACCTCATAACGGCTTCCTTTTCTGGTAATAACAGATTTGGAAAAATCAAGGCTACACAACGTGTAACGGTCATCGGTCGCCCAAGTGCCTTAGGGACAAAAGCCTTATGCTTCTCGCCGACGAGGTAAAAGGACGACACAGGGGCCGCGACCTCTTACCAGGGTGACCCGTCGGTTTGGGGGCGCCATGAGCGCAGCCCTCCCAGACTTCTCCGACCAACCCCGGCAAGGTGGGTGCGATGCCCCCAAGCGCGCGGGGGCCCGGACGGGTCTTGGGTGACAATGGGGGTCGGGGATACAGGGTAGAGGCTTGGGACACGGAATCAAGTGCGGACTGGGAGATTTGGGGTTGCGAAGTGCCGGCAACGGGCGCAGGGTGAAAGTTTGGGATGCAGGTAGGATTTGGGGTTCGGGTGAAGGTTTAGAATGGAGGCATGATGTGCAGGTGGGTGTTTGGGACCTCAGGTGAAAGCTTGGGAAGCGAAGGGGATTTTGAGGTCCCGCGTGGAGACTTAGGTGTGGACTGGGTTTGGGGGAGCGGATTGGAGGCTTGAGGTGCGGGGGTGGGGGGCGCTGGACCTGCCTTCCGCGCGGGCACGCACCTTGTGGCAGGCCGGGCAGGTGGGCAGTGAGCTCTTGCCCCCGTGGCCCCCGTGGCCCCCGCTGCCGCCGCCGCCGCCGCCGCCGCCGCCGCTGCTCAGGCTGCTCTGGATCTGCGTGAGCTCCTGGCGCAGCACCTGCTTCTGGTGGAAGCTGAAGGCCGGGTGATTGGAGGCCATGGTGAAGAGCAGCAAGAACTCATCGCCCGTGCGGCCTTCGTTGAGCTGCAGCCCGTAGTTATGGATGATGGAGTCGATGTGCGTGAGCGTGCGGTAGAGCACGCCAGCAGCTTCGCGCTGCTCCGAGCCCAGCAGCGCCAACGACACCAGAAGCTTGCTGCGCACCACCTCGTCCGTCAGATTGGTGAGGCTGCCCAGGTCGGCCGGGTTGTTGGCCTTGATCTCTGAGTCGCGCAGCGAGTGGTAGTCCTTGCGCGCCAGGTCCTCGAGGCACGAGCCGAGGAAACGCAGCTCGAGCGGGATGCACAGGTCCAGCAGGCCGCACAGAAACTCCACACGCTGCGGCGACGGCAGCTCCGAGAACCAGCGGTACACGCCGTCCCTCTGCAGCGGGCAGCGCTTCTCCACCATGCTGCCGCCCGCGCCGCGCCG
>NW_006494614.1:61893003-61899151 GCF_000325575.1 Pteropus alecto
CCCGGGCCATGCCGTCGCCGCCGCCGCGCTTGGGCTGGCTGTCCGTTACTAGGCTGGAGGCCGCGGGCAGGCGCCTTAGGAGTGGTGGTGGAGGGACACGCGGGGCGCGGCGCGCGAGCGGGCGGCGGAGGGATCTGCGCCGGCACTCGCGCGGCCTCGCGCCCAGACTCCCCGTGCCGCGGACGGATTCGCGCGAGCGCTGCTGCGTGCGCTGCTGACGGGCGCCGGGACGAGGCTCAAGTGGGCGGGGTGGCCGCCTCTCGCGACAGCCGGACCAGCAGGACCCTCCCTTCCCCGCTGATTGGCTCGGACTTCCCCTTCTCTGCCCGTGATTGTTCCGGGTCCCCAATCCCGATTCGCCCCCGCCGAGACCACGCCTCCCCAAGGCTGTCGATCACGTTGGAACCGCCCCTCCGCGGCCAGCGGAATCGATTGGCCCGCAAGGCCGGAGGGGCTGAAAACCCGGGGCGGATTTCTAGTTGCTTTTGTTCCCACAGATTTTCGTGGAGCATTGTTTTAGGTAAAAGCCAGGTGTCCGACCTTCCTGTTTTATTAATGAGCGTCATAGTAGGGAAGTACAGGGTGTCTTCGAAAAGCCGCTGGAGCGGGGCTTCGGAGATCCGAGTCTCCATCTCTGCTTTCTCTGTTAAGCTGTGTGACCTTGGGCAAGTCACTCGGCCTCGCTGAGCCTTGGGCGCCTTCCCGAAAAATGAGAGTAATAATAATCGCCCCGGGGGCTTGTGAATAGGTTGTGAGCTCACAGAGGGCGGTGCCCGCATTTCTGAGGTGGTTGGCCTGCCTTGAGGATATGACAGGAACAAGATTTCTCCATTAAAGAAGCCTCCTTTCAGCGGGTTACTGTTCCAGCTCAGGAACCAAGAGGATACAAAGACACTGGCTAGGAGGTGTTAGGGAGCAGGTGAAGCAACTCCTCCCCGTTGGCACGAGGTTATAGGCTGGTGGGGAAAAGGTGGAGGAGAAGCTGGGGCACCCAACCGCCTTTAAAGCCTGCAGCTTCAGTCAACGGTCCCACCATGTGCAGATGAGGAAACTAAGATCCAGAAGCAAGAAATTCATTCCTCCCTTGCGCTACCCCCGGAGCCCTTCTTTTGATGTCTTGTGATCTAGGACGGGTTTGTTCATTGTTCAGCAACTCTATGGAGATGTGTGCCAGGTTATAAGCCCTTCGGGGCAGCCTTGAGCAAAGTGGTGCTCTCACTGCCCTAGGTAGCTTACAACTTGATCCTGGGCAGTACACAATATAGAATTATTGAATAAATACATTTCTTCAGGACCTGTTCCAAGGTTCTAGAAATTCCTAACAAGACATTCTCCATCCATCTTTGAGACTTCAAACATTGAACAAACATTGCAGAGCAATAGTTGGGGCGGGGAGAAAATTTGCTTCCCACCCCTCTCCACTCCTTGGACAAATTTTCCTGGAGCCACCATGGTATTCTTGGTCAGTGTAGGAAGGAGGAGCAGGAATCCAGGGTAGCTGCCCAAGGGTATCAAATCCATGTAGTAGCAGGAGAAGGCTGGGTCCAGTTGGGTCTCCCTGCCTAACTTCTCCAGTCCAGACTAATTTCTACAGATAATTGAATTAAAGCTTATTTTCTTTGACCTCACTTTTTCAAGTGACTCCAGGGAAGTAGTCACATTCCAAAGTCTACAATATGAAGAAGTGAAGGAACATGGAAATTAAGACAGTTAACAACTTTGCCTTCTATTGACAAATGAAGTTCCTCAGAGTGGAAAGATCTTGGGATCTTATCAGTCCTGGGGGTGCTCAAATACAGCCCAACCTGGCTGTGAGACCCCCCCCAAGTTCTTGTGCCAAGCTAACTTGGATTTCAGTCCTAGGTCTAGCTAACTGGGGGACCTTCGCCATTTACTCAACCACTCCGAGCCTCAGTGTCCTCATCTGTAAAAGGGAGTCCAGAACCCCATCTCTCAGTTGGCAGTGGAACTCAGAGATGTTAATGGGAACCCTTGCTAGCTGGGACAACTGGGCCACAGAAGTTAGTAGATCAAGGTTCCCCCGCTCCCGACCACATTTTTGCCACTTCTTGCTGTGCTATTTGCTATTTAATGTCTATACGGAGTTGAATAGTGTCTCCCAAAAGGTCATGTACACCCAGAACCTCAGACCTTATTTGGGAATACGGTTTTTGCAGATATAATTTAGGTAAAAATTAAGATCAGATTGTAGATAGGGTAGGCCCTAAATCCAATGAGAGTGTCCTTAGAAGAGACAGAAAAGAACAAGCAGAGACTCAGAGTAAAAGGCCATGTGAAGACAGAGACAGAGATTGGAGCCAGGGATGCCTGAAGCCACCAGAAGCTGGAAGATGCAGGAAGGATCCTCCCCTGGAGCCTTCAAAGGGAGCACAGCCCTGCTGACACCTTAACTTTGGACTTCTGGCCTCCAGAACTGTGAGAGGATAAATTTCTGCTGTGTTAAGTCACCAAGTTTGTGGTTATTTGTTACAACATCTCCAGGACACTCATACCATGTCATATCCCCCTCAACTTCAGTCTAGTTCAATTTAATGCAATTTGATGGATATTAAATCCCTACCCTGTAGGGTCAGACCCCGCTAAGGGTTTGGAGCCTCTAAGGAGAGTAAGGTCCAGACCCCCACCTTTAAGAAACTGGCAGCCTGAACTCCCCACCCCAAAGTGGATGGGCCACTTGTCTGCGGGGGCTGTCCCTTCTACACACTGTTCCTTTCCCTGGGAAGCAGCCAAGGGCTTCCCAGGGGAAAGGGTGGACAACGAGCTGCCAGTCCTTCAGGACATAGTTTCTCAGGCCTGGCCCTAATGCTGTACCTGCTCTCCCTCCCAGCCAGGGCTCCTTCCCTAAAGCAGACTCCCATCTCTGGGCTATTTGGACCTTCTCACTTTCCCTTTCTTTGCAAAAGGTGACCCCTGGCTTCAACATTTCTCCGCCTCTGCTTTGACACAATGGAGGGGCTGGGGGTTTGTGGGAGGAAGCTGGGTAGGAGGCTGGAAAGGGGGACAGAGTGTAGGTCAGAGGGTGGGACATTTCTCCCCATGCTTCAGATAAAAGGAAGGTGGGGCTGTGTGTTCAGACAAGGAGAGTCCCCACACAATGCTGAGTGGGACAGCCAGTCACTGGGTCCTTCGGGCCATACTTTCTTTGTGCCTAAATTGGGGCCAGGGGCCGACAGAGCAGTGGTCCCTTCCCTTGGGGAGCTCACAGTCTAGGACGGGACAATATGACTGTCTGCATTTTCCACAGAGCTGGAATCAAGCGTAAATTAATATTGTTTTTGAGAAAGAAAGACTTGGAGTTCACCACAAATTCCCCAAACAAACGATTTTGCAGTGGAGATACTATGTGCCTGGGATTATTTCTAGTGTCTGAGTTAGTGACATGGGCTAAATTACCACTATAGGTGGTGACCAGGCTAAGAGGAGATTGGCCACCTGGACTTTAAGTACAGCTCCCCCTGTGCCCTGTAGCCTTGCTTTCCCTTTCTCATTTAGAATCGGGCAGAGAGGAGAAGTCTGGAGCCCATGTTGTGATTAGTAAAATAAAAAGTTAAGATTGAGACACTGATTTAGAGGGTTCCTTAAACAGTTGGGTCTGGAGGTACATACAACAGGCTGGATCTGCCGCTTATATTTTCCTAGGGGTATGTCATCAGGGTGTGTGTGGTCTCAGGTGGGATGGGCTTACGGAGTTATTTTTCCTTTATTGTAGGCCTGCTTTCCTGTGACTGAAAAAGCAAAGGGACCCCAAACCTCTAATATGGAGCCTTAAGAAGTGGGTTCCTAAGCGTACTGATGGAATCTTTGCTCAGTGTCTTTACTCCTGATAACTTTCTGTAATCACCATAACCTTGTGTGACTGACTGGCCCTGATTCTGCTGTTTTTGTTCCCATTTCACAACTGCTCAATGGTCAGTCGAGGGCCATGCAATCCATATGTGTTGGGATCAAATTCTGACCTAAGTCAATTGCCCAGACTCTGTCCCTCCAGGAGGAAAGCACAAAGGTAACTTGTCTTTTATTCACTATTTCTAACTGAAGACTCCAAAAGGTGTCTGTCACGTGCCAGTTTTTCCCAGCTGTGACTGCTGACAAAGTCCACCTGTAGTCATAAATGAGCAGTTGTCCCAAGTCCCAGCCCTGTTTCTGCACAGATTTACATTCCTCCAGGCGGACATGCTTCCCTGGGGGTCTTTGGCCTTGAGCTAGATTCAGTGTTTCCACAGTGGGAATTACCTGGGCTCTTATTTAAGGTGCAGATCCCTAAACCTGACCCCAGACACTGAGCCAATCGCGAGTGTGCGTGGACTCTGCATTTGCCAGCTCCCCATACCCCAGTTTGAAAATTGCTGTTAGAGGTGGAAATCTTGCTTTCAGGATTCTGGCATGCTTCCCCGGATAAACTAACAGCAACCACAATAATATTCAGAGTTAAGTCTGTATTGCATGCCTACCAGCCAGCAAGGAACCTCCTTATTGACGGATAGGGAAACTGAGGCTTAAAGAGGCCATACAGCTAATGGTTCTCATCATTAAGTTCCGCAGCCTTATTTCTGTTTGTTTTTCACATTTCTATGTTGCTTACACCATAGTAATGAAATACTCTGAAAGTATTTCCCTGCTGCTCTCGGTTTTGTATATTTTGTTTGTTTACCATTTTACTACGGAAGTTTTCAGAAATACCCAAAGTCAAGGAATAGTGTAATAATTCCCCACATCCCTATTGCCTGGCTTCAAAAGAGGTGACATTTTGCCGTTCCTATTTCATCTATTTCCATTCCACCCTTTCTGAAGTATTTTAAAGCAAATAAATTTGGGAATGTGTGTGTATTTATTTATACATATATAATGTGTTGATTTGTCTGATTATAAGGTAATACATTCTCTTTGTAAAGAGATTATATCTCACTGAAAAACAATGTAAAAATAACAAATAATCTCACTTCTCAGTCATAACCAATGTTAACATTTTAAAATACAATTTTCTAAACATTCTTGTATTCGTTTATTATATTTATGCACACCTAATTTTACATAAATGATATACTTCACAAAAATAGGAAGTACTCCACATTTTGTGATCTATTTTTTTCCACTTAACAACATATCCCAAATGTCTGTCCATGTCATAGACTCTCTTATAAATCGTGGTTTGCGAGGGCTTCCCAGAATCTTGTTTGGATGTACTATGATTTATTCAACTAATCCCCTATTGTTGGGTATTCGGGTTGTGTCTGTGATTCAAAAGGCAGTTCTGCTTACCTGGGACTTTGCACCACGCTGAAACCACAACCACCGCCTGTAGTTTCTGAGAAGTATTGAGAAGGGATAAAGATGGAGGAACTAGATTGCTTCCCAGTGCCATTCCAATCAAGTCTTCATGGCTTAGTTGAAGTCTCAAGTCACAAGACACACCCACACTCAAGTGTGGGTGAAAAACACATTCCAAAGGCAGGTAACATATTGTTTGGATGACATGGTATAACTCTTAAAATATGAAAAGTTTCATTTTAAACAAACATACCAGAGTTCATCCAACTCCCTCTCCTTCAAAGTAGTCACCCCACAAGGCAGTGTTCTTATTGCAACAAAACTGATTGTTTGAAAATACATTCATGAACTCATTTCAAACTGTCTCAGAGTCTGGTGTAAATCATTTTTGGATGTACTGTAGACTGAAAAATCTCCATGCTTCAAAGCGGATTGATATCTGGAGGTAGCCTGTGCTGATAAATTATAAACAGCAGAATCTACTGTGTCCAGTTTGAGCAGAAACATTTATTAAATTATAACAGGGAACTCAGAGTCTCTGGCAAAGTCAGAAAACCTAGTGTGGATGCCATTTTTGTATCTTTTTAAATTGCCTGTTCATGCTCCTTGCCCATTTTTCTTTCAGGTTTGGGGGCTTTGTTCCTGTCAATTTTTAAAAGTTCTTTACATATTAGGGATATTAGTTATCTGTGATTTATATTGAAAAATATTCTCTCCCAGTTTGTCAATTGCCTTTGACTTTGTTTTTGGTGGTTTTCTTTTTTTAGCTTGAAAAACTTGCTTTTATTTTTATGTAGTTAAATTTATTGATCTCTTCTTTCATTGCATCTGGATTGAGTTATGGTTAAAAACCTTTCCC
>NW_006494614.1:61899184-61912382 GCF_000325575.1 Pteropus alecto
ACCCAAGTTTAATAAATTAACCCATGTTTTCTTCTATTATGTATATGGTTTTTGTTTTCATATTTAGATTCCTCATCCACTTGCAGTTTACCCTCATGTAAAAGATGAAGTATTTGCTTTTGAAACGCATTTTTATTAAATGTATTAATTAAACCAGAGGTTGCAAATGAAAATCCTTTAAAGAGCTAGGCAGAGAGTAAACGAGTGAAGCTAGATGGTATAATAAAATAGGGAGTGGTGAGGTCTGTGGTCAACCAGAGATTAAATTTAAAAAGCATATTCACATAGTGAGTGTATTAGTTTCCTAGGGCTGCAATAAACAAATTATCACAAACTTGGTAGCTTAAAACAGAAAATTTATTCTCTCAGGTCTAGAGGCTAAAAATTTGAAATCAAAGTGTCAGCAGGATCAGTTTCTTCTGAGAGCTCTGAGAGAGAGTCTGTTCTAGGACTCTCCCAGTTTCTGATGGCTACCAGCAATCCTTGGCTTCCTTGGCTTGTAGCTGCATCACTTCCATCTCTGTCTCCATCTTCATTTGGTGTTCTGTGTGTGTCTGTGTTTAACTTTCCCTCTTCTCATAAGGACACCGGTCATTGGAGTTAGGGTCCAACCCTAGTTCAGTATGCCCTCATTTAACTTGATTACATGTGCAAAGACCTTGTTCCCAAATAAGGTCACATTCATGGGTTCCAAGTAGACATGAATTTGGGAGAGACATTACTCACCCCAGTACATGAGAGAAAAGCAGAACTGCCTGGAATCCCTATGGCCTGCATGCTGGGAGCTTGGGGACCCTCCGTAGATATCTTATGTCGCTGTTGAAATTGTCTTTGTCTAGTGATGAAGACTCTGCTGTATTGGGAAACTCACTACACTCTGAGAATCAGTTTTGAAAAGCATTGACAGCTCTTCACTTTAAAATGTTCAGAAAAAAAGGAAGAGGAAATCCAATGGCCAGTTCTTCTAAGTCTGAACTAATAGATGGCCTATCCTACAGCCTTACTGAAGACAGATTTGTTCAATATGAATATTTGGGTTTCCTATTGGAGGCTAGGACTCTGTTATGTTTATTCCTTCAGTGTAAGGGGTAAATTCCTACAAACTCCTCTGTGCCAAAAAGGGGCCCATTTTGTACCAAAAAGGAGAAAGAGGGTACCTCCCATGCCCAGAGGTTCAGAGGAGGGCTGTCTTTGCAGCTAATCCCCTGTAAGACCTCCCATAGTAGGCAGAATTCTAAGGCTGACCCCTAGAATTCCTGGCCCCTCGTGATCCAAACACTAATCTAGGTGGTGCTGTGAGGAGATTTTGCAAATGTAAAGTCTGAGGTCAGGTGACCTTAAGACATGGAGATTATCTGGGTGGGCCTGACCCAATCAGGTGAAACTTTGAAAAGCAGAGAGTTTTCTCTGGCTGGTGGCAGAAGGGGAGTCAAATGTTAGAAGAGTCAGAAGGACATGACACACCATTGCTGCTTTGAAGACAGACAGGGCCATGTGGGAAGGAATGTGGATGGCTTCCAGGAGCAAAGAGTGGCCTTGGCCTACAGCCCACACAGACGTGGGGACCTCGGACCTACAGCTTCAAGGAAGTAGATTCTGCCACAACCTGAATGAACTTGGAAGCAGATTCTCTGAAAGACTAGAGCCCAGCCGGGCGACACCTCCATTTCACCTGAGACCTGAGCAGAGAACCCGATGGAACCTGTTCAGATTTCTGGCTTGCACTTGTCAGATGGTCAATAGGTATTGTTTTAAGTCACAAAGATTGTGCTAACATGTGATGTAGCAGTAGAAATTAACATACCTCTGCTCTTAGTGAAGTTCTAGAGGTGGGAACACTAAAAATGATGGGGGAGAAACGAAGATTTGAGATTGAGCAATTCCATTTCTTCTTCCTATTGCACCTCCATTCACGTGGACATCTCTTCAGTCTGAGAACTTCTGGTCCCCGTGCAAGACATAAAGATACCAAAATGAACTGGGGCTGAGATATCCTCAGTGACTTCAGAGGTTGATGGAAATCAAATACATGTCCCTTGTGGTTTACCAGTTAACTAGGGAAGACCAGGGAACCAGGTAAGTCTAACCACATTTTATCCTGGTGTTTTATAGGTTCTCATGAGGGGCTAGAAGGAATCTTGGTGAAGTCTTTTTAACACAATTTCCCTTTTGTGGTAATGTCCCAGAAAACTACATCCCCCCGCCAAAGAGAAGTAAGCAGCAAAGGTTTTTACACACCACAGCTCTGGTCCGCTTAGCAAGACACTTTCCACATCCTAGTAGCTTCTACTTCATAGTTAGAGATGGGAGGTGTGAAAAACAGGCTTATAGCAGGTGCTCAATAAACGTTAGCAGTGGGCTTATGATCCTCAGGTGTAATGCTTATTGTACTCCTCTCCCTGATACAGTGGTCGTTAAGCTGCGTGACTTAGGGCAGGGCTCCCAGTAATTTCCTCAACCCATCACAAAGCTGAGGGCTAGAGAAGGGACTCAGCTCTGCTTGCATGTGAGCGTCACCTGGGGGTGGTTAACTACCACCAGGGCTGGGCCAGCGAGGAGCTGAGGCTCTGCCTGGAAAGAAGACCTTGGGAGCCCTGAGCATTGAGGGAGCACGTGGATGGTGAGGGCCAGGTTTCGGGCGGGAGTGAGGGTTGGTGCTGAGCAGCACAGTGTAGGGTTTAAAAACCATTTTGTCTCTGGTGGGCTTTGGGACTCTTGTTTTGAGGAGGGGTTGTGAGGAAGGAGGTTGAGAAAGCCCCAACTCAGGCAAGGATGACTCAAGGCCACGGGAAGTGTGTAGGGGGGTGATTTTGGAGGAAGAGGTCTTTATTCCTCTAAAGTGAACAAGCATGGCCCTTTACCTTCCCTCCGGAAGAAGACAAAGGGCTAATGCAGTCTATATTAGGTTGAATTGTGTCCCCCAAAAAGATGTATTCAAGTCCTAACTCTCAGAACCTATGAATGTGGCCTTATTTGGAAAATCTTTGCGAGACGGGGTTCTAATTCAATAGGACTGGTGTCCTTCTAAGAAGAGGAGACACTGGAAGAAGGCCATGTGAGGATGGAGACAGACTGGAGTGATGTGGCTACAAGCCAAGTGACACCTGGGGCCACCAAGAGCTGGAAGAGACAGGAAGGATCCTGCCTTAGAGCCTTCAGAGAGAGGCAGCCCTACCAAGACCTTGACTTCAGAATTCAGGCCTTCAGAACTGTGAGAGAATCCATTTTTGTTGTTTTAAGCCCCTCAGTTTGTGATACGATGATACAGCAGCCCTAAGGCACACTGATCCAGCCTCTGAAGCCAGTGCATGGACTCTGCTAGGCAAATGTGCAGCACTGCCAACGAACCACCTGAAAGCCACTCCCAACCTGTTTTCTCTTGCTGTCTTGGACTACAAAGGCTGGGAAACAAAATTTTTACACGCTCACTTCCCTTGTATCCAGGAGTGACCACGTGATCCAATTCTGGCCAGTAAGACCTAAGTAAGTCTGCCCTGGGTTTCCTGAAAACTTCTCCTTCTCAAATAGAAGGGGAAATGTGTCAGGCACACCTCTTCACCCTCTCTGTCAGAGCCTCTTTGAACACAATGTGATCACGGTCTTAGGGAACCCATGGCTGCTATCTTATTACCTTGCAGTGACAAGCACGGAGACTCCCCTAGGCTCACCAGTTTCATTATCCAGCTGCTTACCTAAGCTTATCGCACAAGAAAAGTACTTGTCTGTTCAAGTTGGTTGGACCGCCTACTGCTAAACACTCTCCTAGCCATAGGATCCTTCTTCCCAATCCCATCTTCTCTCTGGCGGACCAGAGAGGTTAAGGGCAGGAGCTCTGAAAGTTGGAGTGAGCAGATTCTAATCCCAGCTCTCTCAAACCAGTTTGCAATTCACCCCCTTCTCTCAGTGCGCCCCTCTCCAACCCCGTCTCTGCAAAATGGAGATAAAGATATCTACTTCACAAGATGTCTGGAGAGTTAGAAGTGATAATGCCTGGCAAGTGCTTAGCAGATGCTCAAAAAAGTAGTGGCTGTCATAATTTCTAGGAGCATCTTTATCCCCGTGTTCTGGAAATGTAGCCCATAAAAGTCTCAGTACTGTAAACAGTCAAGGCGGGAGTGAGAACTGCCTCATCTCACCTGGACTTTGAAAGAGCTCTTGATGCCGAATGGGTACCCCTTTCCTTAGTGTGTGTATATGTGTGTGTTTATATCACAGACACCCCCACGCCCCTGAGCTTGGCTCAAACCATTTCTGCATTAAAGAACAATAATGGCAATAGATCATCACGGTCACTGCCATTTATCCAGTGGGTTCTGTGCATGGGCAACAAAGCAGTAAGTCCCTTGCCAAATGACAGACAGCTAGCAAATGACAGAGCTTGGTTTTGAGGCTAGCACCACACCGTGCCTCCTGCCAAGTCCGGGTTAAGGGTTCTGGCACCAAAAGCAAGACGGGCAGAAATACCAGGAGACAAAGCACTTTTATGCCTCATTTAACCCTTGCAACATGCTTTGAAATCAATGGATCGTTATCTTCACCTGGCAAAGGAGGTGATCAGGCCTCGGGGAAGGAGAACAGACACTGGCAGAGCTTAGACTAGAACAAAAGTGCCCTCATCCCAAATCCTGCTGCCCTGTCCCATCCAGAATGGCTGAAGATTGAGGCTGGGTTGGGGTTACAACTTGTGAGTGAGAAGGGTCACTGTAGAGCGAGTTTCTTCAACATGATATAAGGGACCCTGGTATCAAGCCGTTAACAATAGCCGTTGAAGCCTATTAGAGGCTGGGTACTTTGCATCATCATCTTGTTTCTCCTTTTATAGATGAAGAGACTGAGGCTCAGAAAGGCCACTTGTCCTGTGTAGACAGCCAGCAAGGACAAATCCATGTTTTCTCCACTGTGTGACCCTATCTCATTGGATTTCCTGACCATGTAGAGGCCTTTGCCCTCACATCTATCTGAACCACAGCAGCTCATATATATGTATATATGTATATATACATATGTGCATATATATAATATACACACATGTATATATACACATATATGCCTATATATGTATATGTATGTAAGTTTGTATGCTTTCATATGTGATATGTTTGGCTTCAGCTTAAGATTTTATTTGAAGAGTAGTTTCTGTGGCCAACATTTTTTAAAACACTGGTCCATGATTCACACATGTAATTCTTTCACACATTTGATTTTTGGCACTGAGACTTAGTTTATTTTATGCAGGGCTAGCATTCCACAAGGACATCTCTACAGAACCATCAGAAGCATCCCTGGCTGTAAAATATGGTCAGGCCATGCCAGCATGTCCCAGTGGCAGGTCAGTCCTGTTGATACACATGTACCGACAGCTTAATTAAATTCTAAGCTTCTTGAGAGCAGGGATACTTTTTTGTCACTTTGAGTTTTGAGCTCTATATGAATGCCTTGTACACAGTAGGCACTTAAATCAAATGTGTGCTGATGGTCATTCCATCAGCAATTTTTCAATTAGCTGGAAATCTTTTCTATCAGTTATTATTTTTTATATATAATTATAGTTCTACCTAAGTGCTTGCAAAGTGGAATTTTTTTCCAAAATATTGTTCATATTTCCTTGTGTTGATCTCAAAATGAGAAAGACTTGAGCTGGAAGAGAACTTAATAGTCGAGTGGGTTAATTTCTTAATTAGCAGATGAAGAAACTAAAGTTCACAGAGGTAAAGGGACTGTTGGGAGCTGATTGCTGGTGCAGAAAATAATTGATTTGATTCACACACCTTCAGGTTTTTGGTCAACTATATGTTGGACCAAATTTTCCTGTATTACATATGTGATAATATTTTGCAATAATGTGTTATATTCACTATCCATCCATGCTTCTGTCATTAGATATGACTTTATCCATGTAACGTGCTAACTAGCAGCTCTCAGAGAGCAGGAGTCAGGTCTGTTTGCTCACAGTGGCTAGTCCATGTAAGGCAACCAATACAGATTTGTTGAATGCATGATTGATGAAACTTGGATTGAAATGCAGTGTATGACTTTCTCATTGCCTCCAGTGTCTCATGTAGTATGCATACTAGTGATAAAGTGAATTCATATATCAGGACCCACAAAGTGGAGGTGGCCCCAGTGGCCCGGCCCATGTCACAAGTAAACCTAAGTCAGCTTGCACTTATGGGAAACAACTGTCAAGGGTAACCTAATATATACCAATCACAACCCTCCAACTCAACTCAGTTTTGCCTAGCTTACCTCAGAAGGCAGGACCTGCTGACCTTCTACAGAAATCCCTGACCTCATAGGCAACCGTGCCATGTTTCTGTGTTGCCTCTTCTAACATTCTATAAAATGCTCTCTTGCTCAAAATCCCTCGGGAAGAGTGCTCACTGCTTGTGAGGCTCTGTATTCTCCCAATCTGTGGTTTACCTTTGAATCAAGGACATCAAACTCGGTACTAAATTGTTTTAGCTTTGTCGTTTGACACTAGACTATCCTGTGTAGTTGCTGTTGGGTTTTAGTGAGAAATATCTTTGGCTACACTGAACAATGGTATTAAACTATAGGGGTTTATTTTTCTCACATGACAAGAAATCCAGAGATGAGCAGTTGCCGGTGCTGCTCCAGTAATGATGCTCAGTGCTGTCAGGGACAACACCCATGATTCTTTTGGACTTTCCTTATGGTAGCAATATGGTTGCTACAGCTCTAGGCATCACATTCTGCATTCAATGCAGGAAAAAGGGAGGAAGGGATGAAACCTGTAGATGTTCCTTGTATGAGGAAAAGCAACACTTTCTGAGAAATGCTCTCATGATTTTTACTTACATCTCATTTGCTAATATTGTTTTCAGTGGCCACTCATGCTACAAAGAAGATGGGGAAAGAAAATGGCTAGGATCCGAAGAAGGGATTGGTGATCATGCGTACTCTCTTACACCCTTGCTGTTCTCCTGAGATAACATGCTCAGACTAGACTGCTGGTCCTGAGGAGAATGAGAGACATGTAGAGCAGAGCCATCCCAGCTGAGCCCAGCCTGGATCAGCCAGTTTCCAGGAGAACCCCAGATGCGTGAGTCTAGAGGTGCCCTATTGAACCCAGCCTAGATCAGCTGACCTTTAGCCTACCGGTAGATGTATGAGAATTAATGATTGTGTTTTTTCTCTCCCCGCTCTTTTAATCCCCCGCCACACTTCCACCTCTGACCTATGGATGTTGCCGATTCCCCTTAAGAACTGGATCTCTGCAGGCGGGGCGTCTCCCACACACTCGTGGCATGCACCCGGGGCCTGGTGCCCCCGGTGCCCTTGGGGGCCTGGCACACCTGGGTCCTGGCACACCCAGAGTATGGTCTGTGGCTCCACCTGGGGCGTGAACCCAGGACCTTCCGCGTGTAAAGCAGGCATGCTAACCACTACACTATGGAGCCACTCAATTGTTGTTGTTTTTAAATAGAAATTTTCACAACAGCTCTATTGAGATAGAATTCACATACCATACAATTTACCCATTCAAAGTATGCAATTCAATATTTTTTAGTGAATTAAGGGTTGTACAACTGTCACCATGATCAATTTTAGAACATTTTCATCACTCCAGAAAGAAGCTCTGTACCCATTACCATCACTCCCCATTTCTTTCCAGCACCTCGAGCCCTAGGCAACCACTTGTCCATTTCTATCTCTGTGAATTTGTCTGTTCTAGACATTTCATATAGATAGAATTGTACATTATATAGTATTTTGTCACTGATTTCTTTAACTTAGCATAATGTTTTCAAGGTTCATTCATGTTGTAGCATGTGTCAATACTTCATTTATTTATTTTTATTTTTTAATTTTTACTTCTCCCTAGCTTTATTTTGAGGTATTATTGACAAATAAAAATATATATATACTTAAGGTGTACAACATGATTTGATATATGTATACATGGTGAAGTGATTATTATAATCAAGCTAATTAACATTCCATTCACTTCACACAATTACCCTTTTTTATACGTGTGTGGTGAGAACACTTACAATGTACTCTCTTAGCATATTTCAAGGGTACAAGTGCACAAGTATTATTAACTATAGTCATGATGCTGGACATTCGACCCCAGAACTTACTCACCTTATAACTGAATGTTTGTACACTGTGACCAAAATTAATAATTGCTGCTTTGTGGTAGTTTCTCAGCCAGTGTTATTGTGGCCATGGTTACCCGATACAGTGAGCAAACCTCATTGTTTACCCCTGGGTCAGTAGCAAAGCATTTATTAAGCAGACATGAAGCATAGCAAAGAGGTCCAAGACACTGCCTTCCTTAAGGAGCTTAAATCTGTAGCTGGGGAGCGTAATGTATATGCACGAGTGAAGAAATCATGGTGGTTTCTATCCTTGTTTTTCATACCATCACCTCACACAGCAAAGAAAGCTGCTGTGTGCCAGACATCATAGTAGATGCTTTATTTCTTTAATTCTCAACACGACCCTGCATCGGGCAGGATAGTTTTGGTTACATATACTAGAAAATCTAACTCGAAGGGGCTTAAACAAAAAGGAATCTCATTGTCAAGAAGTCCTCAGGAATGAAGGCTCCAGAGATGGTTCATGCATTCGCTCAAGGACACTGTTGAAGACACTTTCTGTCTATACCTTATGTCCTCCTGTGAATCAACCTTGATCTTAGCCTGGCTGTCCTCATGTTCACAAGTGTCTGCAGCTGTTCCAGGCATCACATCCAGCATGCAACAAAAGAAGAAATATTATCTTTCTTTGCATATCAATTTTAGGGGCAAAACCAACAAAACAAAATCTTTCCCTGAGTTTCTCAGGTCATTGGCCAGATTGTATCCTATATCCATGCTTAAACTAACTATAGACGAGGAATAGAGTCATCATGATGGCCCTTGGCCAATCAGGCTAAGTCTGCTGAGGCTGGAGCTAGCCTCTCCGGAAGCCCATGGCTGTGCAGAGTGTGGAAGCCAAAACAAATTTACAGTTTTGTTTCCAAATGAGTAGACTGAGGCTCCAAGAAGTTATATAACTTGCAGGACATCACATCTGGTATGCTGTTGTGTCAGGCTTCCAACCCGGATCTGTCTGACCCAAAATGTCTTTCCCCTAGACCACCCTACTGCTTTATATGAGGTGGCAAGGTTGGATAGGGAAGGATCATTATAGGGTTGTTGTTACCCTTTAACTATCATAATGACTGTGGCCATCATACTCCATTAGAATCATCTTTTGATTGTGTAGGTGCTCTGCAATCATTAACTTACAGCTGGGCAGGTACAATCTGGCCTCAAATAACCACATAGGCTCATTCCAACATTGCCTGAAGGCCAAGCTGGCCAGGTTAATCACCTCCACACGTGGAGGATGGACTCACATTCTCCCAGTGTGCTTTCTTCTTTCCCATCTGCCCAGCGGCTAGTTCTCTGAGAGTGAGCTGCCACTCTAGGATGAGGGCAGGAACATTCCTGAACCCAATGTTAACCCATCACTCACCTGTCACTCATCATTTATTTTCGTACTTGCACTGCATGTCACTGGAATAAACATGGGCCCATGTCATGCCTCATTCTCAAGACGATTGTATGGGACCCTCTCCATTCTCTCTAGGTCATTAACGGTCAGTGAAATCAGAAGTGAGAGAGATCTGGGAAAGCCCAGAGCTTTGGAAGCCTGAGTTCTGTATTTCCTAGCTGTGTGACCTTGGGCATGCTCTCTACATCTCAGTTTTCTTATCTGTGTAATGGTGCTGCCACACTTTGAGGATGACCATGAATAGTGATACCTGCTTGATGTATAGCTGGCACCCAAGAGCAGTGGCCATGAATATCATTATTGTTGTGCTCGAGCCAGTAAAATTGGGTCGAAGGCAAGGTTTCTAAGTGAAACTGCCAATTTCTTATAGCACTTGGAGTGTGGCTGAGGTGGATTCGAATGAAGTGAACTGATCTAGTAGTCACAGGACATTTTGGCATACTCTGAAACAAGAGTTTCCATTTTCCTATGATGGCAGGCTTCAAAGTCTTGTGAATTTCCTTGCTTCATCCAACGAAATCTGGAGAGAACCATTCATTTTATTTATGTTTCTATCTGAGTGGATGTATTGCCACAGATTCAGCAGCTTAGGACAACACAAATTTAATATATTACAATTCTGGAAGTCAGAGGTCTGAAATAAGTCTAAGTTTAAAAATCAAGGTGTCAGCAGGGCTGCATTTATTCTAGAGACTCCAGGGGAGAATCCATTTACTTGCCTATTCCAGCTTCTAGAAGCCACCCGTATTCCTTGGTTGGTGGCCCCGTCCTTCATCCTCAAAGTGCATCACTCCAACATCTGCTTTCATCATGCCATCCCTTTCTTCTCTGCTGACCTTCTTATCTCCCTCATATATAAACCCTGTGATGATATTGGGCCCACCAGATAATCTCCCATCGTAAAATCCTTAACTTAACCACATCTGCAAAGTCCCTTTGCCACGTAAGGCAACATATTCACAGATCCTGGGGATTAGGATGTGGGCACCTGTGGGACTATCAAGCATTGCGCTGCAATGACTATAAAGCAGACCTGCGGTGGAGGGGATGAAATGTACATCACATGCCGAATGTGCTTGAAGTTCCAGGCAGGCTCATGCTCCTGGGATGTGAGACAGTCTGCTGAAGACCAGGAGGGGATCATGGATTATTTCTGAAAACTAAGAGAGAGCTCTGGCTTTACTAATACTGGCTCTAGATTGATACTGGCTCTGTATCCATGAGAGTCTAGACAGGAGAACAGACCACATTAGCTAATTTAGCAGAGAGAAATTAATGCAGTAGTCACCTTTATCTGAGGTTTCACTTTTTGCAGTTTCAGTGGCTCACAGTCAACAACAGGTGAAAAATATTAAATGGAAAGTTCCAGAAATAAACAATTAACAAGTTCTATTCTTTAAAAAAAATTAAAATTTTTTCAATTCCAGTTCACAGTCAATGTTATATTAGTTTCAGGTGCACAAAATAGTAGTTAGACATTTATATAATTTACGAAGTGAATTACTCTCCTAATAAGTCTAATATTCATCTGGCACCATACATAGTTATTATAAAATTGGTGACAATATTGGTGACTTTACATCTCTGTGACTATTTTGTAACTGCCAATTTGTACTTCTTAATCCCTTTACCTTTTTCCCAGGTCCCCAACACCCCACCCATCTGGCAACCATCAGTTTGTTCTCTGTATCTATGAGTTTGTTTCTGTTTTTATTATTTGTTTATTTTGTTTAGATGCCACATATAAGTGAAATCATATGGTATTTGTCTTTCTCTGACTTATTTCAATTAGCATAATACTCTCTAGGTCTCTTCATGTTATTGCAAATGTACAAGATCTTCTTATCCAATTATTTGTCAGTGGACACTTAGGTTGCTTCAATATCTCAGCTATTGTATATGAAATGTCCTTTTTTGTCTCTTATTATAGACTTTGTTTTAAAGTTCATTTTGTCTGATGTAAGTGTTGCTACTCCAGCTTTTTTATATCTGTTTGCATGAAATATTTTTTTCCATCCCTTTACTTTCAGTCTGAGTGTGTCTTTTGATCTGAAGTGGGTCTCTTATAGGTAGTATATATATGGATCTTATTTTCTTCTCCATTCAGCCTTTTGATTGAAACATTTAATCCATTTACATTTAAAGTAATTATTGATAGATATTAGTTATTGCCATTTTATTATTTGTCTTTTTGATTTTTTTCCCTTCTCCTTAAAGAAGTCACTTTAACATTTTGTGCCAATCCCTTCTGGCCTGCAAGATTTCTGTTGAGAAAAATCAACTGACAGTCTTATGGGAGCTCCCTTGTATGTTACTTAACTGCTTTTCTCTTGCTACTTTTAAGATCCTCTCTTTGTCTTTAACCTTTGCCATTTTATATATGTGTTGGCCTGGGCCTCTTTGGGTTCATCTTGTTTGGGACTCTCTGTGCTTCCTGGACTTGTATGTCTATTTCCTTCACCAAGTTAGGGAAGTTTTCAGTTATTATTTCTTCAAATAAGTTTCAATTCCTTGCGCTCTCTCTCTTCTACTTCTACATCTATGATGCAAATGTTGTTATGCTTCATTTGTCCCAGAGATCCCTTAAACTATCCCTTAAACTACCTTCACTTTTTAAATTCTTTTTCTTTTTGGTGTTTTAGTTGGGTGTTTTCCACTACCTTGTCTTCCAAATCGCTCATTTGATTCTCTGCTTCATCTAATCTGATGTTGATTAGATGTAACGTGCTCTTTATTTCAGTTATAGTATTCATCATTTGTGACAGTTTATTTTTTATGGTTTCTAGCTCCTTCTTTATGTTTTCTATATCTTTGATGAAGTTCTCTCTACCTTCCGTTTTTAGTTCTTTTTCTGGAGTTTTGTCCTATTCTTTCATTCAGGACATGTTTCTTTGTTTTCCCATATTCACTGCCTCCCTGTGTTTGTTTCTTTGTATTAGGTAGATCTGCTATGTCTCCTAGTCTTGGCAGGGTGGCCTTATGTAGTAGGTGTCCTGTGGGCCCCAGTGGTGCAGGCTTCCTAGTCACCTGAGCCAGGTGCTCCAGGTGTATCCCTTGTGTGGGTCATGTGTGCTCTCCTGTTGTGGTTGAGCCTTGATTGCTGCTGGCATGTCAGTGGGTGGAATTGACTCTCAGGCTAACAGGCTGTGAGGACTGGCCATGACCACGGTGGATGAGCCATTGTGCAAGGGCTGACCCTACAGAGCAGATTCACTTTAGTGGAGCTCTGATGCCTGCTGAGTCCACCTTTTGGATGTGCCATTTGTAGAGATAATTTTGTGGTGCTCTGGTGTGGTCCAAAGACAGACACTGAGTGTGTTGGTTTTAGGGCCTCTTGGAAGGGGCTCTGGTGTAGGACAAGTTCAGCTGCTGCTTGGGGCCACCTAGTAGGAGATACAAAGTGATTTGTGGTTGGTAGCTGCCTGTGCTGGACTTGGAGGCAGCTGGTAGAGGCTATGCTATGAACTGAGGCCAATTGTCACTAGTGCCAGGGGCCACTTAGCAAAAGGTTCGGGTCAAACCAAGGCCAGCCACTGTTTGTTTGGCATTTATGGACCTTTGAGAGATTTCAAGAAGGTCTACAGCATAGGATAAGGCCAGAAGCTTATGAGCAACAGTTGCTGAAAGAGGTTCAGGCTGGTGTGTAGGTTAGGTGGGGGCGGGGGTGAGG
>NW_006494614.1:61913776-61927346 GCF_000325575.1 Pteropus alecto
GTTTCTAGATCTATCTCATCGAGTTCTAACTAAATCAGATACGGGCCTTAACGATATTCCTGCAAAGAATCTGTGGACTGAAGAAAATACTGTACTAATAAATCAAGCACAAGTAAAAAGCAAGAAAAGTGCAGAGGCACCTGTCTTATTCCTGACCCAAGCTCTTTAGCAGACCTATCTCAAGGTGAAAACAGTCATCCAATCAGATCTCAAAGAAAGACAGCCAATTCCAAATTACCAAGGAGTCTATTTGAAACACATATTCAAAAACCCATGATCATTCACAAAAATCCTCCCCTCGAAGGCATCTTTCTGCCTTGAGATAATAATTGGTATTGATGGAAGCCATCACATTAGCAAAACATTAAAAAGCATTCTTTAATCTTTTACTCAGCACTTTAAATTTTCCATTTTGATATGAGTTTTATGATTGTGCTTAAAATATGAGAACAATGATGCATGTGTATGATTCATAAATTTTTAAATGCACATATATTGCAGGTGCATGCTTGAAAGTTTTTGCCTGATAGGATTTATGATTTAAAAAAATCTTGGGAGATTACTGCCCTAAAGAATTCATGTCTACTAGCTATCAAAACAAAAACACCAAATCAAACAACCATTGTATGAAACATTTTAGCTTTATGTTTCATGTAATCTAGAATTATGTACGGAGATGACTTATAAACAAATCGCGAAAGCTCTGGACATTTTTTGTTGGTGTGGAGAAGCTGTTGTATAGCAAAAATGTTTCATAGAGTTCTATATATATATATTTTTTTTTTACAGATTTATTAGAACTGGACAGAGGAGTCCCTTCTCCTCTTTTTTACAGATTTATTAGAACTGGACAGAGGAGTCATCTCCACTTCTCAGCAGAATGAGGATTAGGTGGAGGGGACGTCTACAGCTTCCAATGGCCAGAAATGTTGGGGAGATAGCTCTGGCTCCCCCAACGATACATAGATTTTTCATCATGAGTATATAACACATTTACAGAGAAAACACAGTTCTGGGTCATCCTCTCCTTCAAGTCTGGGATAGGAAATGAAAACCAACATCCCTCCCTCCCGTTCACCTAGAGACTACCTGGATGTAGAGATGGAGGATGGAAGTAAATCTGTTTGGACAGTTGATGGGGATTCTTATCAAAGTTTTCAAGGAAAGCTTGATCGAGGCTCCCTGAATTTATAAACACAACATTTGCATGTAAATGCCTATGCTCATTTTTTAAAACAGAGGGTTTGTAACTGTCACTGTATTTTTGAAGAAATCTGAGACGTGAGGCAGGTTAAAAAGAGTTGGAAAAGTATCTTTCTGATCCTGGGCTGGGTTTGTCACTTCACTTCTCTGAGTCTCAACTTTTCTATTCTGGATCATAGGACAACCCTGCCCAGCCCCCTTGGGTTGCTGCCGTAGACACACACAGTCTGGCTCCTTGAGGAGCTTGGTTGCTGGCGGCGATGCCCCGTACCAGCGATGCCAGCATTTGCTGACTCCATCTTTCTCCACAGGGCTGCACTGGCCTCTCTGGGTTCCCAGTTCCCATTTTCTCCAGCATTTTTGTTTGTTTTGAAGGGTTTCTTGGGGTCTCCTAGAGGAAAGATTCCCAGCTGAGTTCCAGAAAATGAATATGCTCCCCTCCCCGCTCCTATTTGGAGGGCTCCCAGCTGCTTGCTTGGCCTCCCAGCTGAGAAGAAATGATGTTAGGGGTGTTTATCTCTTAAGCAAGCTGCAGAGCTCCTTTCAGCAGAACAAGAAAAAAACCACAAAAGGAAGTACAGGGGTATATCCGAAGTGTACTGGCACTGCAGAATATCCATTTTCTATGTCCTGCCTCAGCCAGCAACGCCTCCAGGAGAGGCTAAGTTGACCGAGCTGGTGGTATCAGCTTTCTAAGCCCAATCATGGTCATTTTATGTCACAAAACACGTTGGTGGCTCAGGACCAAAGAGACTGAGGTCCTAAACTCCAGCTCTTAGCCTTTAGGTAACAATATTAGAGGCCCTCTGTGGTCAACATCTTGGCCTCCTTCCTGGCCAGCAAAGAGGTGGCATTGTCCTTAGATGTTGTCTTGCATGAAGAAGCAGCACTGGATGCAGTTTGAGTCTATAACAGTGGTTAAGGGCCTCTGTTCTGAAATCATATTGACCAGGGTTCGAATCCCGGCTTCACTGCTTGATAACTGTGTGTGGCTTTGGGAAAATTACTCAATCTGTCTGAGCCTCCGATTTCTAATCTGCAAAATGGCAAGAAGACACATTCTTACCACATACCATGAAGGGTAGTTGTGAGACCTGAATGGGATCATGGTCATAAAGCGTTCAGCACAGGTCAGTGCTGACACATGGAAAGATCCTAAGTGGTAGCTATTGTTATTTTCGTCATCTAATTATAAAATCAGAAAATTGGAAAATACAAGAAAATTCAAAGATGAAAACTTAAAGCACTCATAAACCTACACTCTGGAGGAACATACTGCTAGCCTCTTGTTAGGTTTCCTTCCAGTTGTTTTCCTATGCATGTGTATTTCATAGACTCGGCTCCTTGTTGAATGAGTACAGCTTACATATGTATATATAGATACTAGTTTTTCTTAATCCCAGGCAGGATGTTTCTTAACCTACTTTTTTTAAACTTAAAAATATATTGAGAACACTTTCTCCAAATCATTACATTTTACCATATTGCATATTTTCCCACACGTTGATGTTTCTGAAATAAGGATGTGTTTTAGGATCAATGTCAAAAGAAATGTGCCAGCTGTTTCTTCTCTCTCTCTTTTCCCCTGTAAAGGGGGTTGTGAAATGGGTGATACACGTAACGGGTGATGGTGTCTCGGACAGAAAGAAACGTGGCATCTCATTCTGAAATATGCTTCTTAAAGACCACATAGTATTCTTAGGTGCCTTCTCTATAATTAACTTAATCAACCTCTATTTTTGGACATTTTAGCTACTACCAATTTTTTCACTATTATCAACAATGCTGCAAAAGAAAACATATGGCAGGAAGTACAATCAGGTCGGTCACTGACCCAGCAAGATGAAGACTGGGTGGAGAGGACAAGGTCACTGATAGCCTGTGCTGACCTTCTAGGGAGGAAGGTAGGCAATAAGTACCCCAAATGCCCTCTCCTTCTTCCCTCTGATCTCATGCTGGGGCTCCGCATTGGCAAGGGAGGGGGCATGCTGTGCTTCGGGTCAGCCCCCATCCCTGGCCACGGTGCAGAGTGGCCCTGGATGGGCAGAGACAATGCCTGGCACACTAGCTCTATTGAATCGTGAAGCTTGCTTTAGGCAGGGAGCTTACCACATGGGCTTCCTCTTCCCCATGAAGAACAGAAGGCACTGGAGAGCAGCCCCTTGTCAGTGCCAGGCATGGACCACTCACGAGCCCATGTGCTCTGAGGCAAAAGAGCTTTCTCCTTTTCTGGAGTTCCGTCTCATGCCTACAATTCCGGTAGGATGCTATTTTTATGTGCTTGGCACTGTAAATTTGTACACTTAAAGGGAGGAGAGTCTTCTAAACACAGAGCAGGGCTGGGTGGGCACCAAGATAGGGTGGGGGCAAGAGGGGGATGCGTTTGTGCTGCTGTGACAATGAGGCCTGGGGCTGGCGGACTGTCACACCCACAGCCGACATTAATCACATCCTGCCTTGCCTTCTCCAGCAGCTCTGACACATGAGGTCACACCCCGCTTCTGGAAAGCTCCCACCCAGACTGTAAGGATGCTTCTCGACCAAACTTCTTACATTGGGTCCCCCCCACCCCACACACCCTGCATGGATCCTTCCTGCCTGACTCCGGAGACTGGGTGGGCTCTGGGCCACCACAAGAAGCATATAAAGCCCGTTGTATAGCAGGTTCTTTGAGGCAAGGACACAGATACCCTTTGGAACATTGGCAGCTGTGTAGGGTGGGCCACAAGGAGCCGGGCATGGTGTCCAACCTAGTCCCTCTTTCAGCTAGAGTTTCGAGATTGCAAGCAACGGAAATTGACTCTTGCTGACCATGTTGCAGTGAGGGAAGGAGATGGGAGCTACTGGAAGAAGATGGGCTAGTTTGCAGAACAGAAAGGAAAGATGGATAACAGATTACAGGACAAACAAGAATGTCACAGCACTGCCAGGATCCGGGAGGTAGGATTAACAAACGATGGGGTTGAGAAGGTAAGGGGTAAAGGGGAGGGGCAAATTCTGCTGGGACCAATATGCTCCATTTTACACACTAAGCAACTGAAAGTCAGAGGGGGAAGGGACTTGCCCAGGGTCATGTGGGTTATTCGAGCCATTGCCAGCCTTGGATCTCAGACCTCTGACGTGGTGCAGTGGGACCCGCCCAGGTTCTCAAAGGAATCCAAAGCTACCAGGGTCCTCTTGGCAAGGACGCTCCTTACAACAGGAACATCTCATGTGGCACTATTCCCTCCCAGATCCTGACCCCTCAGGCCACATATTGATTACATTGGATCGCTCAGCCTGTGCCCTAGGCAAAGGGAGGGGTCTCAGGCAGAACTGGGATATGACTCATTTCTGTCTATCCAGTCAAGCACCAGACAGACAGGCTGGCCCGCAGGAGCCATTCTGCAGCCTCTAACTAGGAGCCAAAACCGTGCTCAGAGTGGCAGGGTCTCCACTTACACAGAGGCCACTGAAGAATGGCCTTGGCAGGATGCCAGGCTTTGCCTCTCTGATCGCCAGCAAGCCTACCTCCCCAGTGTCCGCTCCAGTGACAAGTCCCTCCTCTCCTTGCTCTGGCCGTACCAAACAACTCTCCAGCCCCTCCTTTCTCATACATTGCCCTGGGAAAGCCCTTCCTCTGTTTCCTCTCAGCTCCACTAGCTTGGCATGAAAGAATTTGTTTTCTACAGTCAGAAAAACCACATGTCTGGCTTCACAACTTACTGGTTGTGGAGCTTGGGTGAGTTGCATGGCTTCTTTCTGCCTCAGTTTCCTCATTCGTAACATGGAGATAAGACCATTAACCATTAGGTGTAAGGTGTGGTAACATCGATGTTGGTACATAATAGATGCTGGCTATGATGGCTGGTATTCTCGTTCTGGGCCCGTCATCACCCTCCAGGACCCAGCCTGAGGTATGTTCCAAGCCCCCGGGCTGCTCTCCCTTGTGTTGCCTGTCACTTTGATCTGAGTCATTTTTATGGTGTGTCCCAGATGCTACCTTGTATTGCACTCGTGGCAGAAGTGAATGTTTTGGCTGCTTAAAAGGAAGCCAAACAAAAAACTGTCAGTTCTTGTCTTCTAAAGAGAATGGCAAATTCACATTGAGGATTCTGGCATAAGGATTCTAGTTAGCCAAGAGTAGAGAGGAAAGCACGTCATTTGAAAGCACCAGCTAGTGCTTTGTGCTGCTAACTGCTAGAGTCCTGGCTTAGCCAAGCATCTTGGTGAGCTTGTGGTCTATGTTGTTCAGGACTCTTTTTGCTGCAAATTTAACAGAAATTTAACCCAAATCTCTAAATTTAAAATAATATTTGTTGGCTCACTAACCAAAAAAGAAAATGTATAGGTGAAACTGGCTTCAGGTACAACTGGATCCGGGGGCTCAAATGATGTCTCTCATCTTTGCTCTGCTCGCCTCTGTGTGTTGGCCTCATTTTGTAGGTATCTTCATCCCTCTGACTAAAGATGACAGTAGCTCTAAGCTTCTGTGGCAGGTTGTATATTTCAAATTTGGCCACATCAACATGTGACCCATTCCATATGCTCTTTTAAAATGAAATGTTGGCATAGTCCCATCAAGAGGGAGGGTTTTATGTTTCCTTCTCTTGACCTTGAATGCCCTTTGCAACCATCTCGACCAACAGAAAATGGTAGAAGTGACATTATGTAACCTCCAAGGATCTTAAAATGCATACAGCTTCCTCCTGGCTTGCTCTCTTTCAGGACAGTAGTCCTAGGAAACCAGCAACCATACTATAAGGAAGCCCAAGCCAACCTTCACAGAGAGACCATAGGGAGAGGCCCACATGGAGAGGAATTGAGGCCCCCAGCTGACAGCAAGCTTCGACCACCAGATATGCAAGACTGAGCCTTCAGAGAAGTCTAGCTTTCGAGTCTTTCAGCTGAGGCCCCAGACATCGTAGAACAGATAGGTCATCCACACTGTGCCTTGTCTTGAACCACAGACCTGTAATCATGTAAACGGTTGTTTTCTGTCACTGTGTTTTGGAGTAATTTGTTATGCGGTCATAACAACTGGAATAGATTTCATGATCCCAATAGCTCAAAAGCTTGGTTGAGGAGAGAAGTCCTCACTCTCCCAACTTCCATATATCAATTCTAAGTAAAAATGCAGATTAATTTAGCTTGGGTGAGAGTCTCATCTCTAATCTTTGTTGCCAGAGAGTTGGAGAACTCTGGCTGGTTAGGCTGGGTCATGAGCCATGTTCTGGCCTGGTGAAGGGTGAGGACAAAGATAGTCGACCTACCAGGACCACAGGGAGTTTGCCAGAGCATGACCAGAGTTGGCTCAGCAAGGAAAGGGTGATATATCGATTTGATGAAGGGGGAACCATTCTAGGATATAAAAGTGGGTCCACAGCTTACTTGTGAATTGCTCTGCCTATAAGAAAATGTTTTATTTGTTAAGGCTTAGGTGATGGGGAGTTGGGAAAATGAACTTAGAAAAATAAGATTCATGCTGTTTTTCCTACCAAACATGGGTAGGTTTTAGAGGAAGCAGGAGAACACCAAGCAAGATATGAGAGCAAATAATGCCTGAATTACCCATGTTTGTGTAGAGAACTAATATTTGTCTAGGGCGAGCTCCGTGCTTAGCTTTGCATTGAGTGTTCCCAATACATTCTCATTTAATGAGCTTGCAACTCTTGGAGGGAGGGACTGAGGCTTCAGAGCACATAATGATGTGTATTAATTAGGATTATATCTTGGCTCCAATAACAAAGGCCAAAAAACAGGGGCTTTAACAAGAGAGAAGTTTATCTTTTTCTCTCAAAATTGTCCAAGATTAAGCAACGCAGGCCAACATGGCAACTGTAGGTGTTCTCATATTTATCTTGTTGTTCTGCCAACCTCAATATGTGGTTTCCATCTTAAGATCTAAGATGGCTGCACTAGCTTCTGCCAGCATGTCTACATTCCAGCCAGGGCAAAGAGGCAACAGGAAATGGAGGGTACCTCCTCTTTCTTATAAGGACAAGGCCCAAAGTTTTACTTGTCTCTTCTGCTTAAATCCCATTGGCTGGACCTTAGTCACATGGCCATATCTACCTGCAAGTGGGGCTAGGAAACTCCAGGGTTGTAATGTTAAAGAAGGAGTGAATGGATATTGGGTGACAACCAGCATAGTTGGCCTAAAATACTCAAAGCTATAGAGTTGGCAGTATTCCCTGATGAGAGAGGCAGGTATACTGATTAAGAGCTGGGGGTTAATCTTGGTTGTACCATTTAATAGCTGTGTGACCTTAGCCTTAATTTTCTTATCCATAAATAGAGGCAATGATAATACCATATTTCATTGATTCTAAGATTCACATGTTAACATCTCTAAAATTGGGATCCGTTTGTAAGTAATGACGTATTGAATCGACAGGCATTTTTTGTTCTTAATAGTATATAACATAATGGTGTATTTAATATTCAATAAAATATAATTGTTTTGAGGATAAAATATGAAATATACCTATTCTATTTATTAATAGAACTATCAATAGAATATAGAATGTTTATATTCGAATACATTCACTTGAATAGTTCCAGGATTAGAGTAAGAATGCAATAAATGCCGCCATTATTGCTATCACCAAGTGTCCCCAGTGGCGGAGAAGAAGTGGTTAGTTCAGTTGGGACTAAAATAATACCCAAGGCTTAGTGAGTTTATAAACCACCTACCTGTCAGCAAATCAAGAGGCAGACAGGCACTTCCTCTTTCCCATGTATCACTCAGGTTTTAAAAATCAATTTGGCAATTGATGGCTAGATGGAGGGAATGGTGGGAAGGGATGGAGACCAGATCACTTACTGTCTTTGTCAGCTCGGGCTGCTATAACAAAATACCATTAACTTGGGGGTGGAGGGGACTTATAAACAGCAGAAATTTATTTCTCACAGTTCTGGAGGCTGGAAGTCCAAGATCAAGGTGTAGCACAGTCAAGTTCTGGTAAGAGCCCACCTCTGTGTTGTGAGCTTCTGACTTCTGACTGTGTCTTTACATGGTGGAGAGCAGAGCAAGGCAGAAAGCTCCCTCCTGACTCTCAGAAGGGCACTGATCCCATTCATGAAGGCTTTACCTTATGATCTCATCTAATCCTAATCACCTCCCAAAGGTTCCACCTCCTCATACCAACATATTGGGGGTAGGGTTTCAACATTTGAGTTTTGGATGGAAACAGACATTTAGCCCATAACACTTATCTTCTTGGTTTTTCACATAAGCCCCAGATGAGTATCCTGTAGCTGCTATAACAAATGTCTACAAACTGTGGGACTTAAAACAATGGAAATCTATTGTCTCCAGTCCTGGAGGCCAGAAGTCTAAAATCAAGGTATGAGCAGGGCCAGGCTCCCTCTGAAGCTCTAGGGAAAGGTCCTTTATACCTCTTCCAGCTTCTGGTGGCTCTTGTCAGTCTTTAGTGTTCCTCAGCTTGTGGACACACGATTCCAACTTCTGCCTCATTTGTCACCTGGCCTTCCCCTCTGTGTCTCTTTGTGTCTTGTACCCTTTTTACAAGAAGAGGGCCCACTTTAGGGCCTACCCTAATCCCATGTAACCTCCTCATAACCTAACTATATACCTCCAAAGACCTTGCTTCCAAGTAAGGTCACGCTGAGGTTGCGGGCGGACATGAATATTTGGGGGAACTATTCAACGCAGCGCTCACTGCAGTCTGTTCCCTGTCTAGTCTTGGTTGATTCTGCTCTTCACCTCTTCTTCTTTGCTTTTTTTCACTCCCCGGCACATCTGCCAGTTCTGCACAGCATACAACTGCTTTGAACATTCTGTTCCATGCAGATGGGAAAGGCTGCACCCAAACCGTCTGCTAACTGCGTTAAAATATAATAAATTAGAGAAGAGATGAGGGACGGATAAGTCGGGAGAAATAATTCATAGAAAGGAATGTCACATGGCACGAACTCACTCAAGCACATCAAAATTTGTGACCAAAGACCCCTGGTATCTCTTTTTATTCTTGTTTTATTTTTTCCTTTCAATAAAATATGCTAGTTAAGCACTGAACTTGTCAAAACAAAGATGGCACAAGAAAGTTTTTGAGTTTGAGGTATCGGCTTTTCTCTCTTTTTTCGAGGTAAAAGGAAGTAAACGAGGCAAATGTCTTGTGAGTGAATGTTATAAATAAGGTGGTTTTTCTACTAGAAGGCAGAAGGAAGCTCCTTAAGAGTCCACAGAGTCAGTTCATTGAAATCAGCCTCTGCCTACACATGGGCCACAGTGGTGCAATGATGCTTTGGGATTATACAGGTATTATACACTCTGTTTTATTAGAATTATAGAAAAAGTTTTCCAAGGTCAGGTTTAATTATTTAAAAACTGGAAGAGATCTGAAGAAATCATGTAGCTCAGTGGTTCCAAGGCCTATATCAACCCTAATACCTTTTTTCTTATAAGAAATATGAAAAGAATGCTTCTTTACTTATTCTGAAATGAAATTCATAGAAAACATAACATACCTACGCACTGTATGCAAAAAAAACCAGTGTAGTGTCCTAACTGTAACATAAGAAAAACAATAACAAAAATCATTCATAATAAAACAATATGGATTTCAAAAGGTAAATGTTCAGATCTGACCATACTAGGTGACATGATGAAGTGGTATGATGCTTGCAACCAAAGGGAGAATCATAGTGACACACATATGTCACGTGGAGGCTGAAATCCCATGAAGGCATCGCTGCTGGCGATGTGATTTTCCAAAACTGTGAACAACTCCTAGTAAAGTTCCAAACAGAAGAAGTAACAATCTCCCCTTGACCATGTGGCAGTCGCAGTCCTAGAATATCCAATGTATATTACGGCTGTGCAAAAGACAGAAAATGGAGCTAGGTTCTAGACCCATACATAATGAAAGGGTTTTTGCATTTACATGAAGGTCTAGTGGGACATTGGAATGTGGAAGGATTGGGAGAATTTGGCATTTGGTGGGGGGCGGTTACTGTACCACTCATTGAACCCCTGTAAATTTCTAGATCACCCCTTAAGGGGCAGCACCACCCCTGCTGAAGACCACTGATCTATAAGGTCCCTCATTTTTTAAGGTAAGCAAAATGAGGCTGAGAGATGGGAAGTGGCTTCCCCTGAATTGCACACTCACCATTGGGGTGGGGATAGGTGATGTGAGAACTCTGAGGGGACTCTGCTACCTTAGCATAGGGCTTCTTTCCAGAAATAGAGGGCCCTCCCCACACTCAGGACACTCAGGGGTTAGAAAAACAAGCTTCTAGGCTAAGTAGCCTTGTAAACTGCTGAGTCACCTGAACCAGGGTCCTGGAAGAAAGAAAGAGGAGGACTCCTCCCATGATCTGGACCTCACTTGATGACAGTAAAGTATTTAGAACACATACTTTGAAGTCAGATGAACCTGAGTCTAAGTCCCAGCTCTGCTGTCAACTGCCCATGTGCTTTTGGGCCAGTTGCTTAATTTCTCTCTGAGCCTCAGTTTTCTCATCCGTAAAATGGGGTTAATAATATTATACAACTCTAGGGTGGTTGAGAGCACTTAGTGAGAAAGATGCATATAAAATGCTTACTTAGCACAGCACCTGAGTGACATGGAAAGGGACATTCAGAGATCATAAATTTAAAGAAGGCCACAACCTGGGGGAGAGTGAGGCAAAAAAATCCCTTTTCAATTAATCCTCCACATTTTTTGTTTGTTTTACAATTCAGTGGTTTTTAGGCTATTCACACAGTTGAGCAACCATTATCACTATCTAATTCCAGAATGTTTTTATCACTCCAGAAAGAATTCCCATATCCATTAGTGGTCACTTCTCATTCCCTACTCCCTTTAGCCCTTGGTAACCACTGATTTACTTTTTGTCTCTGTAGATTTGCCCATTATGGATATTTAATGTAAATGGAAACATACAACACCTGGTCCTTTGTGACTGACTTCGTTCACTCAGCATGTTTTTGACATCCATCCACACTGTAGCATGTGTCAGAACTTCATTCCTTTTTACAGGTGAATGATATTTCATTGTTTAGATAGACTACATTTGTCTATTAATTCATCAGTTGATGGACATTTATTTTTTCCCCACTTTTAGGCTATTATTAACAATGCTCTACTTTTAGGGCACTAGCCCCTGGCACATTGTAGTGTTGATTGAGAGCTAGCCAGATCTGTTCTGAATCCTGTCCTTTGTTTGGGTGAAAGGACATGAATGAGTCAGGCCTGAGTTTTGTTCTGATTCCATATCAGCTACTGTGTGCCTTAAACTCTTCGAATCTCAGTTTCCTCATCTAGAAAATGGATGGTTATGAGGAAGGAAGACAGTGTTTGTATGTGACTAGCACATAGTAGATATTCAACAAATGGTCTCTAATTTTCTCAAGCCAGCTTCTTTAATGCCTCAATTCTTACCCTTTGGCCAGGACAGGGCATCCTCCTCCTGCCCAGCACAACTTTACAGAATCTAGTTGAGTGTTAATGAGGGGTGCCCTGGCTTGAGCTAGCTCCTGAGGGCTAGCTGTGCGCCTCTTCCCAACTCTGCACTAAGTGATGTTGCATTGGTAGCTTGAAATCAACCATAACGAGAGTATTTACGCTCTGAAAATCAGCAAACCTTCCAAGTAAGGCTTCCCCGACTCTGAGAGCCAGTTGTTAAACATGAACCAGCACACCACAAGTTTTAGGACTTTCTTTCAAGCTGGCCTAGGTGGCAACAGGCCAGAGAGATCAGGACAGGTCAGATGGGACAAGGCGGGGGTTAAGCCTTAAGATGCTGGAGCAGGGGTGGTTTTCTGCCCACCAGCCCCTCCCACTCCTGGCTGCAGTGCCTGATTCGCACTACAGAGACTAAAAGCTCCACATGTTCACTGTCCCAATCTCCCTCAGAGCCCCACCATAGCCAACAGGACTGATGGAGAGTCTACTGGGGGCTTACTTTTGGGGGAAGCTTTCCTCCACGATAAAAAATAATGCAAAGTGCGAGGTGCCCACACATACGACGCCTGAACCAACAGCAGCTATCATATAACCATGTGGAGATAAACCTAGGAAGCAGACCAATATGCTGAGGATGGGGGAGCAGAAAGAGTTTGGGTCCTCAATGGCATCATGGTGCCCCTGAACCAGCCCTGGAACTGCCTGCCTCTGGACTTCACACTTGCATTAGTAAAAATACTAATTTGTTGTCTGAGACATTTTTAGTCAAATATCCTATTGCTTGCAGCCCAAATCAGTCTGATACAGATGCCCACATACAAAGAGTAGACCAGGAGGGGACTGAGTTCCAAAAAGATTATAGGGTAAAATGAGGGAGTATAGGGTAAGAGCAGCTTAAGATTTTAGAATGAAGGCATATTTTCTAGGGGTGTCCAGGCAAGGGTTCTTCCCTTTCAGGGAGTGGTAGGGAAATGGAAAAATTCTTAGGAAAAAAAATCCACCAAGACTGACTCAAAAAGAAACAAAGTGTGAATAGTCCTATAACCAATAATGAAACTCAACAGTAGTTTAAAGTTTTCCCACAAGGAAAACACCAAGTCCAGTGAGTCTTACAGATGAGTTCTACCAAACATGAAAAGTCTGTTATTCTAGTCTTACACAAACTTTTCCAAGGAATACAAAAGGAAGGAATATTTCCAAACTCATCCTATGAGGCCTATAATCTTGATACTAAATCTGAAAAGAATAGTATGAGGAAAGAAATAGGTCAAAAGTACCCAAGAAAATAGAAACAAAAATTTTACACACAATGGTAGCAAATCCAACCTTTGAGATATAAAAAAGTAACATATCATGACAAATGTAAATTTACACCAAGAATACGAGAGTGATTTAACATCAGAGAATGTATGTGTCGTTCATTACATTATCAGATTAAAGGAGAAAAACCATGTGATCATCCACATGTTCAAAAAGAGCAATGCTAAAACTCAACATCTTTTTAGCATAAAAACTCTTAGCAAATTAAGAACAAAATTAGACTTTATATTATAAAGCGCATCTTCCAAAATGCTATAGTAAACATCGTTTGTAGTGGTGCACGTCCGAAGCAGTGTCTTTAAAATCAGAAACAAGACAAGTTTAACTCTATCTTTGCTTCTGTTCAGCATTGTACTGAAGGAGCAACCAGACTAGGAAAATAAGACAAGTAATAAAAGCTGTCAGGTTTGGAAAGAAAGAAACAAAACTATCAGAAACAATACTATCATCTCAAATGATGGGACTACATTAAAAACCTGAATCTATGGAAAAAAATAATTAGGTGTGATAAAAAAGTTTAGCAAGGCAATTAATGTCCAGTAATTAAAAACTCAAATTTAGAGCCAGGGGAACAAACAAAGCAGCAAGGGACATGACTTAGACAAGAGGCGCAGGGTGCTGTCGGCAAGAAC
>NW_006494614.1:61927396-61933138 GCF_000325575.1 Pteropus alecto
TACAAGAATGTGGGTGGGTCTGAGCCCAAGCATAACTCTGCAGTTCCATCTGGCTGGAGAGGAGGCATGGGAGAGTGGGGAGCAAAGCTGTTCTGGCATTAGCCTCATGAATCTCTTTTGGTGCCAGCGATACTGTCTTTGAGTCTCTTCTAATCCAGCTAGCACACACCCAAACGGTTGGGTTAGAGTCTTTCATGTTTGCAAGAAACAGACACACCCAGATCCCATGATCTTGCTATACCTGCTAGCAAGTCAGGTATCTCTCTGTACCTTCCTTTCTCCATGTCTCTCTTGCCTGTTTCACCTTTCCCAGACCTTCCCAGAAGAAAGGGTCTGATTGAACAGTGCCTGTCTCATCTCCTACACTGATCACCTCTTGTCCTAGTTATCTCTTGCTGCCTAACAAATTACCGTAAACCTAGTGGCTAAAAGAAAAAAAAATTATGTATTATGGTGACAAATCTGTGATTTGAGCAGGGCTTGGCAGGGACGGCTCATCTCTGCTCTACATGGGTTCAGCTGGAGCAGCTCAAAGCCTGAAGGTGACTCAGTGGCTGGGAGCTGGCCTCAGCTGAAAGTTCTCTCTTAGGTGTGGTGGGATCTCAGCTCAAACTCCTACATGTGACTTCTCCATGGTGGCTGTCTTGCAAGAGCAAACATCTTAAGAGAACCAGGTAGAAGGTACATTGTGCTGGCTGGAAAATTACCGCTTGGCTATTGCCCATGGGAACATAGGCTATTGCCCATGGGAACATAGGCTATCATCCATGGGAACATAGGCTATCGCCCATGGGAACATAGGCTATCACCCATGGGAACATAACTTTCTAACAATAAGCTTTCTGCTTCTGTACCCCCGCTTGCACAACCGACCTGTGGGTTGACAGGTAGTGAATAGGAGAAAAATAGACCTTTGTGTTTAATACAGAATGAGGAATGGGATTTAGGGCTTAAAAACCTTGTACTCTACATTTCGGGGCTGCTTAATTTGGGGTCTGCGTACCCCTGGCAGAGCCAGCTGGCTGAATAAAGAGCATGTTTCCTATAACTCACTGATTTCTGGTGGTCCATGTGTCTTTCGGGGGCTGGCGGCTACAACAACATCACCTTTTATGACCTAGCATCAGTTGTCACATTGTGACTTTGACCATTGCCACAAGCCCACTCCCATTCAAGGGAAGGAAATCTAGACCCTCTACTTCTTTGGGGAACTGTGGTAAAATCCCACTCTTGTATGAAGAGCGTGTGGGATGGGAGATGTTGTTGCAGCCACTTCAGGCTGCCCCTCCTCCACTCGCCCCTGACCCAGGCTGGGCCAAGCATAACCTCCATCTCTTTAATCACAGGGTTGGGCCAGGAGTGAGCTGGACCCCACATCAAGAGGAAAGCTGCACACTAAGGACACACAGCAGGACTATACAGATGATGACATGCAGTTGCTGCATCAATTTGGGGATCTTCAGACTTTTGATGTAAAAAAAAATTCAACTCTTAGCTGGATAAGCCACAAGAGTAGGTTTTTTGTTACTCATAGCTGAACACAATCCTAATTTATACTTGGAACAAATGGCTACTCTCACATTCACCCAACATTCGTTGCTGATGTAAACACAAAGCCCAGGAACCATCACAGTTGGTAATTCTTTATTTGAATAGCTGTTTGCAAAGGGACAACTTTCGTTCATCTTTCTAAGCTGTTCCATTCAAAGCATTGGGAATAAAAGACTTCCAATGAACTCATCGTGCGTGAACGAGTGAAAGGAGCAGGCTAGTGAAAGCCACAACGACAATGGCTCTGGTGTCAGATAAATCTGGGTTCGAATCAACTCCCTCTGGTCACCTGCTGAGTGATCTCAGTCCATTGATTTGTCTCTCAGCTTAAGTTTCTTCATCTGTAAAATGGGGATAATATGACTGACTACTTCAGAGGGTTGTTGTGAGGATTAACATGCTGAAAGAGGGTTTACTGCTATTGTTATTAAAACTGGTAGGAGGCAGGGATGGTAACAAGGGGAGAAGAGGTGGTGGATAACCTGTGAGGTGTCATCCCACCTCCACTCCTGAAGGATGGGACCTGGTTCTACCATCTGTGAGCTACTTAGCTTCAAGCAGGGCAGTGGGTGGGGCTCAGCCAGCAATACCTCCACTGTTTCACATGAGGTTCACTCACGTGGCTGAAGTCATCTAGTGGTTCCTCAGGCTTTGTGGTCAAAGACAAACCTGGCGGTTGATGCTGGCTATTGGCGCAGCGTCCCTGGCTCTTCTCTGCTCCACATGGCCCCATCCTCTGTAGACAGCTTGGGCATCTTCTCAGGGCACCTTCACAGCATTCTGAGAAGGTGAAAGTGGGAACTGCAATATCTCTTGAGACTGAGGTCACAAGTCGCACAACATCACTTGCTGTGAATTATATTTGCCAAAGCCCTTTACAGATTTACAGTCACATTGCAAAGGAGCAGGTATACAGGCAGTTTATTTCAGCTTCAAACTGAGAATCGTTTTCTCCTCAATCATATCCTCCCCTTGATAATCTCCCCCTGCCCCAAATCTTCAGTTTTTTCCTTTTGTATAGTTTCCTACTGCTGTTATCACAAATTACCACAAACTTAGTGACTTAAAACAACAGAAATGTTTTATCTTAAAGTTCTGGAGGTCAGAAGTCCAAAATGGTCTGCATTCCTTCCGCAAGTTCTAGAGGTGAATTCATTTTCTTGCTTTTTCCAACTTCTAGAGATGCCATGTTCCTTGGTTTGTGGCCCCTTCCTCCACCTTCAAAGCCAGCAGCATAGCATCTTCTGACTTCTTGCCTCCCTCCCCCACTTAGGACTGGGTATGGGGCCCGCTTGAATAATCCAGGATAATCTTCTCATCTCAACACCCTTAATTTAATCACATTTGCAAAGTGTCTTTTGCCAAGTGAGATAAATTACTTGGTAAAGTAAATATTCACAGGTAATAGGGAATAGGACGTTGACATCACCGAGAGCTATGAGATTCTGTCTACCACAGACTCTCATGCTTTCCCTTCTAATCTGATAGTTTCCAGACTTTTTTGAACATATTCCAATATGAATTAAAAAAAAAAAAAAGGAACACACCCCAATATGTGTAATTAAAAGCTTGGGCTTCGCAGCCAAATTCCCTGGATTCAAGTCCCAGCCCCAACCACCTGGCCATGCTGCCGTGACCAGACTCCTTAATCTCTCAGCACCTCCGTTTCCTTACCTGCAAGATGCAAGTATCAGTTTACTATGGCTGCCATAACAAGCTGGCACAGACTGGGTGGTTTAAAAAACAGACATTGATCATCTCACAGTTCTGGAGGCCAGAAATCCAAGATCACGATTCCGGCTTATTCGATGTCCGAGAAGGCTCTCGTCGTGGCCTGTGGATCGCTTCCTTCTTACTGTGTCTCTATAGGTGGAGAGAAACCCACTGGAAACCCACTGTCTCTGGGATCTCCTCTATAAGGACATTAATCCTATAGGATCTCATTTCTTCTTTATTATTTCATTACAGCAAGTTCACCCATATTGGGGGGTAGGGCTTCAGGGTATGAATCTAGTGGGGGAACACAATTCAGTCCATGATAGAGGGTAATAACATCTCAGAGAATTGTGAAGTGTAAATGACCGAATAGCTGTAAAAGGCTTGGAACAAGGCTGTGCAGTGTAGGTAGTATAAGGGCTAGCTATTATTACTAGTATCATCTATAAAGCATATATCTGTTCTCTGCTGATACCGTTTTATGCACATTATCGAGCATAAATGAAATTTTAAAAAGATGAGATGAATTGAAGTTGAAATTATAAGTTTCTTCTTGCACTTCCAATGGATCATCTTGTATACGTCTTGTGGTTCACATGCTCTGCTGCCTTAGCCTGGGGGTTTGCTTACTGGTGGTACTCTTAAAATGCATCTTCCTGAGCCCCATGCCAGAGTTACTGAGCCATCCTTTCTAGGAGGAGCCTAATATTTTCATTTTCAAAACACGGTGCGTGAGAAACTGTTCTAGTCAATGGTGGGAAAACACCCTGAGACCCACTTACTCCCCTTGGACCACAGCCCGCAAGTCAAGGACACGCCCACTCATCTGAGTGAAACTACAGCTGATGAGCATGGAGCTCTTATACTCACGATGCCGAAGTCCCCATGCCAATATCCAAATCAACCAGGTACCCCCACAATGACCCTATCTTCTTTCCTTGAGATGCAAAACCCTTTCGAAAGTTTGAGATTCAAGTTACACCCAGGCCAACACTTTTGTTTAAAGAGGGATGTTTCTTCATTTTTGGTTTCCAGAGAAGCTTGCCCTTTGACCTTCACCACTGGCACCATTTCTCCCCTCTTCACTGTTAGCACAACTACAGTCGATAGATACACAGTTCTTGAGACCCAATTGCGCAAGAGATCTTTGCTCATTTCAGACATGTCAAAAACACACTTTCCAAGTCCTTTTCATTTTTTCTTCCTTTTCTCAATTGGCCAGTGAAGTGGACTGCAGCTGGGCTGAGGGTAAATGCAGCTGCCCCTGAAAGCTGCTTCTCGTTCTCTCGGCTTCTAGAAGAATCCAAAACCCCAGCCGTCCTCTCATTTGGGGAAACAAATTCACAGGTTGCTTTTCACCTCTTAGGAAGCATTTTCTAGCAGCCTAGGAGCTGATGCAGTCAGAGAAAAGCACTCCCATATCTGGTTTGCATTTTCATCACCTTTGCTGGGTCCCTAGATTGAAAGCACGCTAGGGCTAGCATCCTCCGCCCTTCCAGCCACGCACCCTGAAAGCCAGCTCTGGAGGCATGAGGATTAGAAGAAATGCAGATTTTTGCCTCCCTTCTTGGCTCCATCCCTTCTTCCTGCCTCCTCTTTCTCCCTTCCCTTTTCTCCATGCTTCCATTTATCTATTTCTAATTGAAAAATTAAGGTATGCAAATAATTAAAAAAACCCAAACACTACACAGAAGTATGCAATGAAAAGTAAATTTCCTTCTACCCCAAATCTCAGGGTACCAGACCTGCCTTTCCAGAGCTAAACAAAGTCATTAGTTTGTTACATATGTTTTAGAAATACTCCCTATCCACATATATGTATGTACATGCATAGATATGTGTGTATGCATATATGTGCGTGTGTGTGCATATATATGTGCACGTTTGTACATGTACGTGCATATATATGTGCACGTTTGCCATACATTATACATTTCTTTTACAGAAGCGCGAGTGTCCATGCATCTTGCTCTTTTTTCTTAATTTATTTCAGAACCTGTCCCGCATCAGCTGGCACAGATCCACCCCTTCTTTTTGTCTGACTGTGTGCTAGTTGTTAGTATATAGGTGACAGGTTGTATTTATCCACTCCTTCCTCCCAATAGATATCAGGCTGTTCTCGGTCTTTGCTATAGTAAACAGAGTTACATAGAGCATCGCTCCTTGCACGCTTAGGGAACGTGACTGGGCACACACCTGCAGGGACACTGGTCAGAAAGAGCCCTGAGAGGTAGAATTGCTACACCGAGGGACTCACCATCTCTGTGCTGAGAGCTGTCATTTCATTGCCCTCCAAAGGGGCTGCCCCACTTGCACTCCAGGAAACCCACTGTCAGAGGAACCCTTCCCAGGAAATTTACTCTCCTCGGAGAGCAAAGGTGTTCAAATAGCTGAATTTTCAAATGACAAAATCCACCTCCTCAGCCCTTAGTTTGGGACTGTGAGCCCTTCCCTGGAAACATTGTTATTACAAAA
>NW_006494614.1:61933318-61939135 GCF_000325575.1 Pteropus alecto
GTTTATAAAAAAAAAAAAAAAAAAAAAAAAAAAAGCACCTGGTTAGAAAGGGCACCCTTAGAACATTGACAGAATTGCTGTCTGCACCTGGGAACCAGACCAGATCCATACCCTCTGGCCCTAGTCCCTCTGTTCTGCCAGAGCTCACCCAGCCAAACCGAGACATTCAACATTAAATGGACACCGTCCTTGCCAGCATAGAAACAGCTGGAAATCCATGTCTGCCTGTCTGAGGCTTCCTCAGTCCCCAAGTCACCAGAAGGGATTTTTTTAAACCCTTTCTACCCTCACCCACCCACCCAGCCCCCTAGCCTACTGTAGCCAGTTTGGGTCTCTGCATCTCTGAGGTTCACAAATGAGGTGGACACAGTCCCAGATATGTTCTCTGAAGCAGAAACTGCTGTGGAATGGGGCAAGACCGCCCTTGCCTAGCTGGACAGAGCTGGGCTTTAGGCAGACTCGCAGGCTGCCACCTTGCTTCCCTGAGCGTGGCTCTTTCCTATGGTCGATGGCCTGGCCCACTGGGCACCACGAACCGCCCTGCCGAGCCCACCCAGTTCACACTGCAAAGACTGATCTAGAAATTATTTATAGACCTGAACTCCACAGAAACCATTGTCTCCTGTTGCTGTGGCAACGGGGATGTGGAGCAAGCACTGGGCTTGCAGGGGCCCAGGAGGCCAGGAAAGTAGTCGATTTCCACCCCAGCGGCCCCAGCTCACACTCGCCAACAGGGGACACCCAGGAATGAAAGGCGGCTTTCAATGGCACTCTAGTAGGCTGGCTCGTGTCCCGGAAGACAGCACCACCTGGGTGTTTAGCTGCTGGCTGGTTGTTGGGTTTTGCTCAAACTTTTGATGAAATCATCCAGAACAATGTCCGCAAGCCTGGAAGATCATTGGTTATCCGAGGGGCCTTTCAAGATCCTGGCTCCTCACTCCTGACCAGCCACTTCAGGTTCCTTGGAGGGCGGGGCCTAGGAATCTATTTTATTTTCTGGAACAGTGAAAACCCACACGACTCAATAATCTAAATGGATAGAGAAGTTGCAAACTCTCGCTCGCGCTCTTGCACCCTAAGGATCCACTTTCATTAGTTTTTTAATTTCCTTTTCTTTATGGAGATGAAAACACATACAATATACATTCTTATCCTTCCTTTTCAAAAATGAGTATACTATATCCAGTCTTAGGCACCTTGCCTTTTTGGGCTCTGAAGGTGGCCCCAAATCCATCGCTGCTCCTGCTTCTCCTTCTCCATTTCTTCCTCCTCCTCCTCGTTTTGTAGCTGCGTATAGTGCTGTTTCCTTTGCTGGATGTGCTAAGGAATCTGCATACCCACCAAATCTCTTTTCCTAGGACACGTTGCCCAGAAGCGGAACCTAACGTGAAGATTTGGTCTTGAGTGATTATTATTAGGGAAGTGTTCCCTGGGGAAACAGGAATGAGAGTGAGGACTCAGGACAGGAGGGCAGAAGGCCGTGGAAGGTTGCCCAGGGAGCAGGTCTTCGTTCTCCCACCCTCCAAACCCACTGTCTTGGTGAAGGGCTGCCTAGAGTGATATAAAGTCCAGGCCTTTCACTTGTGAGGGCGAAATGGCCTGTGAGAGCTCTAGGGCATCCTCCTGACCTTAGCCGCAGTGTTGGAGGCCCAAACACATCTAAACTTTGGGTGCACAGAAATGGTAAAAAGGGATCTGGGGTTGGGGGATCTGGGAGGAGTCTGACATCATGTACCACACGGCTGAAATTGATTCTGTTACATTTGGTTCAGACTGGCGGCTTCTCAGCAGCAGAGAATCCAGTTGGCAAAGGCACTTTCCCTAGTTTAGGGACCATAAGCACACGAATTTTCATTCATTTATGGAGCACCTCCTTGAACAAGCACATATGAGGGGCCCAAGAGATACAGAACCATGCTTATTTCCTCCAGAGGCCAGGTGCCCAGCGGGAGTGATTGGATTCTCCACATGTCTGCAGCGGTGGGCTGGCCCTGCATTCTCCTCATCCTGCTGCAGACTCAGAAATAAGGCTCCTCACTGCACCTCCCAGCCGTGGTGTGTGCCCAGCACTGCTGTAGAAATGATTCTAGTCATCACCACATTTCACTTGTTTGTTTGTATATTATATAAAATATGTTTATGGGTCACAACTGTGAAATTGATTCCCAGCATTTGATACTAAAGTTTAATGTCTTCCAGATTAGCAGAGCTCTTGTGAATGCTGGCAGAGATTACATTATCTGAGGTCTTTTAACGGCCTCTGCAATCACTTCTCGCCATATCCCATACACACCTGCCATGTGTGGTCTGTAAGTCATCCTACCAGTGGAGGCTTGAGCCCGGGTCAGGGCCATGTGGTCCTGTGTAAGCTGCACATTCCCTGGTCGAGATGACTTTCTAGAAGAAGGTTTTCCTAAGGACTTCTGTCTTTGCTGGCTGCGTGTTTATACTGCGACCAACCTCATCTGCATTGGAGACCTGTGCTAATCTTGCTATGGATCTTCTCGCACATGAGTCTTTAAGCCCACAAGGCAGATGGGGGCCCAAGCTAGTCCGTGGGCTGTGTTTGTGCAAATTAGAAAAAGGCACCCCTATCTAGATGGACTAAGTTTAGAAAGGCACAGCCTTCTAGGTGGAGGAATTTTCAAAGGCACCCGTGATGCCAGAGACTAAATCTGTTTGGGCTGCCCATGCATCTGCCTGGCATGGTATGCTGATTAGGTTATCGATTTGGGTGCTATAATAAAGACAACCAACATAGCAGAGATGGGAGTTTCCTTCTCTGTCTCTCATCTCAAGGTGAAGCGGGCACAGCTCACCACCCTCTCACCCATTGCTCCCCTAGCCCTGTGGCGCTGCCCCTCCCTCAGCGCTGCAGGTTGGGCCCCAGGTCTGTAGGCAGGAGGGTCCTGGGGGCACTGCTGGGCAGGGGAAATCTTGCTGTGATGCAGCCTCCACCGGCCTCAGCCGGCCCCACAACAAGCTCCAAAGCTGGGATGGCCCTTCAGGGGTGTCCCGAGCAAGGATGAGGGACTGGGCCTTTGTATCTCCACATGGACCAGAGTGGATGTGGCTCTTGAAGGCAAGGCAACTCTTCAGCCGAGGGTATATCCAGAGATAGCTGATGGCGGAAGGCTATCTCCTAGCATCAGGGGCAATGAGTCCTTTGGTCCCGCATTGTGGTCTGGGTGGTGAGCATGGCATTCACCTCGGCACAGTGAGCACCAAGGCGCTCACCACAGAAAAAAAATCCTGCCAGCAGGAAAGAGAGGAGAGGAAGCTCACTCCCTGGCCTTTGAGGATGTGATTTAGAAGTTGCAGACATCACCTCTGCCCCAATCCCATGGCCAGAACCCAGTCACATGGCTACATCTCCCGGCAGGGAGGCTGGGAGGTGCTGTATATACCAAGGGCAGCCATGTGCCTGTTAGAAGCCATGGGTCTTCTACTATGCGAGTGACAGGAAGAGCATAAAACCTGGTGTTGACAGGGGCCAGCCTAGAGCCCAGGTGCTCAATAAATTGATGAATGAGCAAAGGAGTGACAGAAGGGCTGGCCATCTACTATGCGTAGGACAAGTGGGATGTTTTCTCTTGGTTTAAGAGGACTCAGAAGGATTGTGTGTGTCAGTTTTCTAGGCGGCACAATAAATTATCACAAACTTAGTAGCTTAAAACAACTCAGTTATTTTCTCCCGGTTTCTGTGGGTCAGGAGTCCAGGCTCACAGGCTACAGTTCAGGTGCTTCCAAGCTCACTCAGGTTGTTGGCAGGATTTATTTCCTTGTGGTTGGAGGACTGAAGGCTTCACTTTGTCATTAGATGTCAGCTGAAGGCTACTCTCAGGTCTTGGAGGTGCCCACAGTTCCCTGCCTCATGGCCAACTCCCTAGGCATCTCACAGCATGGCTGTTAATTCTTCAAGTCAGTCTTATATGAAATATAACTATGGGAGTAACATCCCATTTTCAATTGGTTAGAGGCAGGTTGTAGGTCATGCCCACACTCGAAGGGAGGGGATCCCACAAGGTGTGCTTCACTGAAGGTCACCCTAAGATTTGTCTGCTGCAGCATGAGACTGTGGAAACATTCAGAGGGCCTGTGTTCCAGACACATTTCTGCTACTGCTGTGTGACCTTGGGCAAGCCACCCACCTTTTCTGGGCCTCAGTGTCCTCATCTATATGACAAAGCAGTAGAGGTCAATAGTCATTAGCTTTAACGTTGAAATAGATGTGTTTTTTTCTTACGTTCAAAGAACACGTTTAGCAGTTCTGTTTTTTGTCTTAATCATAAGAATGCTCCCAACTTCAGCTTTAAAAGCTAAAATGACGAAGTACTTGCCATAGGTCAAATGTTTCGTGTACACTTCTGTAATCCTCTCAACAATTCTGCAGGGTAGAATTGCTGCCCACATTTTACGGACCAGGAAACCTGGTTTGGAGAGGCCAAGGGACCTGCCCAAGTCACTCTATTAGAAAATGGCAAAGCTGGGCACCCAGCCCAGGCAGGTCCAGCTTCAAAGCACATGCCCTTCCTGCTGCGGCTCTATCTCTTATTGGCAGCTGTGATTGATTGCTAATGGAATTTAACTTTCCAGCAGGCAGGGGTAGAGGGCAGGAGGAGGTACCTCCTTTGATCTTGAGAAAGTGCTTGGAAAACCCTAGAAGTGTCACCAGGCCCTCCTGCCGCTGGCACCCTCCCCAGGACCCTCCTGCATACCTTGCTGCTTTCGTCAGAGCTCAGAGCAGAGTGAGGGGAGGTAAAGGCACGGTTTGACTTTCTGGTGGTAAAGTTGGCCCTGTAGTGTGCTGACGATTCTCATAATCTTTATGACATTCTATCTCAAGGAGAACAATGATCCAACCAGGTCACACAGTCGTCACCCATGAAATTGATTGTCACTGGAAACTGCCAGAGTCCTTCTGATTTTTATGGGGGTTTTGATCTTGGTTGATAGACTTAGGAGGGAGTGTAGCCTGAAGGAGGGAGGGTAGTCCTTGGTCTGTCAGTCAGGGAACGCATGGTACTCTCACATTAGGATAACACAAGGAGGGTATTTACAGGGTATGACTTGTGGAGAATGGACAGTCGGGGAGGCCACAAGGAAGAATGCAGGGACCCTGGGGGATGGCTGCAGGGTTACTACCACTGCTAGGCCTGGACTATGAAAGCGAGCGGCACTGGAACTTGGAGGGAGAAGTGCGTGGAGTCCACAGCCTTGAGAGGGTGTGACCTTCAGTTATGAGACTCGCCAGCCCGAGGCAACCTGATGGGAAAGGAGCCCAAGGAGTAAACACTGAAAGCTTGCTTAGCACTTTCATGCTGCTTTTACAACAGGGTGCTCAAGGGCAGCCCGCAGCCAGAGTTCAAGGGTGTCCATTTCTGCAGGAAGTACAGTCAGCTCCTTGGGTGGAGAACAGAGTGGAGAGGGCAGAGCATAAATGTGCAGGGCGATTTGCTTACACCGTGCAGTGGCAGCAGTTTGAGCAGGTGTTTGTGGCAGGGCAATTGGGCAGTGTGTTTGTAGTGGGCATTTGTGTCAAGTTTTATGATAGGTGTTTGTAGAAGGATGAGAAAGGCGGCCATCATCACATGTGAGTAAATAACGAAGCTGGTGTGTTAGTCAGAGCTCTCCTGGGTGCGGGAAGAGGGCCTGTGGAGAGCGGAATTGTTCTGCATGATTGATGGGGAGAATGGACCAGAGAGAGGAAGTGAGGAGAGATGGGGGTGGAGAGAAGAGAAAGTTGCCAGCAAGAGGGTGAGGAGGCTGAGGTGGGAACCCAGTGAGGGGAAGCAATCATGACCATGCTTTTTTTTT
>NW_006494614.1:61939282-61978850 GCF_000325575.1 Pteropus alecto
TTTTGGCTTTTAGCAGCAAAGAGATCTGTGATTGCAAGAAGAAAAATGTGTAAAACTTTTTTTGGGGAAAAGCCATATCTTTATGACTTTAGGGTAGAGAAGGTCCCCAAAGCACAAACTATAGAAGAAAATATTGATGCTTTTGACATCAAAAATTTAAAACTTGTGTTAAAAACACATTCCTTGTAAATAAAGTGAAAACACAAGTCACAGCTTAGAACTTATTTGCAATATAAATAACCGACGAAGGATTAGTATCAGACTATTGAAGGAACTTCTGAAAACCTGTAAGTGAAAGACAAATAACAAAATGGAAAAGTGGACAAAGGACCCATAAGCAGGCAAGTGGAAGAAGAGAGACGTTAGTGGTTGACAAATGTACACATAGTGTGGGACTTTGCGAGTCAGCCGGGGTACACAAACCAAAATCACAGCATGATACCTTTTCTCACCAGCAGATTAGCTAAGCTTAAAACCTGACCACACCAGGTGATGACAAGTGTAGAGAGAAACAAAGTCCCTAAACTCAGCATCCAAGAGAGCAGAAGTTCCACACGTCCCATGACCCAGTGGTACTCTTAAGGACGGGCCGCAGAAAAACGCTCACGGATGTGGAAACACACATGCACAAACATTCACAGTAGATTGTTTATAATGGCCAGCCGCATGGAAGTGCGCACCAAAAGGAGGCTGAAACCAAAAATTATGGTAAATTCATATAGTGGAATACTGGAGCCATTACGATCAACGAACTAAAGCTACAGTGATAAGTCTCTGAAACATGATGTTGAATCAGAAAAGCCCAATGGCAAATGGTGCAGAGCGCTACTTCCGTAAGGTTTGAAAGCTGCCGGGAAGAGGCAGCCTAGGGCTGACCCGGAGCTGTCTGTGGTGCTGACAGCACCCCACTCCTCCGTGAGAAAGAACCACTGCACAGGTGAGGACAGGAGACTGAGGTGCGTGAGTGTGTGAGAATGTGTGTATGAGTGTGAGAGTGTAGGTGAAAGGGAGGTCATGTGAGTGTTTGAATGTGTGTGATCATTAGTGTGGGACGATGTGTGAGCACGTGAGAGGTTGCAAGTGTGTGAGTACAAGTGTACGCAACATCTGGGTGAGTTCATGTGTGTGGGAGAGGGTGTGTTTACATGAGTATGTGGATGTGGGTGAGTATGAGTGTAAGCAGTGTGTGTTGATGGATGTGAGTGTGTGTAAGAGTAAGCAGCGTGACAATGGGTTGAGTGTGTGTGGCAATGGGTGTGAGTGTTGAATGAGTGGTGTGTGAAAATGGGTGTGAAGTGAGCAGAGTGCGTGACAGTGGGTGTGAATGTGTAAACTCATGAGTATAAGTGTGTATGTGCTGAGGGCAGGACTGAGACGAAGGGTGGTGGGCTGAAACTCTGACTGGCTCCCCAGTGTAGGTGACGTGGGGCCCGTCACCACGGTCCTGGCCCCCCTTCCAGTCCTTCCGGCACATTTTTGAAGTCAAGGCCTGGCATGAGGAGACACAGGAGGAAGGAGGTCCTGGCCTCTTCAGGAGTCACCTTTGAGGGAAGAACACAGTGACGGGGGCCCAGGCGAAAGGATCTTGTGCCCACCAGCCTTTTTATGAATGTCCCCACCAGGTGTGCTACCCGAGCCTTCCAGCAGGTGGCGCTACAGGGAGCAATCTGCAGCAGGACTGCGGGCAGGCCCACCTCCCCCTGCTTGCGGGGAGGAGGAGGGACTGAAGCGGGAGTTCTGCTCCCCTCCCACCACAAGCTCCCCACCCCCAGCTTTTCCTTCCAAACCAGGGGATTGATTCCTGTAGCTGCCACCTGTTCATGGGGCCCTGCTCTGTGCTGGGGGCTGCTCACAGTGCTGAGCAGAGCAGATAGGAACTGGTTCTGGAGCTGGCACCCCTGGGAGGAGACAGATGTGTGCCTGAGGGAAGTGCCTGACCCTGAAACATGCCCTCGTCCCATACTCAGCACGGTCTGCATATCAGACCCCCACATGTCTCCGACCCAAGCCCCCTCTGGGGGTTACACAGTTTCTGCTGCGCGCTTCATCTCTCCAGTTTGCTCCCCAATCCCCTGTGAGCATCCAGCCTCTTCCATCTCTGTATTTCAGGGACAGGCAGCCTGTCTTAGTGGATAAGCATAGGCAGGAAGTGGGTATGAGATGCCCTGGGAAGGCACAAGTCCCCTCCAGTAGGTACATTGGGGAGCTCTCTCCTGGTTTATTGGAGGGTAGAATGGGTTGAATTGTGTCCCCTTCACCAAAAGGTATGATTAAGTCTTCACTCCTGTTACCTGCAGATGTTGCCTTGTTTGGAAATATGGTCTTTGCAGATGTCATCAAGTTAAGATGAAGTCATGCTGGATTAGTTGAACCCAAAATCCAATGTCAAATGTCCTTATAAGAAGAGGCACAGAAACAAACACACCATGAGGAGAGGCCATGTGACGACAGAGGCAGAGACTGAAGGGATGCGGCCACAAGCCAAAGAACACCAAGGATTGCCAACCACCACCGGAAGCTGGGGGGGGCAGGGAGAATCCTCCTCTAGAATCTTCAGAGGGAACGTGGCCCTGCCCACACCTTGATCTCAGACTTGGGCCTGCAGAAATTGTGAGAACAGATTTCTGTTGTCTCAAGCCTGCTGTTTGTGGTCCTTTGTCATGGCAGCCCCAGGGAGCTAGCACAGCAGGTGTGTGCAAGAGGTAGAAGGAGGCAGGCCTGGCTCTGGCTCCCTTTTCCTCTAAGAACTGGCTTGGCAGTGGCACCACATGGGCCAGGTAGGCCCCTCTGGTGCTGGGGGAGCAGGTGTTTTCTGTCCAGTCTCTGATCACAATTTTGCTCAGCCGCTGTGTGCGGACTAATCAGCTGGCACTTTTATGCACACCATGTTTTCCCATGTGTCTTTCTCCCTCCCTGGCTCATGCATGCTCTGAGAATACACCTGAGTCATGCTTCGGCCTGAGGCATGGTGAACAATTCTGCCTCTGGCCACTCACGGTGTGAAGGGGGACTTTCTCTCTGAGCTTCAATTTTTTCATCTGTAAAAGGGGCTAGTAAATAGCTCACAGGGCTGTTGAAAGGATGACAACAGACATAGCCTATCCAGCACATGTACAGAAGGTGCTCCATAATTGCTTAGTAACTATTGTAAGTATTAAATGCTTCTCAAAATAATGGTTGACTGGAGAGAAAAGAGACTACCAGCTCCTTGATTTCCACTTGGAAGTTACCTAGCCCCAGAGCAGGAAAGCCAGTGGTGGGTCAGGTGGGAGGACCAGAGCCTGGGTGAGCATTTGGCTCCAGGTGGGCATTTACTAAGACGGAGAGGGTTTTACAGGAGGGCTGAGGGGGAAAGTCCACCTACGTGTAAGAGTCACATACAGGGCTGGCTCCATAGTGTAGTGGTTAGCACGTCTGCTTTACACACAGAAGGTCCTGGGTTCGCGCCCCAGGTAGAGCCATGGACCATACCCCGGGGGCGCCGGGCCCCAGGCCCCAGGCTCCGTGTGCATGCAGCGAGTGTGTGGGAGGAGACTCCCTGCCTTCGGAGATCCAGTTCTTAAGGGGAAATGGCAACATCCATAGGTCAGGGGTGGAAGTGGGAGGGGGGCGGGGAATTAAAGAGGGAGAAAGAAGTAAAAGAGTCACATACAAGAGGCTTTTAAAGCTCCTGTGAAGTTGAGTTAAAACCTAGGTATTTGAGGGAAAACAGAATTCTGCTCTTGAGCGCTGAGAACAGACAGATACTGTGAGGTTCCAAGTGGAACACAAGCGCTTAGGAGGCATCAGATCTAACTGGAAGGTTTCTAAAATCGGGTAGAATACAGGCACACATTAGATCACGTGGTTTTCTGGCAACATATCTCAGTGACCCCGTATCAGATACAGACCTTTCCAATGTCCCCTGCCTTGAAATTCATTCATGCAGAGTGTAAGGACCTATAACAGACCATTTGCCAACAGCAATAGCAAGTGCAGGCCGGAGTGAGCAGAGGGCCTGGGGGTCTGATGACGGGGAGGGCACCAACAGGAGAGCCAGGGGTCTGAGTCTCCCTCGAATTGTGGGCCATCGTCCATGGCTGAAGACTTGGCTTCCATTTCAAGGAGGACTAGGCAGCTGAAGTCATGGTTCTGAGTGAAGATCGAGGTCAGAGTTTTGTTGCTATTTTTTCGGTTAGATCTTTCCGTGGGACTCCACGTGGGGATTCTGTAGCCTGATGCCAGTGGGCACACAGATCTTTAGAAATAAAGCGGTGATCCCTGTTAGACTCCTCACTCACTCGGATTTGAGCTTTGGGGGGTTTGGCTGTTTTCAATGAACCATCGAACACGGGCCCGAAGGTCCCTGTGCATGTTTTCTGTGGCCGATCAATAGAGCTAGGCAGGCGGAGAATATTCCTAGATATAGAAACTGTTTGGGCATAAAGATGTTCCCCTCAGCGTTATTTACCGTAGAAAGTAACAACTGAAAGTCCGAGACTAGGAGACAAAATAAACAGTGCTACTTTCTGCAGATGCAACACAGAGATGGTCGAGAGAGATGGGTAGACATGTTAACTCGTGCCTGACCGATGATCTAGCAATTCATGGTCCCAGTATTCATCTCAAAGACCTGCACAAAGGAGAGTAGAATGGAGTGTTACAATTACCGTGAAAAAGCACGGAAACCACCTCACGGTCACCCGGCAGAGACTTGGGCGAATAAGCTGCCGAACTTGGATGGATTGGAACGGAATGCAGTCTTTGCATCAGAAACAGATGGGCAAGTTCAAGGAAATTAGTGAAGGGACCATTTATAAAGATTCTGGTAGGGTTAAAGGAGATTAACAAAGGAATTGGAAGCAGCCGGGTCTGGTAAACGCTTAGCCTTTAGGCAGGGATTCAGCCCGTGCCCACCCACTGGGCGCCGCAGATAAGAGAGGAGAGCCCGCAGGACAGCAAGCTCATGTCAGAAAGTGCACAGCATTTAAAAACATGGCTGTGTATATCCAAAAATCCTAAATGCAATATATTTTCATGTCGTTGCTCTCAATCTCAATGGAGGCATGAGACTACAAAATGAAATAAAAACCATCTACGAATATCTGTGTATATGTGGATACATGTAGGTGTACGTAATGGAAAACACATATAACAGCAAACACATATGTAAGTATAATCTTAAGTTTGTGATTAAGTAAACAAATGAATTTATATAGGCCTTTTATTTAAAAGATCACAACCTGGCCGGGTGAGCACGAGGGGTTAACAGGGACAACCCTGGGTATTAGGGTTAGGGCAATCTTTTTTCCTCTCTCCTCATTAGACTTTTAATTTTCTAAATATTTTGCAATGAGTATGTACTCCTTTGACAATGAGAAAAAAATAGCAATTTTGCAATAAATACAGAAATAAATGTTGCAAGGAAAAGCGGTGTTTGCCAGGATTACCAAATAGCTGCTCTCGTGTGCACTTGGTGAGTCTGAAATATGCAGACAGAGGTGGCTCTGCCCCAGGGAGATGATGTCGATGGGCCTCTGACAGTCAGGGCAGCATGGGGGGTGCGGCTTCTGTCCTTTTTCCGTGCTGAGGTTTTCTTTAAGATCCATGCACACGAATTAACCAAACGGGCTTTTAGAATTGGGCAAGGAGGCTCAGAGTCAAGGAAGGAAGCTGGGTTCCATTTCCCAAAGAGGAAGTGGTTAGGTCAGACCTCGAGGGTCCTGTGAGATGGGACAGAGTTCACTCTCCCAGTTCCCAGATAGGGAAACCAGGCCTGGAGTGCGGCTAACACTCCTTCCTCACTTAGTGCACTCAGTTGTCAGATTTGCTCCCTGCAAGAGCTCTTGAGAATAAATGCTCTTATAATTTCCTTCTTATCAAAAAAGACAGAGAGGTTATGCAACTTGCCAAAAGCCATACAGCCAGGAGCAGGCTCTGATCCCCAGAGCCTGACTCCCCAGGCCACATGTTGGGCTATGCTCATTGTCTCTTGGAAGGGCTTCTCCCTTGTCAATCAACTTCCTCCAGGCACAGAGACAATCTTTGTTGTTGAAAGCCACTGCTCTGCCTTGTCCAGGCTGTTCTCCTTGCCTGGAACACCCTCACTTTACGCTCTGCTGGGGGAAGGTGTGGCTGGGCTCCTGAGTGGACAGCATCCCTTCCCATAGACGGTGACTTGTCACCAGCTTTAAGCTCTCCTGTGCCTCCCCCGCCACCCCAGCTCCTGGCCACAGCAGCTGGTTACTCGCAGCTGGGTAACATCTCTGCTTCTTAGCCAGCCAGTGTTTTCCTATTCTGCCAAGACTTTCAGAACACAGTCGGGATGGCTGGTGACCAGAGGCCTCTGGCCCTGAGTGGCCTTCCTGACTGCTGGACCCCAGGGACGCGGCAAGCACAGAAACAGCCTCACTTTTCTCCAGCTGCTGAGAAAAAGATCGGCTGCTGGCTCACGGTCTGAGTGACCCTGAAAGGCCTGTCCTAGCTCAGGGCTGGCTCTGTTTCCCTTTCAGGAAGAACAAAAGGCCCAGGCCGAGGCTGGGGGTCGGGTGGGGTGCAGAGCCCATTATTGCCTGCACACTCTCATGCCACTTGGGCCCAAGAGGTTAAAAAATTCCCATCGTTCGGGGAAGACAGGATGGACCAAGAATCCCTGCCAGCCCAGAAGCCAAGCCCTACTCCTGCGAGAGCAGGGATCCTCGTGGGGTTCATGGGGGGACTCCAGGGGTCGGTGAGCTTAGATGAGAAGAAATAATTACACCCTCGTTTTCAGCGGCCTTTAACTGATGCACGCAGGCCCCAGATCAATGGCAGCAGCCAGGAAGCAACCTTGCTGCTCACAGAGACCTTAAATGGAGTAACGTCGGCCAGAGTCACTATCCTCACCTCCAACCTTCTAGGCAGATGCTATGATCATCCCCACTTTACTGGGAAGGCCAAAGGTGGGCAGGATGGCATGATTACTCAAGGTGCCACAGCTCATGAATAGCAGATCTAGGATTCAAACCCAGGTCCGTCTGATGCCAGCGCTCACGTGCTGAACCAGTCAGTGGCGCCAGAACACATCATCCCACAGGTGCTGCCGGCCTCCTGCTGGTCCACCCCCAATAGGAAAGACGGCAATATTAGAGTTTGTAATTTGATGTGCTGGTAAACAAGCACAAATCACAGGATCTCGATGTAAAACGGTATTTTTTAAAATTTATATAACCAGTTTGTTATATCCTATGTGTTTTATTGGTGCATTTAAAACATTATTCTGAGACGAGATCCGTAAGCTTCACCAGAAGGCCAAAAGAGTCCAAGGCACAAAAAGCGCTAGGAGCCCTAGCTTTAGAGCACACTCCCGACAACAGTAATAATGAGGATGAAGAAAATAAAGTGCCAGCTCTACTAGGGCAGGGGTCGCCTCTCTAGGTCGCTGCTCTGTTTCAGTGTCTCAATGAGCTCCCAGTCGTGCAGGGGAGGTGCCAACGGATGCCTTAGAGAAACTCGCACCTTTTAACCAGCCCTCACCCTATAGGCAGCCTTCAGACAAACCCCCTGGGATCCCTTCTTCTGGTGGGATGGGTGCCAGGCGCCTCTCCTATAGAGACCTGGAGCAGCCGGGGTCCTCAATGATCTCCTGTGGAAGGGATGAGTCCCACAGGTGTGCAGAGCACGGCTCCAGATCAGAACACCCTGAGTTCAAATCCTGGCCCATCCAGTTTACTAGCTGGGTGACCTTGCGCAATTTCCACACCCTTTTGAAAAGGTTCCTCGTCTATAACATGCGTTTAATCCTAGACCTTTAATAAAAATGTTCTACATGTACTTGTTGGTACTTGCTCAATCACATATCTGTGCATCCATCCACCCACCCACCTACTCATTCGTCCCTCTTATTTTTTTATATATTTCAGATATGTATGTTTTTCCCTAAATATTTCAATATGCATATTATTTAACAAGAGTTTACTATTTCAGAAACTTAATTTTACTTCTAGAAATGCAGACGGCCAAGTCCTGCTTCCTTCTTGCTTCTCCCCACTCCCACCCTGCAGCCACAGACTGAGAGATCCCAGGCCAAGAACCAACAGACCCTCTGGATTTCCCCAGACCCCTAGTTCCTGAAGGACCGTCTTCTGTGGAGCATCTGAGGACAGAGCTGATGTCTTAGCTCACTGGCCGCTCTTTTCTCTCGAAGCCCTTAGCATGAGCTGAGTATTGCTTTGGAGACACATATGGGTAACTTCTTCCCGTGGATGTCCTGCCAGTTCTGGCACTGATGCTGAGCTCTTCACCTTGGACTAGCTGCTCCCAGAGGTAGTAAGCCCCGCATCATTGGAGGCAGTTAAGCAAAGACTGAAACAGGCTCTCGACGGGCGCGGGAGGATGTGACAGAGAGGGTTCAAACCCAGAACAGGAGTTGAACTACATCAGGGTTCCTCAGCCTTGGCATCATTGATGTTCTGGCCTGGGTAACTCTGCTGGGGGCCGCCCTCTGCATTGCAGGATGTTCTACAGTATCCCCGATCTCTGTCAACTAGACGCCAAAAATGCCTCTAGTCATTGCCAGATGTCCCCTGGGTGGAGCTACTCCCCCTGTGAGAATTCCTGAACCAAAGGAAATTAAAGGCCCCTTTAATTCCGTGATTTGTCCTGCTCCCAGGACGCTCCCGCCCCAGTCCTCTGTGTTCATAGTGCTGCATCCTTTCTGTTGCTATAGAAACTGGGAAATTTCTTGTCTCTTCTGTCTCCTTGCCTGCCTCATTTATGCTTCCTTTCAACCAACAAGACCACGTGCCGAGCCCAGGGGACACCACCACAGACAGCCTCAGTTTCGTCTTCTGTCAGATGGGAGCAACAGCAGTCTGGCCTCCTGAGATTGTTTGAGGATTAAGTGAGAAGGTGCAGGGAAAAACAGCAGCACAGTGCGGCATACATACGGTGCTCAGCAGCTCTTAGAATCAGGGTGAAATTCCGAAGGAGAGGAGGGCAGCAAATGAGAGTGGCCAGCTCTAGCTGGCAGGGCAGGGAGGCTCTGAGGTCAGATACCAATCTGAAACTGAAGGACAGGTGTTCACCGGGCAAGAGCGGGAGCAGTGGTGTGCCAGAGCAGAGGTGGGCTGGGGCTTGACATGGTGAGTTCCTCTGCAGAAGAGAGTCTGGGGGTGGTCCTTGCTCCTGGAAGCAACAAGCTCCCTGGAGGGTTTTAAGCATAGGGTGAGTGACATACTGGGTGCGAGAAAGGGGCTGGAGAGGGGACTGGCAGACCAGTGGGAGGGCAGTAACAACAGTCGAGGAAACAGACGGTGGGTGGGGGTGGGACTCAGTGGTGATGAGCAGAGGAGGGGCCAGGCAGGAGGAAGGCAAATAGAGGGGGAAGCAGGTTCTAACAGAGCAGGAAAGAGCCAAGGGTGGGGTCTGGAGGTTTAGGGGAAGAGCCAGACCCTCCTGAGGGAGGAGCCAGGCATTCCAGGGCCAGGACTGGAGGGGATTAAGTCTGGGACAGGGCCAGGCCTGGGGGTCTAGCCAGCCATTGACAGTTTCAAGAAGGAAAACAGAAAATGTGCCCTCCTTGCCTTCTCACTGTCTCATGGCCTGATTTTCATGGGGCTACCTCTTGTGCTTCCATCATAGTCTTAACCATATGGCCAAATAGTACCTTTAGGAGTCATTGCCAAAATATGTGCCTGGAAAGATTGGCAATAGCCTGGTATCTGTGGATGGGGGACCGGTTATGTGCCTTCAGGCAAACTCACATAACTGGAGGATGCACAGCCGCTTGTAATTACACGCTCTGTCTAAGAGGAAGTTTTGCTCTATTGTAGAATGGATACGTGCAGAACAGTGTGTTCTGTGCTACCATTTGGGTGATAAAGAAAAACAACCTATAATCACATGTGCTTATATGTGCATCCTATTTTTCTTGAAAGACCTCCCCAAACCGGTCTCTTTGCATGCCTCTGGGGCTGCTGGGTGCTGGGATAGGGACGAGAAGATTCTCACTTTATTCCCATGCCTGGGAAGAATGGCACATGACCACTGGGCGTAGAACCAGGCTTGACATAGTGGAACAAGGTGTATGCTTCGTCATGGAGCCTGAAGCATCCAGACGTAAGAAGTCCGGTCCAGCTCCTGTCCTCATGGCCACAGGATGGCAGCTCCACCACCAACATCTATGTCCTCCAGGTGAGGAAGAGGTCTGCAAAGCATAGACACCAGCTTTTCCAGAAGCCCCTTCCCTGATGCACATGGGCCATTGGCTGTAGGGAAGGCTGGGACAGGTGGGTTTTCAGCTGGGACCTTGGCATCCTAAACAAAATTGGAGCTCTGGTAAGAATGAAGAACATAGAGACAAGGCTGGCACCCCGTGTGCTTTTGAATGTTGTACTAGGTAACTCAGTTACGTCTCTAGAACAAACAGACCTCTCCGGCACTTTTGGAGGATGTGCTGGGAGAGTCCGCTGCTGTCCCGCCCCTCCACGCTCTGGCTTGAATCCGTGGCACCGTCTTGCCTCAGTTCCGAGCCCCGCCGCGGAGCAGGATGCAGGCACAACTTTGAAGGAGGAGGTTCAAGGCAGTATGGACTCCTCCCTTCCTGCCAGCGGGAGGATGGGGGACATGCCAGGTGACAGGTGAGATGGCAGATGGTGGCTGAGGGGGATGACAGTCTGAGAGGTAATGAGGTAGCTCATTATCAGGCAATTTTTGTTGGTGGCCAAGAGCCCAGCTCCAGCTCAACTCAATTGGCCCAAAGATGGGAGGTTAGGAGCCGGCTGCTGCCTGTCTAGGGAAGGTACAGCCCTGTCCGCATGCAAAGGGTCCTTTGGTGCCCCTCTGTGATGAGCCAGGGTTCCCAAATCTGCCAGCCCATGATAGACATGATTTAAATGCAGATCTTAGGCTCCTCCACTCAGAGAGGAAGATTCAGTGGGTCAAAGAGGCCCAACAACCTGGCTCCCATGTGATTCTAACACAGTTGAGTTCTTGGCTCAACTACTGAACTGTAGCCAGACATGGTTTGTGGAATGCCTACTATGGGCTGGGCACAATTCCCTTTCTATACATTAGGTTCCACTTAATCCTCACAGGGAATCACCACCCCCAATATAAAACAGTCATTAGCCTACTTCACAGATAAGGAAATGGAAGCCTAGGACATGAAGGCCCTTGGTCCATGTCACACAGCTGTGTGGGAGGAGCCTCTGTCCTGCAGACAGCCTTCATCTTGGGAGCTGACAAAGCCCTGCACCTGCATTGTCCTGCGTAGTTGCAGTGTCCTTGAAGGTCTGTTGTTATCATTCCCCTTTAACAGACGGGGCAGACTGAGGCCTGAGGGGCTCTGTCACCACTCTGAGCTCAGCCATACCAGACACTAGATGCCTGCATTTGTCAGAGAAACAGAACCAATAGGATATGTCTCCTCCCCACCGCCTCCCGCTCTCTCTCTCTCTCTCTCTCATTCTCTCTCTCTCTCTCTCTCTCTCTCTCTCTCTCTCTCTCTCTCTCTCTCTCTCGATATTTATTTTAAGGGATTGGCCTGTACAATTATGGAAGCTGGCAATCCAAAATCTGCAGGTGGACCAGCACAGGCTGGAGACCTAGAGGAGAGCCGATGCTGCAGTTCTAGTCTGAAGGCCATTAGTTGGCAGAATTCCCTCTTGCTTAGAAGAGGTCAGTCTCTTATTCTACTCAGGCCTTCATCTGATTAGATGAGACCCATCCAGATTATGGAAGGCAATCTGCTTTGAATCCACTGGTTTAAATGTTAATCTCATCCAAAAACATCCTCATTGCAACCCCAGAATAATGTTTGACCAGATATCTGGGTACAATGGCTCAGCCAAGTTGACATAAAAAATCAACCATCATGGTGCCCAGTAGATGTTTGTTAAATGAATAAACCACCTAGGGGCCAGGCAAGGCCCAGTTCTGTTAGGGCAGATTTTTTATCAATGGGCATCAACCTGGATGTAAAAAAGCCTGCTGTGACCCAGGCTGCCTGCCCGGATGACCACCTCTCACTGTGGCCTCAGCCCTGGCCTCCCATGTATTTCCCTGCTGGAGGGAGAAGAGTCTAGATTGGGGCTTGCTCAGCACCTACCACCACTTCCCTCATTCAGATGTGTCCAGCCCTGTAGGGAGAGTCTTCGCTTCAGGCCAGGATGGCGGTGTCCTCCCTGGGCGGCTGCCAGCTTTGTGCATGATTGGAAACGTCTTTGTATCTAAGCACTGACCACGCTCCTGGAGGTTATGGAGCTTTGTGTTTTCGGACACTGACCTCGAGGTGCCCCTTGGCTTCTCTCTCTTGCTACTTAACATGCCACTGGGAGAAGGTTCCAAATGTTTATTGTGCCAAGCAGGGGGCTCTGGAGTCCAACCTTCTGGGTTCAAAACCCTGTTCTGCCACTTGGAGCCATGTAATGACTTGGTTTCCCTGAGCCTCAGATGGAGAAAACATGAGGACCTACTCCTCAGGTTGTTGTGAGAACCAAATGGGACCATGCATGAAATGCCTGATAAGGCCTGGCGTGTAGAAGGATGTCCGTGAACCGGGTACTGTCATTGTCATCATGGTTGTGGTATCATCTATAGATACCCAGCTCACCAGAGGCCCATGTGCTCTGGCTGGAGGCTCTAACCTCCCTCCACATCCTTGCCACAGGCTTCACTAAAGGGAGGCTTGGGGAGGGTGGTGGTGGTGGTCTGCCTGGGCCATGTGTCACCTGTCTTCTCACACCATTGCTCTCCACCATAAATATCTTACCTGCTAGTCACATCAGACCAGCACCTTGGCCTTCCTATAGACCACAGAAGTGGGTCCCCTGCACAGAGTAGAAGAGGCAGCTACCCACCTGCCTATGAGTGTGGCCTCTGACAGAACCACTCAAGCCCCATCTGTGACTGGACAGGAACGCGATCTCTTAGGATATCTGATTTCTTTATCTGTAAAATAGGGATGATGGTAGTAATTGCTCCCTAGGATGGTTTTGAAAAAGAAATGAGATAATTTCGGAAAAGAACTCATCCTAGGTCTTGGCACATAGTAAGTACTCAAAAATATACTCTTAGGTATAATTTGCAGGGGACATGTTTATTAGAGATCCCAGATCTTTTCACTTTGGGCCAGCCCCTTGGTACTTTTATTAACTTTTGTAAAACACAAACTTCGCCATTTAACTATTTTAAAGTATACAATTCAGTGGCATTTAGTATCTTGGAGAATTGTACAACCATCACCACTTTCTAATTCTAGAACTTTTAATCACCTTGAAAAGAAACCCCGTATCCATTAGCTGTCACTTCTCATTTCTCCTCCCCTTAGCTCTTGAAAACCTTGAGTCTGCTTTCTGTCTCTGTGGATTTGCCCATTCCAGATATTTCATATAAATAGAATTAGACAATATGTGACCTTCTGTATCTGGTTCCTTTCACTGAGCATAATGTTTGCAAGGTTCATCTATGTTTTAGCATGAATCAGTACTTCCCTCCTTTTTATGGCAAAGTAGTATTCCATTGTATGGACATACCACAATTTGTGTATCTAGTCACCTATTGATACACATTTGGGTTGTTTCCTTTCATTAACTTTTTGAGCATATTTTTATGAGTAGACTTTTATTGAAATATGACATAAAAGCAAAAGGCATGCAAATCCTAAGTGAATTTGGTTGAATTCTTGGAGTAAACACACACATGTAACAGCACCCAGATCAAGAAACAGAACATCAGCAGCCCCCAGAAGTCCCTCTTCCTGTCCCCACCAAGACACTAAGAGTAACCACTGATGTGACCTTCGATGTGAAAGATTGGTTTCCGAGATTTGTACCCTTGAAATTAGATAGCATGTGCTCTTTCATCCATGGCCGTGTCGATGAGATTCATCCATGTTGTTTGTAGATTTAGCTCATTCATGTTCATTGCTGCGTGATATTACACTGTGTGAATAGACCAAATTTATGTATTCATTCTACTCTGGGTGGACCCATGCGTTCTTCCGGGGTGAAGGCTACCACCGTTCGTGCTGCTCTGAACACTCTGGCACATGTCTTTTGGTGAACGGACGCAGTCACTCTGCTGGGGTCATGGCTGGGAGTGGAACTTGAACCATTGCTCGGCTTTAGTAAATGTTGCTGGTTCTACATGTTCTGTAATTAAAGACTCCAGACGTGTCTGAAAGTTCCAGTTGCACCACATCCTTGCCCTCCATTACATTTTTTTTGTCATTTTATTGAGATATAACTCACAGACCATTTAAAGTGCATAGTTCAATGGTGTTCACTATATTCACAGAACTATGAATATAGTGAACACCATTGAACTATGCACTTTAAATAAACCATCACCACAATCTATTTTAGAACACATTCGTCACCCTATAAAAGAAACCCTGCACTCCCGAGGTGTCACCCCCTTACCCCACCCCATTCCCTCCAGCCCTAGGCAACCATTACTTTCTGGCTTTATGGATTTAGACATTTCATATAAATGGAATTATATAATATTTGGTCTTTTGCAACTGGTTTCTTTCACTTGGCATAATGTTTTCAAGATTCTCCCAAGTTGTAGCCTATGTCACTACTTCATTTCTGTTTATGGCTGATTAATATTCCATTGTATGGATGGACTACATTTTCTTTGTCCATTCATCAGTTAATGGTCACTCGGGTTGTTTCTACCTTTTGGCTGTTAGGGATAAGCTATTATCTGCATGCTTGTATAAATTTTTGTATAAACCTAGGAGTGAATCGCTGGGTCGTATGGTAACTGTTTAATTGTTTGAGAAACTGCCAGACTTTTTTTCCACAGCAGCTGCACCATTTTATATCCCCACCAGCAGCCACCTCTGTGACCGAAAAACATGCTACTCCACTAAATGATGCTGAGTTTAGGCAAACCTCAGAGAACTCAGCATCTTCGCACAGGGGACAAAGCTGGTGGAGAGAAATGCCTGTTGTGACAATGTGGCCAGCTCTGGGAAGGCCAGTGTCTGGGTAGTGTCCAGGGTACTCTTGGTGGTCCGCCATGAACACAGTGGTCACTGCAGTGTCTTAAGATGGCATCTGGCCCAGAGCCACCAGTGGGATTTCCTGCCATTGGCCTCATCAGCCCTTTACCCAGAGCTCTCATGCTTCTCCGGTGGCAGGACAATGGGTACGAACTCCCCACGTACAATGGCGGGGGGGGGCGGGGCATGGCCTCGATTAAATTTCATCATTTCTAGGGAATTTCACAGAGGCGTGGCCAGAAATCTTGTCACGCTCCATGATCATGTTTTGTTAAAACCCAGTTTCACTCACAATGACAGAAAGTTCTCTTTGAAGTGGAGAAATTACCCAGAACAGAGGAAAGGGCTCTGGCTCCTGATCACAAAGAACACAGAGGCTCCTGGGGGGCAGATGCCACTTGGACAAATGCACAGGAGGGTACAAGCAGGCTCTGGCCAGTGGTGACACCAGAGCTTCTGCACAAACACGTTGGGTGTTCAGGACAGTCCACACGGACGTCAGCACCACCTCGTGCCCAGAAAGGAGAGCTCCGAATGGAAGGCTGCCCACCTCCCTCTGCCTGAGCTGTGATTCTTGCTCTAACAAGGTCCGGGAATCTGGCAGAAACCGTGCTCTGCTGAGTATCAGGGGTTTGGACTCTGCCCCTGTCTCCTTAGTGACCTTGGGCAAACCCCTGCCCATCCTGGGTCTCAGTTTGCCTATCAGCAGGAGCGTGGGGTCTACCTGATGATGCTCAGGGCTCCCCCAGCTTTCTTGGGAAGCTGGGACTTGCTGCACAGTGGCTTTTGGAAAACAACCCTCTGAGTCCTCTAGCAGGGCCTGTGGCTCTCCAGCAGGCCATGTGGAATGTGTTTATATTCTGGAGCTGAGGGATGCCTGGTTCCTAGAGACCCGCAGCCCTGGCCCGGGTGCTTCAGGGGACTGGCCAGCATCCACAGAGCCCATGGGCCCCCCAGTGGCAGGGAGGGAGAAGGGACATCTTCCCCCAGACGTTCCATTTCAACCAGCGAGAGATCCACTCAGAGCGTTGACATTCTCTTTTTTCCTTCATTAGCTCGACTTTTAGCACAGCGACCTACACTTAGTGGGCATTTAATAAATATTTGTTGAATTAATAGATTTATCCGCTTGCTCATTCGCTGAGAAATGTTGATGTCTTATGGTCAGGAATTGTGGCTGCAAAGGCTTAGCTTACTAAATGCCCACTCAGTGGCTGTGTGGGGCTAGTCTGGAGACCCTCAAGGTCATGCTTGGCCTCCACAGTGCCCTCAAGAGGTGGCTATTGTTATCTCCCCTTGAAGAAGAGGAAATACCAGAGCAGAGGGTCAGGGACCTGGACCCAGGACTGACTGCCCTCAGATTCTCCTCTTTGCCCCACATTGCTCTGTCCTCTGGGACATACCAGGAGCTAATCCTTAGCTGTCTGAGTCAGAGTGGTGGTTATGAGAACACCTGTCTGTTGCGGGAAACCTGGGGAGGATCCATCCCACCCCAAGGAATGTGGGGAAAGTTGCCACAGAGCAGGTCGCCTCTGGGTCAGTTTCCACAGATGACAAGGGTGCCTCAGAAGCAGGAAAGGGAACCGTAGGTGACTCGGTGAGCCCGTCTGTACAATGGCAGTGACATTCCCCTCTCATAGGACCGTGTGAGGATGCAGGGCACGCAGCGAGAGCTCAACTTTAAAAAGCCAGGCTCCCTATGCCTGCTGCGAGCCTGCTAACTTCGCAGATGGAGTGGGGATGGGGTGGTCTAGTCTCGGGCTGGTGATTCTGTTAATATGACGGTGAGGATCATGATGCCACCTACCATTGATGGAGCCCACACATCTTAACAGTGCCAGGGCACTAACCTGAGTAGTTCTTAACATAAGGACTTGAGAAGAGTTGTCATTTGAAAACCAAACCCACTCCAACCTCTCCTACCTCTGAAGATGGTGGGTGGCTGTATCAATGTCTCATGGCTGCTGTAACAAATGACCACAAACTTAGTGGCTTAAACAACACACATTTATTTTCTGACAGCTCTGGAGGTCAAAAGTCCATCATGGGCCTCACAGGGCTGAAATCAAAGCGTCCACAGGGCTTGCTCCTCCTGGAGGCTCTAGGGGAGAACCCATTCCTTCCTCTTTTCTGGCTTCTAGAGGCACCCCATTCCTTGGATCGTGGCCCCACATCACATTGCCTTATCTCTCCCTGCTTCCTGTGTCACATTCTTGTCTTCCTTTCCTGCAATTAAATCTCCCTCTGGGATGGGATAGATAGCCTAGGGATGCCCCTCCCCTTCCAGGATATGGCCCCGGAAATTCTTCTTTTCTTCAGCCCTCCCCTTGTTTTAGCTCTGGCAAGAGGAGACAAGCCAAGACCAGTCTTTTCCAGCTTAGATGCCATCTTTGACCGAGACCTGACCTTTGGCTAATTATAATATCATCATGATCTCATCTGCATTTTGGTTACAGTGGCTCCCATCATGCACCTGACACCATGACAGTTCTGGAAACACCAAATAAATATGAAAGAGCAGGAAATCGAGCTCCCTGCCCACTGGGAGGTGACGACGAGGCTACATCAGTACCACGTATCTGGGTCCTGCCTCCAAGAAGAACAAAAGCCCAATATCCAAGCATCCTTGTGACTTGATCTGTGAGTTCACCTGCCCTTCCCTCCTAAGTGTGTGCTTTTGCTTCAATAAACTTTGTGCTTTCCTGCTTTTTATTCATCTTGTTCGTGAATTCTTTCTTGCAACATAAGACAAGAACCTGGTCACCAGAGCTCCAAGTTGAGTCCTCTTTTGGACGTTTGTCCCCGTCAAGCTCTCAGGCAACAACTCTGCCTCCCTTCTGTAAGGTCCAGGATCCTCTACCATCTCAAGATCCCTCCCTTTGCCATAACAGGTCTCATATCCTCAGAATCCAGGAATCAGGATGCAGGGCCATTACTTAGCCGACCACCGTGACGTAATGAACACAGGGAGGAAATACACCTCTACACTGCTCCCTTCCACTTACAAAGACTGGAGGCGGCCAGAGAAGGATCTGAAAACACAGATCAGGGCCCATTCTCCTTGCCGTGTGGGTCCCAGCTCAGGGGCCCCGTCCCTGTGGTGCTCAGTGAGCCAGAAGCGACCCCACAGTGAGGCCCAGGGAAAGGGAGGACAGTAGCATGTGGAGATCACACTGGCAGGACCCCACACTGGCACCCAGTTTACTGCCGCAGTAGCATGTGGAGATCACACTGGCAGCTGGCAGGACCCCACACTGGCACCCAGTTTACTGCCCTCTCTTCCTCTAACTCATTTGTCCCCAGGTAGAGTCTCATGCACTTACGGAGCCACTGCCCTAGTCCCAGGGCCTGCCATGGGCAAGTTCCTGAGACTCTGAACTGCTTTTGTAAAACGGGGCAGCAACCACTTCCCCACATGTTGGGAGAGTCCAGTGCACGGGGTCAGGGAGAGCTGAGTGGATGCCGGAAGGACCCCGCAGCCTCCACGACTACTGTTCGGCCTTTCCTTCTTCCATGAAGTCCCCTTTCCTGACAATAATTCTCTTCTTAGCACCAACCCGGCCTGGCTCAGGGCAATTTCACAGCCAAGGATGTCCAAAAACGCCACCACTTTGCCCCGCAGACTGTCCTCATGTTGCATTATGAAAAAGCAGCGTCACTCATCACCTTCACAGGGGCAAGCAGGCAAGGCCTCCTACTAGCTAAGCGAGCACTGCTGTTTCAGGGGAATGAGTCATCCAGTGGCAGAAGCTATGCCCCTGGGAAAATAGAGCTGGTTGGAGGGTTGGGCTTCCTGAAGTCTGAGCACCAGTCACACCCTGTAGCCGAAGGCAGCATGGCTTCATTACTCTTCTGAGTTACATTTTCAGCCTAGATGAGGTCATTTTTTCCTGAAACGATAAGCTGTTTCTTGGACTACAAAAGGACAACCAGCCACTGATGAGAGGCCTGTTCAGCCCTGGAGAAAACCAGCTGCGGTGGCAGGCACAGCAGCCCCCACAGAAGTAAGACTGATGAGGCATGGCCGGGACAGCCAGGGAAGCACAGATTCAGGTCATTTCTCCAGGCCCCAGACACACAGTGGGGGCCCCTGCTGAGCCAGGAATGACACACGCCTTCTTGAAGCCACATTAATTGCTGAGTTCATCATTCATACGATTCGCTCTCTGAAATCGCTCCTTTTGCTACCCAACCCACGGAACCATGGGAGTCCTCCAAGGCCTCTGACCTCTGACCTCCCCTGCTCCCCCGCCCCCGTTGCTAATAGTAACTACATGTCATGCCCTAGGGAGGGCTGCCCAGGTGCCCCGTGCCCCGCTGTCTGACTCCGGAGCTCTGCCTTCCTCTTCGTTAGAGTCAGCCCTCAGCCTGGCCCCACTCTCCCGATCTGCTACCTGCCCCCACTTCCTGGTTCCTATCAGCCTCCCTGGCACCTGTGGGTCTGATGGGAGTTTGGGTGTTGCCCCAGCGGTAGCGGGGAAGGCGAAGGATAATGACGGCGCAGACCTGTAGTTAGCATTTTTAACTCGGTTCTTCCTCAAATGACGCAGTGAAGAATCACAGGTCATTGAGATTTAATAGTTTTATTAAAAATATATTTTAGAAAGACAAAGTATGCCCCAAGGAGGCACAAGGTCCCAGTGCTGTAACCAACACAAAAGAGCCTAAGGGCCACAAAAGTCCACCGAAAAGATAGACCACGGAAAGGCAAAAAGGGGGGAGAACCCAGAAGGGCAAAAAGGGCCCAGAAGTGGGCATGTCTGCTTTACAGTTAGGCCGTGATGGGTGATTCCAAAGGCATTCCTCGGTAACTGGCAAGAGAGGCATTTTGCTTGACACCTAGCTTCTGTATAACTGCCTACTGAGCATGTGCTAACCCAGAATTCAGTCTGTTATAATTAGATTCATAAATTTCCAGGCATAATCATGATATTATAACGATGGTATAACGAGGCCGAAGTTATGGGCAGTACTTTCTGTGCATGCGTTTGTGGTAAGATTCGGCCATCTAAGATTATGACCCTCCTTTCCTTTGTCTCTGGGGACGCAGGAGGGATTCTCTAACTATCAGTAGGGTGTTCTTTAGGCGGTCTCTAGGCTGGGCCCCTATTCCTTTGCTCCCCCTTGTCACTCCTGTCTGACTAGCTACCTAACGACCCCTCCCAGGAAGAAGCCCCTGAGAAGCCAGGTCCACCTGCTTTTCTGCAGCTCCCTGGGGCACCTGCAACTGGAAGGCACAAAACTAGGCCACTTGGTTGATCTCCCCTAGCCAGTGCCCCAGAGCCCAATGCAGTGGGCTCTGCCTCCCTTAGGAGCCGAGTTGGAAGTTTCTGGAAGGAGGTTGTTTGCCACAGTGATCAGAGATGCCGCCTGTACACAGAAGACGACTGACACAGATCCTGGACACGCCACCAAGCGGCATCCTACATCTACCTGTTTTAGGAGATCCTGTGGTGATCGTCACACAGGTGAAAACCCTGTTTATAACGGTGTGTGTCTAGGACCCTCCCCCATTTTACATATAAACAGGAAGTATGGCTTTGCATGTATTTACTCTGCACGGTTGCCAGGCATGCAAATGGTGGGAACACTGCGTTTTGTTTTGTCCAGAACTTGGTCAAGAGGTTTTCACCATTTGGAAAGCCCCATGACCAGTCAGTGGATCCTACTCTCCACACCTGGGTCAGGTGCCATCTGTTACTGTCATGCTCACATGAAACTGTGTTCCAATGTAAGCAGCTGACAGGGCCAGTCTGTCTTCCCAGGCATTATGTGGATTTGGGAAAATTGTATAGGTTTCTATGCATTTCATTTCAGGATGGCGATGGGCGTGGGACATATTCGTTTTGAAGAGAGCACCAGTCTGTTGGATTGGGTATCATTGTCTGAGTAAACTCACCGTAGTGGCTATTCCAATACTTTTTTTTTCTAGCTCTGCCACTTGCTCTTACAAAAAGAAAAAAACTTTACTGAGGCATAATCGATACACAAAGCCTGGCACCTATTTGATGGACATAATTTGATGAGTTTAGACATATGCTCACACTTGTGAAACTATTACCAACATAAGTAATAAACATAGCCATCACTTCCAAGTTTGCTCATGCTCTTTCTTGTTGCTTTCGGGGTTCTTGTTTTTTTGGTGGTAAGAACACGTAACGTGAGCTCTACTCTCTTAAATTTTTCAAGTACACAATACAGTATCATTTACTATAGGCACTACGTTATACAGCAGCTCTCTAAACTTGTGGTCCAATACTTTTTCAAGAAAAATTATCTTTAACTTTTTATTATAGGTCATTTTGAACATAGAGAAAATTAGTTTGTATCAACTACTTGCCACTCCATTTTTTTTTTTTTTTTTGCCCCTAAGTTTTAAAGCAATTCCAGGCATTGTGTCATTTAGTATGCTCTCTGACCGATGAAGACTTATTAAAAAGTGCACACCATGCCATTAGATACCTAACACGATTATCAATATTTCCTTAATATTATCACTACCCAAGCCATGTTCTGCTTACCCATGCCTTTCTATAATTTCTTAAAATCAGGACCCAAATATAGTTCACACAGTGCATTTTGTTGTTTTTATGCTATCTGTTGCTTTTCCCTCCCTATCCCCTAGCCCCTTCCCCCAAGGCCCACCCCTATCAGATAAGGTGACATCCTTTCTTGATGAACCCAAGAGGAAGCCTTTCCTTTTCCTCCCTATCTCCTATCCATCCCTCCATGGGGCACCCGCTGCACACAAGGCACTGTGCTAAGATCTGGAGACATAGTCGTGGAAAAATGAACGTTGTCCCTGCCATTGTGGACAGCATAATTGAGAGGGAGAGAGCAGCCTTAGAAAAAGGGCCACTGGATTAGTTCTATGCAGAAGGACAAAGTGGTCCTTTCCTCTGCCTGCTTTCTCCTGCCTGCTCTCAATTTAATTCCCTCCTGCCCCCAGTGGGCCCTGATTTATTAATTACCTCTGCCACCCTCCAATGCCTTCTTTTCCTTCCCGTCTCCTCAGCCTGAAGAAGAAACTGCCTCTTTCTCCTCCTGGTGGGGCTTCCTGTTTTAATGACAACTGCGGGCCCTCGTGTATCTCTATGTTAGCCACTGGGATAAGCCTCTTGTACACATCAACTCAGTTGTTCGCACAGCATTTCCCAGAGACAGGGACTGTTACAATGTCCCTTTTGCCAACAGAGCTTGGCTTGGAGGAGTTTGTAACTTGCCCAAAGTCCCTAGTTAACCTCCGAGGTAGCATTTGAACCCAAGCACTGTCTAGTGCTCAAGCTCTTGGCCATGGGGTCTGGTTGAGGCAGCTGAATCAAGGTGGTCACTTCAGTATCTCTGAGTTTAGATGAGTTATGTCAGTGGTTTGCAAATTATGGCCCTTAGGCCAAATCTAGCCACTGCCTGTTTTTGTAAATAAAGTTTTATTGGAAAAGAGCCACACCCACGCATTTACATATTTCTTCTGGCTTCTGTGTTTCTACAACCTCAGAATCCAGTAGTTGTATTGGAAACTATAAAATAGTTTCTGCGAAACCAAAAATACTTACTACCTGGCCCTTTACAGAAAAAGTTGGCCAAATTCTGAGATACATGTTTGATAGGAGAAAGAGAGAGAGAGAGAGAGAGAGAGAGAGAGAGAGAGAGAGAGAGAGAGAGAGAAGCCTCTTTTCCCCTAAACCTAAATTAGTTAATGGTTTCTTCTTGAAGTGGCTCTGAAAAGAGTCCCCTGGCAGAATCCAGGATTACCTGGAAGGTAGGCAGTATTAGATTGTCAAGGCAAAAGTAAAAATCAAATTCTGTGTCTAAGTTCTAAGAATATGATTCCAAGTTAAATGAATTCCCTGCATGAACTATTTAATTTAAATTTTTAACAACAGGAAGAGACTAGCCATCTTGATGGGTTTTTTTCCCCTCTTGCTTCACTTCCAACCATTAAATCTTAAATCATGCCTTAATTTACTCAAATCACCAGCACCCAGTTTGGATGGGCTGGAGACAGTCATTCCTTCTCCCAGACTGGATCATGCTGTCTCCAGAATGGGCTTGCTTTATTTGTGCGTGAGGACAGATGGTGTCTGCCCACGGCGGGCATCTGACTGGGGCCGGGTGCCCGTGGTCTGAGCCATGCGCCACCCAACCCCTCGCAGCCCAGATTCTCACTCGGAGACATTTTTTCCCTAACTGAGCCTCTCAGAGAGCCACCCCCTTTAGACGATGGGAGTCAGGCCTTGCCAGGTGAGCGTGTTTGTTTCCTGACAAGGAGCTTAAAACAGCAGACATAGATTCTCGCACGGTCTTAGAGGCCAGAGGTCCCCGAGCTGGGTGGTGGCAGGGCTGGTTTCTTCTGAGGGCTGTGAGGGAAGCGTCTGTTGCAGTTCCAGCTTGCCGACAGCTGTCTTCTCCCCGTGTCCTCATGTGGTCCTCTCTTTGTGTCTTCCCTGTGTCCTAATCACCTCTTCTTATTTTTTTTTAAATGAAATCATGTGTATATAGTCGTATTCATAAATGTAGGTACACTAATCAAAAGCTAGACAACAACATTAACAGCAAATCCAAATACAAAGATATTCCTCTGAATTCCATGTTTCATCACGCATCAAAAATTACCAATCATTCAGTCCTTTTCTTGTACATTATTCTGTATCCACATTCTCTGCATCTGATTGGATCCCTGGATTTTGTTTCATTTTCTGTGTGACATTCTGCACAGATAAATATCATTGACTGCTGTTTTGGGGGTTGAACGTCCTTCTGGGTATCCATTTTTAGCCCTTGACACGAAGAAACTCCTCACACTGGCGTTTCCAGATTGTGGCCCGTCACTGTCTAATCACCTCTTCTTACAGGGACACCACTTATATTGCATTAGGGCCCACCCACGTGACCTCGTTTTAACTTGATTACCTCCAAGTACGGTCACATTCTGAGACCCCAAGGTCAGGACTGTAATGTATGTCTTTTGGGTCTCACAGTCAGCGTGTAACAGTGAGATGGAGCCGGGTACAGAAAACGTGGGTGGGAATGACCCCAGACTGCGGTACAAATGAAGACACAGGGGCCCTGGAGAACAAACGAGGGACAATCTTGGCCCTCACCCTCATGACCACAGTACCCCAACTCTTTCTTCAATCACAGACTCCCACAGGTGTTTTGGAGGGCCAGGAGGTGCACAAGAACCAACTCATCTATGGTCTTTGTCTGGGCTTTTGTGGCTGACCCACCGATGTGGTGACACTGTTGGCATTTAGTGGGCAGGAGGCTGGGAGAAGTTAAACATTCTGTAATTCCTGGGCCCCATAAAGAGCTATCCTGCCCCAAGATGCCAACAGCGCTCCTTTGTGGAATGGCTGGAGATGTCGTTGATTCCTTGAGGGGAAGCCACTGGACTCTTGTATCCCTTGCCGAGAGTGGGCACCCCTCACCAGCTTTTCCTTCTGGGGGATCTCATGGACTCCCCAGCTGACCAAGGAGCTCACACCCTCTCCACAGTGAGGCACGGACTGAAACAAAAACATTTCTGTCTCCTCGGCTTTTAAAATATTAGAAAAAGAAATTATTGACTACCATTTGCAATGACATAGATAGACTTAGATGTTATTACGCTGAGTGAAATAAGTCAGACAGAGAAAGATAAATACCATATGATTTTACTTATATGAGGAATCTAAGGAACAAAAAGAACAAACTAATCAAAAAAAGAAAATGACTTCCAGTGGAAATACGTGTATGGGTTTTGTTTGTTTTAGAGCACAATCTTCTTTAAGAAAATGTACTCTGCAAACTAGTAGTCAATAGATGGTCGTGGGGATGGGGAGCATGGCGTAGGGCATGCATCAGCAGTAATGCAATGGCTGGGTGGAGAGCCAGAAGAGAGAAAGAGCAATTAGGGGGATTGTTTTATAAACTATATCAATATCTAACCAATGTATTATATACTTGAAACTAATAATAAAATAAAAAATTTTTTAAAAGCTGAAAAATAAAAAAAGGTTATGGATAAAAGTAATACTAATCAGAATTTATTGTGTTCAACACTTCACATTTTTGTATCGAGTCTTCAAAAGTGCTGTGAGGAAGGCACTGTTATTTTCTTCCTCTGTAGGAAGAGGCTCAGAAATGGGAAGTCACCTGCCCAACATCACAGAGCTAGTAGGAGAGGCACTGGGACCTGAATCCTGGGTGACTCCCAGACTGTCCCATTCATATGCCTTAAAACATGTAAACAAATATAACCATTAACAATGACATTGACTGGATGAAAGTTGGCTTGTCTGGCCTTTGCTTCAAAACAGCGTGGGGGCAGGTAAAGGTGGGGGTGTGTGTTTGAAACAAGATTGGCCCCATGCTGAAGTTGATCATGGGCTCATGGAGTCCACCGTGTTCTGTCTTCTTTGATGTATCTTCGGCATTTTCCATAGTAAATGGTTTTTTAAAATGCTGTTGACTGAGTATATTAGATAACCTTGAAAATAAGGCAATGTTCTTCCCCACCCCGCAAAATGTATCCCTTACAGAGGGTGTGGTGTATCCCGCAAAATGTATCCCTTACAGAGGCAGAAACACAACATGGGGCATACATCCATCACTGTGGAAGCTGAGTGGTGTGTACACGAGTGTCCATCATGCACTTCACCCTACTTCTGTATGTTTGAAAAATCTCCAAAATAAAAAGTAATAAAAATAAAAGAAATGTTTAAAAATAAAGTCATCTAAAAATTTTGTCTTTATAAGTCAATCTTTCAATTATTTTATTTTGAATGACTAAATTTGTTTGTGGAAAGACTCCTTGTTCGGAAATGACCTCAAACAAGGCTAGCTATAGATCCTTATAGGGATAATTGGAGAGAAATAATTTCAAAAAAGCATGTAAAAACTTAACCTAGATCTAGCAAATCTTCCTGCAGGAGGACTTTGCAAGTGTAAATGTCAGAGTGAATAAGCCATTTAAAGATTTCTTTAAAAAGGAATACTGTTTAAGTGCTTAAGTTGCGAAGATCAAAGATCTAAACCTACAAGTGAAATGGGGGAAAAAATATTTTGGATATGGAGACATGAGTCTTTGTGAAGTAATTGTCTATAGTGTCCTGAATGGATGACAATCTCATAGAACTCAGAAGTAAAAACAAACCAATGCGCTTTGGAATACTGAGCTTAAAGACGCAAGAAGTGATTCTTAATGTTAAAGACACTGATGTTGACAAGGCATGTGGCAAGTTTGAATAAAATTGACTTATGAAATCTGAGGTAGAAAAAGCATTACTTCTAAATTATTGTATTTAATTCAATGTATTGATTAGGGCGTGCCAACCAGCGTACCAAACAACTAAGACATTCATGTGAAGTAATGCCATGGTTTCATTCTTTCTCACATAAATTCTAATTGGGTGTTTGGTGGGTGGTCTTTAGGGGTCCTGAACCCTTCTATGTGGTCAATCCACCAGGCCCTGGCACTCAGCATCCTGGGCTGGATCCAGCGTCCAGCCAGCAGATAGGGTGTGAGCTTGGGAAGGCTGGAAGTGAGGGGTTTCTGAGGCCAGGCCCAGAAGCGGTATGAAATATTACTGCCAGCATTCCACTGGACACTCTGTCACGTGGCTGTACTACATGCCCAGGTGGCTGGGAATGGAGGCAGCCTGTATCCCCAGGAGGAAGAGGGAAATGGTTTGATGGATGACTCTCCTGTTTCCACCACACATTCTATGTAATCTCATTTATTATTCTAAAAATGCGTTTCTAATTTAATTAACAAATTAAATTTTATACACATTCCTGTTACTATTTCATCGACATTCAAAACATTTCTATGTTTAAGTTGGGCCAGCAACATTGTAAAGGATTCAATGGATCCTTTATTAAAGCACAAGTGTGATTTCTTGATTTGGAAAGATGTTTGCATTAGAGCAGCGGTCCCCAACCTTTTTGGCACCAGGGGCTGGTGCTTCTATAAGAATCTAATGCCTGAGGTGGAGCTGAGATGGTGATGCTCACGCTGGGGAGCGGCTGTAAATACAGACGAGGCTTCTCTTGCTCACTTTCCGCTCACCTCCTGCTGTGCAGCCGGGTTCCTAACAGGCCATGGACCGGTACCTGTCCCTGGCCTGGGGGTTGGGGACCCCTGGATTAGAGGAAGTGAAAAGAACAAGTGAAGAATAAGAATTCTCAGTTATTGAGTGCTCACTACTGCCCTCACCCTGAGAACCCGGGAGGTGGCCACTTGGTCAGAGGCTTTGGGCGGACCTCACTTCACCTCCACAGTCTGACTTTGGCATTCATCACATCCCAGTGAAAACACAGGAAGTAGAGTAGGATTATCCTTCCATGAAAAAAACACATGCATATATGCATGGGAAAATGTGTATAAGAAACACCCCAAAATGTTAATATTGGTGATCCCTTGGGAATAGTTTCCTCTGTGTAGTGGAATTGGGAGGTTTTAAACTCTTCTTTATGCTTATTTATATTTCCTCATTTTTCGACAATGAATATGTATTATATAATGAAACACATTTCTAAAAATCATAAAGAGGGGAAAAAAAGCGCAAGTCGATTTCAAGGAGAATTCAAACAACCACAAAAACGGTGCTGTCCTGAGGCTTCTGGTTCAGGAAATACTTCAAAACGTATAATTTCTGGCCGAGGCCAGCCTGTCTGTCGGCCAAATGAGGGGAGCGCGGGCAGCTGTCACCCCAGGCGACGTCCTCCTCTGGTCCCATGATCCGACCCCGCAGGCGGATGGATGAGGCCTGAAGCCAGGAGGGAGGCAGCCTCGCTCCTCTGCTTGGGCTAAATATATGCTCTGGAGGCACTGCCCCCTGCCTTTTGGTCTCTCTTGGCCTTTTTCCTTCCCACTAAAGCTTGCAGTAAGGAGAATAAAGGAAACCACCCTCTAAGAGGATGAATGGTCAGGTGGGAGGTGCCTTGGGGAGTGGACACAGCCCAGCGTGCCTCCTTCGTGCCTCTGTGCCTCCCGCAGAAGCTCACTTCAGAGCGACTGAGCTGGATCTGGTGGCTGCTGGAGAAAGGACACAGCTTGAGCAGACTGGGTCGGAGATGGTTTTGTAGTGTGAGGGCATGTGGGGTCCCGCCTCCCCTCTGGCCCCACCAGGCACCGGGCATGTCCGGACCCACGCCTGTCACTTAAGGCCATGTGAGCTTGAGGTCGCTTCTCTCCCTGGCGTCCTTCCTCCTGACTGTAAAGTAAGCATACAGACCAGAAACGTGCTGGGATTTTCTTGAGCTCCTAGGCTGCAAGGGAGCTGGAACTAAAGGAAAGATGGCGGACGAGAGCATCACTCTGTTGTGTGGCTCAGAACGGGAAGATAGATTTGTTTACATCTTCAGATATGTGCCTTAGAGGATCAGAACGTGGGCTCTGGAGCCAGGCTGTCTGGCTTTGCACCTTGGTACCACTCCCACCAGCTGTGTGGCTGTAGGAAAACCACTTTGCTTCTCTGAGCCTCAGTTCCTTCATCTGCAAAATGGGGATAATGGTGAGACCTACCTTACAGGGTTGTGTGAATTAAGTGGGCTAATAAACGTAAAGCTCTTAGGATGATGTTGTGCTCATGATAAGTGCTCAGTAGCTACAATGTGCAAACATACACACACATACACACATTCATACTTACATGTACACACATGGGTACACAGGAGCCTAATTTACAATCAGGATCCAGGCCTCCAGGACAAGGGGGCGCTCTCCCTCAGGTGTGAGCTTGCACTGCAAGCCCCTGGGTGTGGGCGCTTCACTTGCCCCTCACTCCCGCACTGTCCCGGGCCCGGGCTGACCCATGTCTTCAGGGGAGGTAGAACATCATGCAGCCCCAGAGACCCAGAACTTAACCATGTCTGAGGCAGCAGCCCTGGGGAAGCCTCTTGATTCTTGTTAATTATTATTATAAATGATAATTCCTTCTTCCTAACGACAAGGCTAATCCTCACCTGAACTAGGGGGTGACCATTCTATCTTAGTCTGGGTTCCCAGGGAGCAGACCCTGAGCTAGGATGTGAAAGGATTAATCTCTCTGGAGGTGACCCTGGAAATTCTGGGTGGGAGAGTGAGAGGTGAGGCAAAAGGAAAGACCACGGGAGGCGTTAATCCTGCAACATGCTAAGGCTAAACACCCTGCTGGCAACCTCAGGACTGTGCAAGATATAGCAGAGGTCCTTGCTCCTGGAGCATACGCCTCCAGCATCTTGGCTCGCCCTGTGCCCAGCCTAGTGTCCACCGTGCCTGCCAAGTGGTCCCTGCTCCTGGATTTTGGGCTTCCTGATGACAGCTCTGCTCACCTGCCGGCTCATACCTGTACTCTAGTCACACATTCATGGGCATTCAGAGTGTCCTCGCATGCCAGGCCTGGGTACTGGATGGGCAAGACCCCATCTCTGCTCACATTTGACTCACAGATCTCCATCCAGATGATTCCACAAAACCACGTGGAATGTGAAACCTGGAGGGTGTGCAATCATGAGAGCATTGGGATCTGAAGGGTAGGTGGGGGTCAGCAGAAGTGGGGTTCCTCAAAAAGTAAACAGAAAGCTATCATTGGACCCAGTGATTCTACTCCAAGGTGTCTACCCAAGAGAGTGAAACCATACATCCACACGAAAATGCGTGAGTGTTCACAGAAGTGTTATTTATAATAGTCAAAAAGTGGAAACAACCAATTGTCCATCTACTGATGAATGAATGAACAATATGTGGTCCATCCATACGATGGAATATTATTCAGCCATAAAAAAGAATGAAGCTCTGACTACAATATGGATGAACGCTGTAAACTTTATGCTGAGTGAAGAAACTAGACACAAAAGGCCCCATATTATCTGATTCTTCTTATATGAGAGAGAAAAGTCCAGCAAGGCCAGGACACAGAGCCTGGAGGGCACCAAAGGGACTCTTCCGTGCTCTGGAGCCCCTCCCCTGTCAGTCCCCACCCAAGATCTCTGAGGGAAGCTACGTTCAACCCCGTGCCCCAGGCCTCCCCATGGGCTGCCAAGCTCTTCCTGTCATTGTATGAATAAGACAGATGTTAACTGCAGGACCCATTTGCTGGCTCTCCTCTAAGCACAATCTCACTTGATGGTCTGAATTCTCTCCATTGTCCTAGAGAGAGGTGCCATTATTGACCCCACTTTACAGATGAGAAGAGTGAGACTCAGGGAGAAGAGGTGAGGGAAGGCAGATTGGAAATCCAGGTCCATCAGACTCTAGACCTCTTGATATGGAAGAAAATTCCCAAACCCTTCATGTGCTGGATTCCGTGAAGAAAGTTCCATCGGGAGCTAGTTCCCTCAGACGGGAGCTGGGTCTGAGTTTACTTCATAGTGTTACAGCCCTTGGACGGGCAGCCGGTCAGGGCTGTGAGGGAGTTGGCAGAGGATGGCGAGGCGGGAGGAGGCCTGAGAGGAGGCTCTTACCACCAGTACTTACACAGATATGCTGCCCAGGCACTCCGCCCGTGTGAGGGGGCTCAGCTCAGCAGGCTGTGACAGAGTCCGCGCTGCTCGTTTCTGGGTCATCACATTCCCTCTGAAGCTAGGACACTACGAGGAAGAGATGCTTTGAGATCATTGGTGGCGAAGCCAGCTGGACACCCAAGTTCACCTGCATTCGACCACCTGGCTTCTGATTGATGCTAAACGGGTATCTTAGCTCTCTGTTGCTACATAACACATACCCCCAACTCAAGAGACTACAACAAACGTGTTATCTCCTGGTTCTTGTGGGTCAGGAATCTGGGAGCTGCCTGAATGGTCCTGGGTCGTGTGGTTGCAGTCGGGGCTGTCATATGGGGCTTCGACTGAGTTGTGGTTGTTGGCAGCTTTCAGGTCCTCGCCGGCTGCCAGTGGGAGGCCTCCATTCCTTGGTATGTCTCTCCATAGGGCAGTTCCCAGCATGGCAGACGGCTTCCCATAGCACGAGTGATGAGAGAGAGAAGCTAAGACGGAAGCCAGTCTTCCTATAACCTAATCTCAGAAGTGACGTGGCACTACTCCTGCCATATTTTATTTGTTAGAGATGAATGACTGAGCTCAGCCCACACGCAAAGGCAGGAGAGTTAAGCTCCACCTCTCGAGTTGTAGGATATCCAAGACTTTGTAGATATATCTTTAAACCACCATAACTGGTGACCTCACCAGGGGTGTGGATTAGCCGAAGCCCTGAGCTTGTGTGTATGCTCTGCTGATCAAGTAAAAGGAACAGTAGGTTTTGGGTCTGAAGGTCTGTGCTCCCCTCCTGGCCTGCCACTTCCTGGCTGAGTGGTATTACACTCTTCATCTGAAAAACAAAGCAGAAATTAAAAACAACCTATATGCTTATCAGAGTGCAGAACAGTTAAGTATACTGGGATTTACTTACACAGTGGAACAATGTACTATACATTTAAAAATGAATGAGGGCTGCATGAATCAACATGGATAAACATAAAATGTTGTATTGAGTGGAAAATATTGGTTGTTAAAGGACTTGAACAGTGTGATAATCTTTATGTAAATACTATGACATAGAGTTTGTGACATAGGATTTCTGGACGTCGACCTATGATGGGAAACGGGCATGGGACTAACATGCACTAACTTCTGTAGGAAGTCACCTCTGGGCAGAGTGGGAGGGGTGGAGCTTCACCTCTCTCTAACTTTGATCTCCTTACAAAGCACTCCAAAGCAAATATGGAATAGATTAACATTTATTCAATATGGGTGGTGGTACCTGTGTGTCTGGTACATGTTGAACTATCCATAATTTAGAATCTTGAGTAAATCTCGAGAAGTTCTTTTGACAATAGAACTTCTGTGAGGATGCTGTGGGGAGAGGTGGGTTGAACGTACCCCACATGCTAATATGCTGGCGACTCACAGGGGTCAACACGCTCCTTGCATGATGTGTGTGCACATGTGTACACATAGCATGTCATGCATGTCACGGAGTGTCACGCCGGACACGCGATGACCGGTATTTTAATCTGTAACCAGGAAGTGAGTATGTAGATGAGAATCAGAGTCTGCCTCCATCTTAGGTGCTAGACTGCTGGCGGCTTTTAAGCTTTACCCCGCTTCCTCTTTGCCCCAGACAAGCTGATAAGAAAGCCCAGGTGCTCCCCACTTCGCTGAAGAGGATTCAAACTATACAGTTCCATTCAGCTCTTCTCGGGCCCCGCTCCAACCGCAATAAGACCCCAGGCCATTCTCCTTTCTCTGCTCCCTCAAGCCATTTTGGAGCAACTTGGAAGGCTGCTCCTCTCTCCCTGGAAAGCCTCATCATGGGAATAACAAACTGGTCCTACCCTCTTGGTGTGTGTGTGGCTCATCACTCTCGACATCAGAACTCAACTTTGGGATGGGGGTCCACGCTGTTTCTCCAGTGACACCTGAGAAGTTCTCACCTTCCTTTCATTCTGGAAGGTAGGGGCCAGGTGAGTCAGTGACCCGTCTACATATTGGTGTCTTTGTCTCCTGAAATCAGACAGAGCTCAGCCCCCTGGGTTCTCAGTGTGGCCCATCCCACCCCACCGCTCTCCCCTGGGACTGACCCTCAGAGTCCTGGTGGGCAGAAGAGAAGGAGGCCAGCTCTCACGGACGCGAGACAGACGCCGGCTGTGTGGGAGCTCTTTCTCCCTCGTTGGCTCATCAGTCCTCATAGGCATGTGGCTCATGGCAGTGTACCATGGAATACAGCAGCCCTAAAACACCGAAAAGAGAAAATGGGGGGGCACCAACTCTTTAAAGGTCCCCAGAGCATTGTCAGTGGAATTCCCTAACCGTCGATGAGACAGAGGGGCCTAGAGTGTCTTATGCGTGGTTGCATCTCAGGTTCCATGAAATACAGTACATGCTGGTAGCAGTATGTGTGAACTGTGTGATCGTGTGCAAATATGTTGGCATTGTGTGTCCTGAGAATGGAGTAGTTATAAAATGACTCCAAGCCTCTGCTTTGAGGATTAATATTGAACCACACGAAACTGCCATTTCAGAGGGCAAAAATGGCCCCACATCAGCAATTTGATGTGAGTCATGTGGAAAGCAAAACACTCTAAGTATTTTGTGCTCACCCCTCAACATTCACCTGGATTAAAGCTGATGGGTTTTTAGCTTGCAAAACATGACTTATGTTCAAAGGAAATTGAAATGTCAAAATTTAACAAAAAGAAGTCGATAGGTTTTTGTGCCCCCACTCTGCTCAAGGGACGCACGAGTAATTTACAGCCTCTCGGTAGAGTGGAAACCTAGCAGACTCTGTCTCCGCTTCCCAAGACGAGCTTGGTGGCAGAGTGCTGCTAGTGCTGCTGGTCCTGCACGGACGCTCCCGTCCAGACGGGGTCTCCCTCGGCCCGCCTGCTCGCTGCTGCGCGTCAGGGACAGAGAAACCTGCAGGCCAGGAGGCTGCAGGAAAGGTCCTTCACGCACAGGACTGGACCCCTGCCGCCTGGCCTCGGTGCAGAGACCCAGTCTGTCTGTTTCTCTCTGCGGGGGGAATAGAGTCACAGGAATTGGCTGCGTAAACAGCCTGGCTGGGCTGGTAGCTAATGGCAGAGATTCAGACTCCTTGGGGAGGGCAGGAGCTGTGTGGACACGGGCAGCATGCAGGAACGGCTTGTCCAGCCCCCAAGGCTACATACCAGCCAGCCACAAACATGCTTTCTAGGGCCATGGTCAGCCTGGCCCCACTGAGCACTAGGCTTCTTGCGAGAAGATAAGGCGTAGAACCTGTGCACGCCCGGGGACAGGCATTACTCAGAGGATGGTCCTGGACCAGTGGCAGCAGCACCGCCTTAGAAACACAAAGTCTCAGGTCCTGCCCAGCCCCGTGGAACCGGAATCAGAGCCAGGTGATTCTGACACGTGTGAAAGGTTGAACCGCTGTAAAAAGGAGGACCATCCAGGTGGCAGCAGCAAATTTGCAAACGGCTCTGTGACCTGGCTCTTCTGTATTTTGGAATTTATCCAAAGGAACAGATCAGGAGTGCACACACGGGCACATTTGAACTGGTAACACAGTGGTTACCCTGGACGTCCTGCCCCAGGCACAGCAGATGATCCATTTCATGTCCCTCTGACATGTCCCTGGGGAGTGGCTTTCTGATAAAGAAGGAACTGAGGCTCATGAAAATTAAGGAGCCTAAGGTTGCCCAGTCAGGACACGGTAGAGTTAGGAGTTAAGTTCAGACAGTGGCTATGGGCCACTGGCCCCCACCAACGGTCCCTGTGTGGGAGTGTCCATCACATTGTTGTTTACAGGTCAGGGAGCAGAACAATGCATCTGGGGCTGGCCAGGTAGGACATGGTCTGCCTGTGTAACTGGGTGTCCTGCTCTCTAGTTTGAAGCATGGATACTAGCTCCTGGTAGGACACTCCCGTACACTTGAATGACACCCCTCTAAACTGGACCAACACCTACACTCTCCTTCCTCCCTTCTTTCTACCTCCATAAGAAGTCCCAGAATGCCAGGGCCTCCTGTGGCTTCCCAGGGGGAGAGGATACCTGTTCTGTCAGCCAAGGTCTGTGATCTGTTCTTGCTGCCGTGGCTGCTACTGGCCAGTCAAGCCCCTGTCTGCAGTGGCTTAAGCTGGCATTACTATGAGCAGCCTGGGGCAGTCTTAATTCTAGGACATGGTACTTGAGACCAAGGAAGTACGGAACTGGGGCAGAAGAGGACCCCCGCTCATGTTACCGCAGCTATGGGAGTTCCATGTTAACGGGCTCCCAGCGCTTCCTGCATCTGCACACAGGCGCACATGGCCACACAGACGATCATGACCACCTTTCCCACCGAGGCTTCTGAGAACGAGGTGATGGAGGCACAGACGGCCCAGTACCAGTTACACGCTGGGCCCAGAATCAGCTGGCCTTCCTGCCATTTCTTGGTCATCTTTCCGGAGTCACCCCTGTCCTGTGTCTGCCCATAATTATGGGACTTTAAAGGTCGGGTAGACTCTGGAGCGAGACTGCCTGTGTTTGAATCCTGGCTCTACCACTTAGTGGCTGTGTGACGTTGGGTAAGTGACTTCGCCTCTCTGTGCCTCAGCTTCTTCTTTCACATGAGGCCATAATAGTAGACTTTGTTCATGCGATTGGTGTGAGAATTAAATGAGTTACTGTATAGAAAACATTGAGAACATATAAGCACAATGTAAACATTTTAAAGCTCTAAACTACGATATAAACTATGTATATATAATGTTTGTTATTATTAACAGCTGTAGACAGACACTAGCAACCATTAAGTTGGGCTGTAGGAAACAATCTAATGAAACGGGAAACTGCTAAGGACATATGCTAAGCTGGGGGAAAAAAGTAGGTACAAAACAGCCTTTTCAGTATGATTCTAATTTTGCAACATACAGGTGGTTCTTGATGAGTTTTTTACTTTAAGATGGTGTGAAAGTGATTCGCGTTCAGTAGAAACCCTACTTCAAATTTTTGACTTTTGATCTTTTCGTGGGTGTGACCTTTTCTGAGAGGCTCTTGTTTGGGAGGCAAGGCCACCATGGGGTAAGGACATAGAGGAGGCCAGATTGATGAGGGAGAGAAGTCCTCTCCAAGAAGGTGTGTTAGTTAAGGTCCTATAGCAATGACAGCAAAAGTATGAGCAACAAAAGAAAAAAATAGATACATAGGACTTCATCAAAATAAAAAAACTTGTGCTGCAAATTATACATACCCAGAAGAAAATGAAACGATAACCCACAGAATGGAAGGAAATGTTTTTCAAAGCAGATAGCTCTGATAAGAGACTTGTATCCAGAATATACAAAGAACTAAAACTCAATGATTAAAATACAAATTTAGGAAAGGGCAAAGGACCTGAACACAAATAGCCAAAAAGCACATGAAATGATGCTCGGCATCACCAGTCACTAGGGAAAAAGTACAGCTAGTCTGGAAGGTTCCTCAGAAGGTGAAAAGGAACTACCATATGACCTAGTAATTCTGCTCCTAGGTTTATACTGACGAGAAATGAAAATACATGTCTTCTCAAACACCTTGACGTAGATGCTCCTAACAGCACTATTCACAATAATCAAACCCAAATGTTCATCAACAAATGAATGGATGAACAAGCTGAGTTCATTCATAAAATGGAGTACTATTTGGTGGTAAAAATAAATGAAGTCCTGACACATGCTAAAACATGGACTTGCCTTGAAAACTTTGTGCTGAGTAAAAGAAGTCAGTCACAGGAGGCCCCTATTGTATGGCTTCACTTACAGAAAATGTCCAGAAAAAGCAAATCCGTAGAGAAAGAAAGCTAGAGTAGTGTTTGCCAGGGCCAGGGGGAGGGGAGAATAGTGAGCGACTGCTGATCGGTACAGGTTTCTTTGGGGGATGATGAAAAGGTAAAATTGCATTGTGGTGATAGTTCACAACTTTATACTAAAATATTAAATTATACATTTAAATGTATGTATTATATGGTATATGAATTATACTTCAATAAAGCTGTTAAAAAAAAAAAAAACCCATCCTTTTACAAATGCCAGAAAACCCAACTCAGAATGATGTAAGCAAAAAGAGAATTTGTTTGCTTCTGTACTTCAGTAAGTGGGAAAGTTCAGACATAGGTCTGCCTTCAGGTGCCACTTGATTCAGGGACAATAATAGGTCATCGGCACCTGTGCGAAGACTACCTAGCACTTGGGCTGAGATTCAGGGAGCAATCTGTGTGCTTTTGCCTAAGTAAAGGGTAATGGATGCTGAACAACCCTATGTCCATTGCAGGCTTGAGCTGGCCCAGGAGGTAGCCACTAGAGAGGTGGAGAGGGAGGCCTTCCTGACTTTGTCTGTGCAGAAGGCAAGGTTGGGGGTCAGGGCCGGGAAAGCGAAGGAGCTGTCCCCAGTCCCAGTTACCGCTGAGTCACTCCATGACCCTGAGCAAATACTTGACCACCTATTTATTCAGTCATCCCCAAATCATACTTACTGAGCACCCGCGATGTACAGACACCGAGTTGGGATAGAATGTGAACTCAGAGGCCACGGTCCCTGCCTTTAATCACCTAGAAGAGAACACTGATGATGAAACTGGACCACACAGTGTTGTTAAATGTGCTGAGTCAGAAGGTCCAAGGAGCTCTGGGATCACGGGGCAGGAGCGTCCATCTTGGCCTTTGATAAGATTGGGGTTCAGACAGGCTTCCTGGGAAAAGGAGTTATTAAACTGAAACAAGAAAGCGTGCAGCAGGTATCATGGACGTGGCACCCGGGGGGAACAGAATATGTGAGGGCAGAGGCCAGCCTAGGCAGGGTGGGGCATAGGAGCAGGAAGTAGGGAGGAGAGAGAGAGGAGGCAGAAGGGGTAGGCAGGCACTGATCAGGCAGGTCTTGTCAACCATGTTAAGGAGGCTGGATGTTATCCCAGGGTCAGTGGACTCTGATGAAACTCACATGGCCTGGCCAGCATACAGCTGGTCTGCTGGCCAGGCCTCCAATCCACTGTGGTGACTTCTGGATTCACCTCCCCAACCTCTGAGTCTTTGCATGATGGCTTTGACCCTCGGATACACCCACCAACCTATGGCAGCTCAGCTCCTGCCCACAGCCATTCCCCAGACTCCATGACTTTCATTTTCCTCTTTAATGAACCAGCAGATCCATGAACCTCTTCCTGCCACCACCCTGCTCACTAATCTTCCGTGGGGTTGGACGAATCAGATACACAATAGATAAGGAAAAGGCACAAGGAAACCACTAGCTGTCTTGCTCTAATGAGGTCTAATCACACTTATTAGCCCTTGGAGGCAGAGAAGGAGGAGGGAATAGAAAAAGGCGATTTGCAGCTGGAAGCGTTTGTTTTTCTCGATGTCTTTATGCCTCCAACATATCACCTGCTGAGCAGGAAGGGTGAGTGAGGCCTCTGTAATCCTCCCCACGCCTCTGCCTGTAGACTGTCCCCAGGTGTCATGTCTGTAATATCAGCCCATGTCAAACAAGGTCAAAATGCAGACCAGGAACAGCTACAGCTGAGTGAATGCCTTAACAGCACCTCTGGGCTCTACCATTCACTTATGTGACAAGCTTCGGTTCAACAAATGTTTAGAGAGTGCTAACTGTTTATTTATTCATTTGTTCATTCATCATTTACTCAAAATGCAATCATTGCATTCCTAGTGTGTGCCAGACATTGTGCTGGGAGCCAAAGGGGAGGAGAGGAATCTGACAGGCTCTCATGGAGCAGTGCTTCCCCCTCCCCATGTGAGGGTGTGAGACCATGAATGAAAAGATAACTACATGGCAGAGTAACATATGCTATAATGGGAGGAGCGTAGGTGCTAACCAAGCTCAGAGAAGAGGCACCTACCTGGCCTGGGGAATCCCTGGAGAGGGAGGCTTACAGTGAGTCCTAAAAGTGAACAGGTGCTCCTGGGCAAAGAGATATGTGTGTGCGTTTCAGAATACATAGACCAACAAGTGCAAGCAGTTGTTTATAATAGCCCCAAACTGGAAATAAGCCAAATGTCCAGTTACAGGAGAATGGGTATTTATACAAGGGAATATTATAGAGCTAAGAGAACAAATGGACCCCAGAGATGTACAACGACATGGATGAATCTTGAGCACAATGTTGGGCAAAAAAGAATACACACAGTATCATTCTAGTCGCACGAATTTCAACAACAGGCAAAACTAGACTATCGTGCTTAGGAATACACATACATAGGTAGTAAAACTTCAAAGAAGAAAAGATGACCGCAGATGCAGATTAATGGATCTTTCTGAGGGGAGGAGAAGGTTAAGATTGGGGAGGGGCACACTGGGTTTTGGGGGTGCTGCTAATATTCAGTTCCTTGGCCTGGGTGGTCGTTCATGGGCATTTGTTATTTAACTATTCATCGAATTGTACAAATTTGTGGCTTGACCAAAGACAACAACTTGTCTTCTCCAGTAAGGGGATGTTTCCACACTTGAGACAGAAGAGCATCATGGTTGCAAGCCCATGCTGTGGGTCAGCTGCTCGGATTCATTTCCACCTTGGGCAAGGGGCTTGACCTGTCCACGCGTCAGGTTTCTTCATCTGTAAAATGAGGATAATAGTACCAGCTTCATAACGTTGTTTTAGGATTAAATGTTATCATGAATGTAAAGTGCTGAGCACAGAGCTAGGAACATCAATGTAATAATTAATCACCATCACCCTCCCATCATCATTATCATCATAACAATCATCGTCATCATAACCATCATCATCATCATCATCACCATAACCATCATCATCATCATCACCGCCACCATCGTCATCACCATCATCACGATCATCACCATCATCATCACCTCGCCATAGTCTTTCTTTTTCCTTTGTGCTAATCCATTAAATCACTTCTGCATTATCTTCCTCTTTCTCCTTCCTTCCCCCACCTCTCTCTTCTTCATAATTATCTTCATCTAGAAATTGAATGGCCAGTGACAACGCTCCTTAGGATCATAGATAGTTCTAGTTCTTGATACATAGAAAGTAAAATTATGCCTGCCATTTTTTTCAGAGCTCTTCCATTCTCAGTGACAAATCATCTGTCTCATCGACAGAATACACATCCCAATTTTTTGTTCAGAATGTGCTTCCTCTACTTGTACTAGAAATGCCGATCATGTTT